>NC_085141.1:381304093-381621309 GCF_024139115.2 Armigeres subalbatus | reverse complement strand
AGTTACGTACGTTTATCGACATTGTCGTACAATGTTGGTAATGGTGTGAACGAACCATTACCAAGAAATTTCGCTGAAAAAGATCGAATTGCTTTCACAAGCTCACGGACGCCACTCAAGACTCGTTGAAGATGCGATCGGAAGCCTTGAGCAAATATTGCAACAAGCAGTCACCGCTTCTTGTAGTGCCACTATCAAAATATTCAACCAGGGAAAGGGTCTCGGACAACAACGAGGAAACGATGTACCCCCGCAGGACACACTCATCTTCGGTTTGCGCTCTCTTATCTCGTCCCAGTAAATCAACAACAACAGCAAGGGACAACGAACGATGGCGGCGCGCCGTACTGTTGTTTTAACTCGCTAAGGCGACGGACGCGACAGTCTTTTCCCAAGAATCTTCAACTCCGCGCTCGCAGTCGGAGACAGGTTGCTCCTTCGCTGCACTACCGTACGAGTTCAATCAACGATGATGACGGCGGCGACGAACACGGACGCGTCGACGACGGTCGTGTCGCGCGCCCTCTAGCGCCTCCGGGCGGAAGACATTCGCCGGCATGACCAGCCCGGGTGGGTACTTCGGCAGACACTTATTGGCAATAGCACACGTACTTTCCTCCGTATTTGAAAAATATGCAAATGCTGCCACAGTCGCCCGCACCAACCGCGCCAAGTGACGGACATTCCTCGAGGTGACGGAAGAGGAATTTTCTGAGGTCCATCGGATAGCACAGTGATCTGAGTGCAAACAAAAAATAACATTGACTGGATCGGACTGATTGACTTGACTGGATTTGGACTTGATTGACTTGACCGATCTGGACTAGACTTGGACTGGACTTGGACGGACCTGACTGATCTTGACCGACTGGACCGACCTGGACTGACCTGGACTGACCTGGACTGGATCTGACTGACTTGGACTGATCTGACCGACCTGGACTGGATCTGGACTGACCTGACTGGATCTGGACCGATCTGACCGATCTGGACTGACTGGACTGACCTGACTGACCTGGACCGACCTGACTGGATCTGGACTGACTCTGGACTGACCTGGACTGACCTGACTGGATCTGGACTGACCTGGACTGGATCTGACTGGACTTGGACCGACCTGGACTGACCTGGACTGGACCTGGACTGACCTGGACTGACCTGACTGACCTGGACTGGATCTGGACTGACTCTGACTGACTGGACTGACTGACCTGGACCTGACCTGGGACTCTGGATCTGACCGACCTGATCTGACTCCATTGACCTGACCGACCTGGACTGACCTGACTGACTCTGGACTGGATCTGGACTGGACCTGGACTGGATCTGACTGACCTGACTGGACTGACCGATCTGGACTGGATCTGGACTGACTTGGATCTGACCTGGACTGACTGGACCTTTGGATCTGACCGACCTGGATCTGGACTGATCTGGACTGGATCTGGACTGGACCTGGACCGACCTGGACTGATCTGGACTGACCTGGACTGGATCTGGACTGGATCTTGACCTGACCTGGACTGACCTGGACTTGGACTGGATCTGGACTGGACCTGGACTTCTGGACTGATCTGGACTGATCTGGACTGGATCTGGACTGATCTTGGACTGACCTGGACTGGATCTGACTGGACCTGACTGGATCTGACTGACTGGACTGACCTGACCGGACCTGACTGGACTCTGGACTGGATCTGGACTGACCTGGACTGGACCTGACTGGACCTGACCTGACCTGACTGGATCTGACTGGATCTGGACTGGATCTGGACTGACCTGACTGGATCTGGACTGGATCTGACTGGATCTGGACTGGACCTGGACTGACCTGACCTGGACTGACCTGGACTGACCTGGACTGGATCTGGACTGGATCTGGACTGGATCTGACTGACCTGGACTGGATCTGACTGGATCTGGACTGACCTGGACTGACCTTGACCGACCTGGACTGGACCTGGACTGATCTGGACTGATCTGGACTGACCTGGACTGGATCTGGACTGACCTGGACTGGACCTGGACTGACCTGGACTGGATCTGACCGATCTGACTGGACCTGGACCGACCTGGACTGACCTGGACTGGATCTGACTGGACCTGGACTGATCTGGACTGGACCTGGACCTGACCTGACTGGACCTGGACCTGGATTGACCTGGACCGACCTGGGATTGACCTGGACTGGATCTGGACTGACCTGGACTGACCTGGACCGATCTGACTGGATCTGGACTGGACCTGGACCGATCTGGACTGACTGACTGGACCTGACTCGATCTGGACTGGATCTGGACTGGACTGACCTGGACTGACCTGGACTGACCTGACCTGACCTGGACTGGATCTGGACTGACCTGGACTGGATCTGGACTGGATCTGGACTGGACCTGACTGATCTGGACTGGACTTGGACTGACCTGGACTGACCTGACCGATCTGGACTGGACCTGGGACTGATCTTGAACTGGACTGGATCTGACTGGACTCTGGACTGGATCTTGGACTGACCTGACCGACTGGACTGACTGGATCTGGACTGGATCTGGACTGGATCTGGACTGGACCTGGACTGGATCTGGACTGGATCTGACTGACTGACTGGATCTGGACCTGACTGGATCTGGACTGGATCTGACTGACCTGGACTGACCTGGACTGGACCTGACTGGACTGACTTGACTCGATCTGGACTCTGACCTGGACTGACTTGACTGGACCTGGACTGACCTGGACTGGATCTGACTGACCTGGACTGGACTGGACTGACCTGGACTGACTGACCTGGACTGGACCTGGACTGACCTGGACTGGATCTGACTGATCTGGACTGGATCTGACTGGATCTGGACTGGACCTGGACTGACCTGGACTGGACCTGACTGACCTGGACTGACCTGACTGACCTGACCGATCTGGACTGGATCTGGACTGACCTGACCGACCTGGACTGACCTGACTGACCTGGACTGGATCTGGACTGGACTGGACTTGGATCTGACCTGGACTCGATCTGACCGACTGGACCTGGACTGGATCTGGACTGACCTGACCTGACTCACTGGATCTGGACTGGATCTGGACCGACCTGACTGGACTGGATCTGGACTGACCTGGACTGATCTTGACTGATCTGACTGACTTGGACTGACTGGACTGACCTGGACTGGACCTGGACTGGATCTGGACTGGATCTGGACTGGACCTGGACTGACCTGGACTGGATCTGACTGGATCTGGACTGATCTGGACTGGATCTGGACTGACCTGACCGATCTGGGACTGATCTGGACTGACCTGGACTGACCTGGACTGGACTGACCTGACTGGATCTGGACCGACCTGGACTGGATCTGACTGACCTGGGATCTGATCTGACTGGACTTGACCTGGATCTGACCGATCTGGATCTGGACTGATCTGGACTGACCTGGACTGACCTGGACTGACCTGACTGGATCTGGACCGACCTGGACTGATCTGGACTGGATCTTGGACTGACCTGGACTGGATCTGGACTGGATCTGGACTGGACTGGACCTGACTGGACTGACCTGGACTGACCTGGACCGACTGGACTGACCTGACTGATCTGGACTGGATCTGACTGATCTGGACTGACCTGGACTGGGACCTGGACCTGATCTGACTGACCTGACTGATCTGGACCTGGATCTGGATCGACCTGGACTGGACCTGGACTCGACCTGACCGATCTGGACCGATCTGGACCTGACTGGACTGGATCTGGACCTGGACTGACCTGGACTGGATCTGACTGACCGATCTTGGACTGGACCTTGACCTGACTGGACTGACCTGGACTGACCTGGACTGGACCTGACTGACTGGACCGACCTGGACTGACCTGGACTGACTGACTGGATTTTGGACTGGACCTGGACTGGATCTGGGACTGACTGATCTGACCTGGATCTGACTGATCTGGACTGACCTGGACTGATCTGACTGGATCTGGACTGACCTGGACTGATCTGGACTGGACCTGACTGGACTGGACCTGGACTGACTGGACCTGGACCTGACTGGACCGACCTGACCTGACTGACTGACTGACCTGGACTGGACTGACTGACCGACCTGACTGACCTGGACTGGATCTGGACTGGATCGGGACTGGACCTGGACCGACCTGGACTGGACTGACCGACTGACCTGGATCTGGACTGACTGGACTGGACCTGGACTGACCTGGACTGGACCTGGACTGGATCTGACTGACCTGGACTGGATCTGGACTGGACCTGACTGACCTGGACTGGACCTGGACTGGATCTGGACTGACCTGGACTGACTGGATCTGGACCTGGACTGATCTGACTGACCTGGACTGATCCTGACTGGATCTGGACTGACCTGGACTGATCTGGACTGGATCTGGACTGGATCTGGACCGGATCTGACTGACCTGGATCTGGACTGACCTGGACTGGACCTGACTGGACTGGACTGGACTTGGACCTGACCTGACCTGGACTGACCTGACCGATCTGACTGACTGGATCGATCTGGACTGACCTGGACTGACCTGACTGGACCTGGACTGGATCTGGACTGGATCCTGACTGACCTGGACTGGACCTGGACTGACCTGACCGATCTCGATCGGACTGACCTTGACTGACCTGGACTGGATCTGGACTGACCTGGACTGGACCTGGACTGATCTGACTGACCTGGACTGATCTTGGACTGGATCTGGACTGACCTGGACTGGATCTGGACCGACCTGGACTGACCTGACCGACTCTGACTGGACTTGACTGACCTGGACTGACCTGGACTGACCTGACCGACTGACTGACTGACTCCTGGACTGACCTGACTGGACCTGGACTGGATCTGGACCGATCTGGACCGGACCTGGACTGGACCTGGACCGACCTTGACTGATCTGGACTGACCTGGACCTGGATCTGGACTGGATCTGGACTGGATCTGACTGACTCACTGATCTGGACTGACCTGACTGGATCTGGACTGACCTGGACTGACTGGACTGACTGGACTGACCTGACCGATCTGACTGACCCGACTGGACCTGGACCGGGATGACTGACCGACTGACTCTGACTGACCTGACTGGACCTTGGACCGACCTGACCTGACCTGGACTGACCTGGACTGGATCTGGACTGGACCTTGGACTGGACCTGACTGATCTGGACTGGACTGACCGACCTGACCGATCTGGACTGACTCACCTGACCTGGACTGGATCTGGACTGGACCTGGACTGGACTGACCGGACTGACCTGACTGACCTTGGACTGGATCTGGACCGGATCTGGACTGACCTGGACTGACCTGGACCTGATCTGACCGATCTGGACTGGATCTGGACTGGACCTGGACTGGACCTGACCGACCTGGACTGACCTGACCGATCTGGACTGGATCTGGACTGGACCTGGACTGATCTGGACTGGATCTGGACTGACTTGGACCGGATCTGGACTGGATCTGACCTGGACTGGACTCTGGACTGACCTGGACTGGACCTGACCGATCTGACTGACTTTGACTGGACCTGACCTGGACTGGACTGGACTGACCTGACTGGACTTGACCTGGACTGACTGACCTGAGACCTGGATCTGGACCTGACTGACCTGGACTGACCTGACTGGACTGGACTGGACCTGACCTGACTGACCTGGATCTGGACTGGACTGGATCTGGACTGACCTTGACTGGATCTGGACTGGATCTGGATCTGACCTGACCTGACCTGGATCTGGACCTGATCTGACCTGACTGGACTGACCTGGACTGGATCTGGACTGACCTGACTGACCTGGACTGACCTGACCTGACCTGGACTGGATCTGACTGGACCGACCTGGACCGACCTGGACTGACCTGGACTGGATCTGGACTGATCTGGACTGACCTGGACTGGACCTGGACTGGATCTGACTGGATCTGGACTGACCTGGACTGGACTGGACTGGACTGGACTGACCTGACTGGATCTGACTGACCTGACTGACCTGGACTGGACCTGGACTGACCTGGACTGGATCTGGACTGACCTGGATCGACTGACCTGACTGACCTGGACTGACCTGGACTGGATCTGGACTGACCTGACCGACCTGGACTGGATCTGGACTGGACCTGACTGATCTGGACCGACCTGGACTGACCTGGACTGGACCTGACCTGACCTGGACTGACCTGGACTGGATCTGGACTGATCTGGACTGATCTGGACTGACCTGACTGGACCTGGACTGACCTGACTGGATCTGGACTGACCTTGACTGGATCTGGACTGACCTGGACTGACCTGACCGACCTGGACTGGATCTGACTGACCTGGACTGACCTGGACTGATCTGGACTGACCTGACTGACCTGGACTGACCTGGACTGACCTGGACTGACCTGGACCGACCTGGACCGATCTTGACTGGATCTGACCGACCTGGACTGACTGGACCGATCTGGACTGACCTGACTGACCTGGACTGGATCTGGACTGGACCTGGACTGACCTGACTGGATCTGGACTGACCTGGACTGACTGGACTGACCTGACCGACTGGACTGACCTGGACTGGATCTGGACTGACCTGGACTGGATCTGACTGGATCTGGACTGACCTGACTGGATCTGGACTGACCTGGACTGATCTGGACTGACCGGGACCTTGACTGACCTGGACTGACCTGACTGACTTGACCTGACTGGATCTGGACTGACCTGGACCGACCTGGACTGACCTGGACTGACCGACCTGGACTGACCTGGATCTGACCTGACCGATCTGGACTGACCTGGACTGATCTTGGACTGGATCTGACTGATCTGGACTGGATCTGGACTGACCTGGACTGGACCTTGACTGACCTGGACTGACCTGGACTGGATCTGGACTGACCTGACCGACCTGGACTGATCTGGACTGGATCTGGACTGACCTGACCGATCTGGACTGACCTTGGACTGACCTGACCTGACTTGGACTGACCTGACCGACCTGGACCGACCTGACTGGATCTTGACTGACCTGACTGGATCTGGACTGACCTGATCGGATCTGGACCGGATCTGGACCGACCTGACCGACTCTGGACTGGATCTTGGATCGACTGGACTGACCTGGATCTTGACCTGACCTGGACTGGATCTGGACTGGATCTGACTGATCTGGACTGACCTGGACTGGACTTGGACCGACCTGGACTGACTTGACTGATCTTGGACTGGATCTGACCTGGACTGGACTGGACCTGGACTGGACCTGGACTCGACCTGGACTGATCTGGACTGATCTGGACTGACCTGACCGACCTGGACTGACCTGACTGATCTGACTTGACCTGGACTGACCTGGACTGGATCTGACTGGACCTGGACTGACCTGGACTGGATCTGGACTGACCTGACTGGATCTGGACTGGATCTGGACTGACCTGGACCGACCTGGACTGATCTGGACTGACCTGGACTGGACTGACCTGGACTGACCTGGACTGGACTGGACTGACCTGGACTGATCTGACCGACCTGACCGACCTGACCTGACTGGACTGACCTGACTGGACCTGGACCGACCTGGACTGACCTGGACTGGATCTGGACTGACCTGGACTGACCTGACTGACCTGGACTGGATCTGACTGGATCTGGACTGGATCTGGACTGACCTGGACTGACCTGGACTGGACCTGGACTGGATCTGGACTGACCTGACTGACTGGACTGGACTGGACTGACCTGACCGACCTGACCTGGACTGACCGATCTGGACTGGATCTGGACTGACCTGGACTGACTTGACTGACCTGGACTGACCTGGACTGACTGGATCTTGGACTGGACCTGGACTGACCTGGACTGGATCTTGACTGGACTGACCTGACTGGACTGACCTGACTGACCTGGACCTGACTGGATCTGACTGGATCTGGACTGATCTTGGACTGGACTGGACTGACTGACCTGACTGGACTGGATCTGGACTGACCTGGACTGGATCTGACTGGATCTGGACTGGATCTGGACTGACCTGGACTGACTGGACTGACCTGACCGGACTGGACTGACCTGGACTGACCTGACTGACCTGACTGGATCTGGACTGACTGGACTGACCTGGACTGACCTGGACTGGATCTGGACTGGATCTGACTGACCTGGACTGGACTGGACTGACCTGGACTGGATCTGGACTGACCTGACCGACCTGGACTGACCTGACCGATCTGGACTGGACTGACTGGACTTGGACTGACCTGGACTGGATCTGACTGATCTGGACTGGACCTGGACTGGATCTGACTGGACCTGGACTGACCTGACTGACCTGGACTGACCTGATCTGGACTGACCTGGACTGGATCTGACTGACCTGGACTGACTGGACTGGATCTGGACTGACCTGACTGGACTGACCGACTGACTGGACTGACCTGGACTGATCTGACTGGACCTGGACTGACCTGGACCTGGATCTGACTGACCTGGACTGACTGGACTGGATCTGGACTGGACCTGGACTGACCTGGACTGACCGATCTGGACTGACCTGGACTGACCTGGACTGACCTGGACTGGACCTGGACTGGATCTGGACTGACCTGGACTGGATCTTGGACTGGATCTGGACTGACCTGACTGGATCTGGACTGGATCTGGACTGACCTGGACTGACCTGGACTGACCTGGACTGACCTGGACTGGATCTGGACTGGACTGGACTGACCTGGATCTGGACTGGACTGGACCTGGACTGACCTGACTGACTTGGACTGACCTGGACTGGATCTGACTGGATCTGGACTGACCTGGACTGGACCTGACTGACCTGGACTGGATCTGGACTGGATCTGGACTGGATCTGGACTGGACCTGGACTGGACTGACCTGGACTGACCTGACTGGATCTGGACCGACCTGGACTGACCTGGACTGACCTGGACTGGATCTGGACTGGATCTGGACTGACCTGGACTGGATCTGGACTGACCTGGACTGATCTGACTGACCTGACTGACTGGACTGACCTGACTGACCTGACTGGACTGACTGGATCTGACTGGACTGGACTGACTGACCTGACTGGACCTGGACTGACCTGACTGACCTGACTGGACTCTGGACCGACCTGGACTGGATCTTGACTGGACCTGGACTGGATCGATTGACCTGACTGGATCTGGACTGACCTGACTGACTGATCTGGACTGACCTGGACTGGACTGACTGGACTGGATCTGGACTGGACCTGACTGGATCTGGACTGGACCTGGACTGACCTGGACTGGATCTGACTGGACCTGGACTGACCTGACCGAATTGGACCTGACTGACCTGGACTGGACTGAGACTGGACCTGGACTGACATGGACTGACTCAGACTGGATCTGGACTGATCTGACCTGGACTGGACCTGACCTGGACTGGATCTGGACTGATCTGACTGGACCTGGACTGGATCTGACTGACCTGGACCGGGACTGACCTGACCGACCTGGACTGGATCTGGACTGACCTGGACTGACCTGGACCTGACCGACCTGGACTGACCTGACCGACCTGACTGATCTGACTGACCTGGACTGGATCGGACTGGATCTGGACTGACCTGGACTGACCTGGACCGATCTGACCGACTTGGACTGACCTGACCGACTTGGACTGGACCTGGACTGACCTGACTGGACTGACCTGACCTGGACTGATCTGGACTGGACCTGGACCGACTGACCTGACTGACTGGACTGGATCTGGACTGGATCTGACCGATCTGGACTGATCTGACCGATCTTGGACTGACCTGACCGACCTGGATCTGGACCTGGACTGACCTGACTGGACCTGGACTGGATCTGGACTGACCTGGACTGACCTGGACTGGACCTGGACTGGATCTGGACTGGATCTGACTGGACTCTGACTGGACCTGGACCGACCTGGACTGGATCTGGACTGACCTGGACTGACCTGGACTGGATCTGGACTGATCTGACTGGATCTGACTGACCTGACTGGACCTGGACTGATCTGACTTGACTGACTGGATCTGGACTGACCTGGACTGGATCTGACTGGATCTGGACTGACCTGGACTGGATCTGGACTGACCTGACTGGATCTGACTGACCGACCTGGACTGACCTGGACTGACCTGGACTGGACCTGGACTGACCTGGACTGATCTGGACTGGACCTGGACTGGACCTGACTGACCTGACTGGATCTGACTGACTGGACTGACCTGACCGACCTGGACTGGACCTGGACCGACCTGACCGATCTGGACTGGACCTGACCGACTGGACTGACTGACCTGACTGGACTGGACTGACCTGGACCTGGACTGACCTGGACTGACCTGGACTGACTGGACTGACCGACCTGGACTGATCTGACCGACCTGGACCTGGACTGGATCTGACCGACTGGATCTGGACTGGACCTGACTGGATCTGGACTGGATCTGGACTGATCTGACCGACCTTGACTGGATCTGGACTGACCTGGACTGATCTGGACTGGATCTGGACTGACCTGACCGACCTGGACTGGATCTGGACTGGACCTGGACTGACTTGACTGGATCTGACTGGATCTGACTGGATCTGACTGACCTGGACTGGATCTGGACTGGACTGGACTGACTGGACCTGGACTGGACCTGGACTGATCTGACTGGATTGACCTGACCGATCTGGACTGACCTGGACTGGATCTGGACTGACCTGGACTGACCTGACTGACCTGGACTGGACCTTGACTGAACTGGACTGGATCTGGACTGGATCTTGACTGATCTGGACTGACTGGACTGGATCTGGACTGGACCTGGACTGACCTGGACTGATCTGGACTGACCTGGACTGACCTGACTGACCTGGACTGGATCTGGACTGGATCTGGACTGACCTGACTGGATCTGGACTGGATCTGACTGGACCTGGACTGACCTGGACCGATCTGGACTGACCTGGACTGACCTGGACTGGATCTGGACTGACCTGACTGACCTGACTGGACTGGACTGACCTGGACTGACCTGGACTGGACCTGGACCGATCTGACCGGACCTGGACTGGATCTGGACTGACCTGGACTGGATCCTGACTGACCTGGACTGACCTGGACTGGACTGGACTGACCTGACCGATCTGGACTGGATCTGACTGATCTGGACTGGATCTGGACTGACCTGGACTGACCTGACTGATCTGGACTGACCTGACTGGATCTGGACTGGATCTGGACTGATCTGGACTGACCTGGACTGGATCTGGACTGGATCTGGACTGACCTGACTGACCTGGACTGGATCTGGACCTGACTGGACTGGACTGATCTGGACTGACCTGACTGGATCTGACCTGACTGACTGGACTGATCTGGACTGGACCTGGACTGACTGACCTGACTGATCTGGACTGGATCTGGACTGGATCTGGACTGGATCTGGACTGACCTTGACCGATCTGACTGGATCTGGACTGACCTGGACTGGACCTGGACTGGATCTGACTGACCTGGACTGGATCTGGACTGGATCTGGACTGACCTGACCGATCTGGACTGATCTGGACTGACCTGGACTGGATCTGGACTGACCTGGACTCGACCTGGACTGATCGGACTGGATCTGACCGGACTTGACTGGATTTGGACTGATTGGATTGATTGATTTGGACTGACTGATTGACGATTGACCGATTGACCGATTGATTTGGATTGTATTTGACTGGATTTGAACTGACCTGGACTGGATTGAAGTGGATTGGATTTGGATTGGATTTGGATTTGGATTGGATTTGGATTGGATATGGATTGGATTTGGATTGGATTTGGATTTGATTTGGATTGGATTTGTATTGAATTTGGATTGGCTTTGGATTTTATTTGGATTCGGATTGAATTTGGGTTAGATTTGGATTGGATTCTGATTTTAATTTGGATTGAATTGGGTTTCGATTGGATTTAAAACGGAATTTGATTGGATTGGCTTTCTGATTAAATAGTAATGTGGAAGAGGTTTGATTGCTATTTGATTTGGGATTTGGTTTTGATTGGATTAGGGTTGGATTGAAATTCTAGACCTTTATGTTTAATTAATTAACCATGCATTTTTTTATCCCTCATGGGTCACTGTGCAACGCTTTGCTACTGATGTCGAAGTCGACGTGAACGGAGACGTGGCTTGAAAGGAAGTGTCGGTGTCGCGATTGCGGGAAAACACAACCCATAATCCGCACCTCAAACGGCTGGCTGGTTAGTCGCCCTGCGAGCGAGTGTAAAGTTGAAAAGTGCAAGCCAGAAAAGTGCATGAAGCTCGAGACACAATGCCCAGAGCTGGTATGTGCACAAGATAATGGATGGTTGCTGGATCTTCTTGGAGTTGGAGCCTTCGCGATCCCCGAGTGTGTATGAAGAACGATTACGGTGAAGTATTCCTACGGAGGATGTTTTCCGAAGAATATCGGGGCTCAAATGATTAGAGTCGTTTGCATATATCCGAGAGGAGGAATGCTTGCCGAAGACGATAATCAATTCCTCATACCAGACGAATCGGGTTGGGATAGCTTCCTTAAGCTTGACCAGCCGATAGCGCGGTATAAATAGCCAGAGTCCGTGTGCTGCAGCACGCATCCATGTTCGTACACCTTCGATCGCACCATTATCGGGGGAAATTCCCATCGTTCCAGAAAAATTTCTTCCTGTGTTTTGTTCTGCCAGTGGTTTGGTATGCAACTGGGGGGAAGACAGCAACGCACCGGAATGTGGAACTTTTTCCGTGACTTGGGCTGTGGTCAGCTTGGGGCGCTTTTACGATCAGCGCAAATACAGCTATTATGTTCGTCAATTAAGAATTGATGTACCATGAGAGACATAGTGTTCTAAGATATGATAATGAGAAGAGCAAGCCTAAGTGGGGAGGGTGATATACAACATTTGTAAAAAATGTTCGGCTTTTCGAGTTCTGGGAACCCCAAAAAAATTACAAAATATGAGCTTGATATGCCCTACATAAGCTGCTATATGCTTTTACTTCGTACGGGCTATTTTCTTTTGAACAAATAACAAATAACTGTACTAAAGAGGCAATTGCATAAATTTGCTTCATAATCGCATTCATTCTGCAGTCCCGAACCGAAAATTTATTCGAAAATCGTGCTCAACTCCAAGCATTAAACCCGACCATTTACCGGCAATACCATTTTTTATTTGCATTGTTTGATTATTTCTTCGAGCTTCTACTTAAGTTGCTCCGGAAGACCCCCTTCTTTCATCGACCATATCACACAAAAATGCATTCACTATACGACGATTGCCATTCATGATTGCAATGCCGGGGAACATCGTTTTCGTGCTTTCCAGCGTCAGACGTTGTTGTTGCTGTTGTGTTTGATTTCCGTTTTTGGGTCGAAGAGCACCTAACTACCCGAAGTGCGACTATGTCTCTGTCTGTCTTCCAGGAGGACCACCAACGGCGTCGCACTGACATTCGGCGCATGAATTGTGCAATGCTGCATGATGCTTGTACGAACACGATCGTGGCGTGAAAACGATTTATTAATGACATCCAGAGCCGTGCCTTCGGTAAATGGCATTCGGGACTTCCGCCATCAGTAGTGCGGGAGCGCGGGTTTCGAATAAGAATGGAGAGATTAGTCAAATTGGTTACGTGATCGCGGCGCGCCTGTCAACGTCAAGATTTACGATCCGCTGACCCCGATTCCCTCGATGTGTTGATGCCGCGAGAATTATGCAACCCCACAATTTCAAGTTTAAACTTGCAAGACCGTTACCATGACCTTCTGCCATCGGTCGGTGTGAAACCGGAAAGCTCAAGTTCCGCCAAAGCTCGGAATGGCATTCGCCCGCAATCAAGTCCCGAAAACCGTTTAAACACCCTCGCGCCTCCCCGTAGTCGAAACGGAACGTGTCCCATTTGGCACAGTTCGGCGACTACGGCGACGACGACGACGACAACAACCTCCGTCCGTTTGGAGTTCAGTGTCGCGCGCCCCAGGCCAAAACAAAACACAAAATATTGCTTACCTATGCCAAGGTACTGCCAACAACATCTGCAGATCTTCAAATTATGCTCCAGCAGCATAAGACAAGCGACATAATCATAGTTGTAGACAGGGCTGAATGGAAAAGGGCGATCTTGGATCTAATTCAGAATAATCTATGCTCGATTGAAGTAAACACGTGGGTAAAATGACCAGACGTCCCGAATTTTACTTATTTCTGAATAATGTCCCGCGAAATAGAGAAAATTTGAAAAAAAAGCTACCGCTTAGTAAACTTTTTCATAAAGTTCATTGGATTTTTGAAAGCTATAAAATAGATTCCATAATGGTAAGTATTTCGTAAAACAATCATATAAAGTTTTATAACTCGAAACTAAAAAGTTGAAAATTGAGGTCAAACAGATTCTAGTACTAACCAGTGATAGATTGAAATTGCAATGGAAGGAAGATGTTCAAAGTAGAATGGGTGACAAAGAAAAATATGGCAAAAATTCTTTAGCATTGCTTTGTTTCCAGATTCATTTTAGACCTTTGTTTGAGATGAACATAAGAGCTATGAGATAAAGTCCAGGAACAGAAACCTTATTTGTGGTGAATAACGATCAAGTATCAATGATAGAAAAACAGTTGACAGTTTGTAGAGTGATAATATTTGAAATACGATACCATTATTTGTATCTCAGCCATAAAATTATATTCTAACAAGAATAATTTGAGCTCTTTTAGTGGAATGTCTTCAACTGTCTAAGACGTCTTTAGTAAGTTTCCATTTAATTCCACTAAGTTTTGTTATCTTTACAGATACATATTCAGACCTCAACTGTAAGCCATTGAAGCCGACCTCACAGTTGAGGTCGAAATACTTATCTGTAAAAATAACAAAACGTAGTGGAATTAAATGGAAAGTACTAAGCTCGTCTTAGACAGTTGTTATTCTAACAAGAGTTTATATCAGATATTAAATTTCACAGAATATTTTGAAATTAGTGTGTTTGGACCATCATTTCCACTTACATTGAGTAGTTTTTGTGGATGAAAGTTTAGTAAAACTCGTTTGAAATATGAACAAATTCAAGGAGCTCGTAGAGGAGGTTGGGGTAAAACGGACAGGGTCCCGTTTAAGCTAAATAGCTACAAATTTGGCACTCTATCAAGCGCATTTTATTGCTTGCTTCAAATTATGAGTGCGACATGTTTTACTGCATTCAAATAATGAGAACTATTCTATTCATAATGCTTAATGTAAACTATGGCTGAAATGTCATAGTGATGTAATTTTTAATGTACGTTATTTAACTCTTCAATGCCCAAGACCGCCTTGAGATTTTGATGATTTTTGTAATTTTCAATTGAACAGATTTCGAAAAGTTTCTGATGTTGATCAATAATATAAACTTAAATGCATGTTTAAATGTGGTTTAAAGTTAGTTTTCAAAGTACTACACATTTATAAAAAAATGAAAATTGCGTAATATTTTGTTTCTTAGTGTTTTTTTGCTCGTATACCTTTAAAGAGTGAAATATTTGTAGTTTAGTATTTTTCTACAACTAACCTTTTTCAATAGAAGGTTATAGCTGTGAATGTTACATCCAACTCGTTACACAGAAAATAAAAAATTAACTCTGAAATTTTACTTGGAAAAATTTGTATTGTTTACCTCCGATACGACAAGCATTTTTTGGGAAAATCAAATTTCCGAGTTTTGTTCAGACTAGACCTGTGCGCCGGTCACATCATCGGTGGCGGCGGCGTGGTGGTCACTTTTGTCCCGGCGGCGGCGGCGTCACGGCGGCGCGCCGTTGACTTTCATCGGCGGCGGCGGCGGCGGCGTGAACCGGCGTGGATGAAAAAATCAATGACTGGAAAAAATCAATTTTAATGCGGGTTTTTGGATTCATGCGGTTTTGATTCACACGACAGGAATCGCCCGTATACAAATCAACTTCAGTGGATTAAAATTGCAATATTCTACGTTTGCCGATCATCAAGCAACACAAATAGTCAAAATAGTCAATTTTCGGCGACACTAATCAATACCTGATTTCAAAATGTTATTTATGTTAAAATGTTATGATCAACATAAATAAAAATAAATACTAGCTGAGTAAGACTGCGGATGACCAACCAAATTTAAATTTTTTCCTGAAATTTGGTTAAATTTGCTAAAAAAGTTCTTGATATAGTCCCTGAAGGAATTTTTGGAGGAAACTAGAATTTTTTTAGGAAATTTCTACAGACATTTCTTAGTAAAGTTCATAAGGAATTCCTTCGTAAAATTCTATGAGAATTCCTACAGAAATTTGTATAGGTATTCATTCTAAAATCCATTCACGTTCTCTTTGAAAAATTCCTTTATTTGAGCTAATCCTGCAAGAATTCATTCGGAATTTTATTCAACAATGAACTAATTTCCGATGGAATTCCTGAAAGAGTTTTCCGAAGGAATTTCCAAACGATTTCCTGAAGTAATGTCGGATAAAGTTTTTCAAGGCATCCTAGCAACATTTTTGAAGAAATTTCCGAAAAAAACTGTGAGAACTAAAGGAATTCCCAAAAAAAAAAAATCAATAGCTTCAGGAAAATTTCGAAGAAATCCTCACTGATATTTTTAAAGTCCTAACAGAATTTCAAATAAATTTCCCAATAAATTTTTAAAGGAGCGTTGAATGAATATCTGAAGGGTAACCCAAAAAAAACTGAATAGAAATGGAGAATGTTATGCAGAAATTCCGGAGGAAAATGTCCAAAAATGTCATTCTAAATTTACCTATGCCTATGATGGTCGTACATTCCGTATTGTCCGGAGGAAAACCTTTTTCTTTTTTTTTTGTGTCTTTATTAAGGAGACTTTCAGCCCGAGGCTGGCTCGTCTCCGAGGAAAACCTAATTTAATTTCGTATTCCAGGTTGCTCGTTCTTGGGCCGCCTGTCGCCAGTCTCCCTGCACACCGGCTGCACGAGCATCTTCCTCGATTGCACACAGCCACCGAGTCCGGGGTCTACCCCGGAGCCAACGTCCTCTTCCACACTCCCGGAAGGTTTTTTGCTGGTCTCTCTTCCAGCATACACAGTACATTTTCAGCCCACTGTAATCTGCCATATTTTATCAGCCTGCCTTTGTCTGCATTTTAATAAACTTGGTACAATCGTGATTCATTCGTTAGTCTGCGCCATTTACTATTCTCCACCGCGCAGTATTTTCTGCTCAAACACTGCATCTTTTTGCCAATGTCATTTGGCTGAAAGTTGTTTGGCCGAATATACCATTTTGCCGAACAGACCATTGAACCGAAAGTCATTTGGCCGAAAGGGTCGATTGGCTGAAAGGGTCGTTTGGCAGAAATGGTAATTTGGCCGAAAGGGTCGTTCGGCTGAAAGGGTCATTTGGTCAAAAAGGTTGTTTGGCCGAAGGGTCATTTGGTCAAAGGGTAATTTGGCCAAACGGGTCTTTAGGCCGAAAGGGTCATTTGGCTTATGGGGTCATTTGGCCGAAAGGGTCATTTGGCCGAAAACGTCGTTTAGCCGTAGGAGTAATTTGGCTGAATAGGACATTTGGCCGAATAAGACATTTAGCCTAATAGGTCATTTGGCCGAATAGTTTATTTGAGAAATTAGGAATGAGAAGAGAGACGTCTCAATTCTCACTCCTTATTTCTCACTTCTAACTGTACAAAGTGAGAAGCATGAGGTGAGTAGTGAGACGTCTCACTACCTACTTCGCACTACTAACTTTTCACAGTGAGAAGTGAGAAATGGGAAGTGAGTCATCCAACGTCTCACTTTCTACAATGAGAAGAGATAAATAAAGAGTGAGAAGTGAGACGTCTCACTATTCTCTTTATTGTGAAAAGTGAGTTGGACGAAGCGGGTAATGAGACATCTCATTATTCATTTCATGCTTCTCATTTTTTACAACGATAAGTGGTAAATGAGGAGTGAAAAGGAAGACGTCTCAATTCTCACTTTTTACAGGGAACAGTGAGAAATGAAAGTGAGTAGTGAGATGTCTCACTTCTTTTTCTTCATTTTTCTCTTCTCACTGTAGAAATTGAGAAGCGCGAAGTGAATAGTGAGACGTCTCACTGCTCACTTCGCGCTTCTAATTTTCTTAGTGAGATGTGAGACGTCTCACTTCTCACTCCTCATTTCTCTTTTCTCATTATGAAAAGTGAATAGTCCGAAGTGGGTAAAAAGACGTCTCACTACTAACTTCACGCTTCTCTCTTTTTACAGTGAGAAGTGAGAAATGAGGAATGAGAATTGAGACGTCTCTCTTCTCACTCCTAATTTATCACTTTTCAAATGACCTATTCGGTCAAATGTCTTATACGGTCAAATGTCAACTTGACCGACTCAAAACTTGATGAAATTTCCAAAGCAATTCATAATTGAATTTCTGTAGGAAACAATTTCTAAGGAAACAATTTCCTAAGGAACTCCTCAAACACTTTTCGTAGATATTTCAAAAAGAGTTTGTGAAGGATTTTCAGAAGGTATATCCATGTTTCTGAACGAAATCTTGTCGGAATGTCCAAAGGAACTTGCGGAGAAATCTAAGAATATCAGAAGTTCATTCAGGAGTTACTTTGAAAAATCTTTCAGGAGTTTCTTGGATATTCTTTCTGGAACTTGTTTAAGAATTCTTGAGGAAATTTTATCCTAGAACTTTGCAAGGTATACCAAAAGAGTTCTTAGAAGAATTTTGAAATTTTCAGATAAATATCTCAACGATTTTCCCAAGGTTTTCCTTAACAAATATCTGAAAGAATGCGTGTATGAATTTCCGAACTAACTCCTGAGGGAAATTCCAAGGAATATCCGAAAGAATCCGAAAGACTTTCTGGAATTCGTTTCCGGATGAGTTTTTGTAGGACTCCCTGAGGCAAATTCCGAGGGAAACTGCTAATCGATTTCTTAGAAACATTCCAAAGGAATTCCTGGATTTATCTAGGAATTATTTCAGACATACCAGAAGGCATTTCCTCTGAAATTCTGTTAGGAATTTATTCATAAATTCCTTCAAAAATACCTTTAGACAATTTTTTATGGATTTCTCTGGAAATTCCTTTAGGAATTCTTTTGGGAAGTCTTTTAGAAATACCTTCAAAAACTTTTTTAGCAGTTCCAACGGAAATTATTTTTGAAAATCCATTCAGGCTTTTTGCCTTTCTCGTATACTATTTTTAAATGCCTTCGAAAATTTATTTGGAAACTCCTACACTAGGGTGGCACTTTTTAATTTTTTTGATGGGCCGCCCTCTTATTCGGTTCTATTTGATGCCCTGATGCTCTGGACAAAATTTCAGCCAAATCGGTCAACGTTTGGGCGGTGCTAAAATCCGTGGAAGTTTATATGGTAAAATGTATGCAGAAACATCGAAAAACAATGATATTCAGTTAGACGGCACAATTTACGATCAAGAACTATGATACTCATTCAGTTCTTGTAGAATTGAATACAGATTGTCATGCTGAAAACCGCGAGAAGATTAGAGTTTCTTAGGCAAATATATTAGCATTTTACTGGAGTGTTGTAGGGGTGAATTTATTTCTTTTCAAAGTTTTAAAAGAAACGAAATTTGCTCAAACCCCTCTTCAGAGAAATGCTAATAACTTTGCCGCACAAACTCTAATCTTTTTGCGGTTTTCAGCATAACATTCTGTATTAAATGCTTCACGATCTGAATGAGTATCACAATTCTTCATCGTAAATTGTGCCGTCTAACTGCAAATCACTGTTTTTGGATGTTTTTGGATACATTTTTCCATATAAATTTCCAACGAGTTCAGCACCGCCCAAACGTTGACCGATTTGGCTGAAATTTTGTCCAGAGCATTAAGGCAACAAATAGAACCTAATAAGAGGCCCATAAGGCCTATAAAAAAATGAAAAAAGTTTTTCACATACTAATTTGAGCCACACTATCCTACACCCTCCAGGAATTTCTTCAAAAACTTCTCCAAAAAATCATTTGAGAACTCCTCACGATTTTTTTCCTTAAATAATCTAAAAAAATCCGCCAAGAATTCCTTCTGATATTTCTCCATAGATTTCTTTAAAAGTTTCTTCGAAAAGCCTCCAAGATTCCCTCGTAGATTTCTTAAGAAATTCTTTTGGAATTTCTTTCCGGAAATCCTTTGAAAAATAATTAGAGAATGAAATAGTTTTCGATGGAGTTACTAATTGAATTTTCGAAAGAGTAAAACAAAAAAATAAACATTAAACACTGAAAAATTACCAAGGTATTACTAAAAGAATTTCGGAATGAACTCGTGAAAGCATTTTTGGAGGAATTCCTGCAGGAAGTTCTGGAAGGATTCCCGAAGAATGTTTTAAAGGAATTGCTGGTAGAAGTTCCGAAGAAGTTCCTTGAAAAGTTCTGAGAAGTCTTTTATGTAATATCTGGAAGAATTAATTTAAGGAATTCATGGAATAATTGCAGAAAAAAAATCATAGGAGAAATTTCCGAAGTAATTCTCAAAAAAAATTCTTAGGGCATTGCTTAAAAAAAGTATTGATAAACATTTTCCGAAGAAATTCATTATAGAATTTTTAGAGGAATTCAAGCTTATTTTTCGTAGGAATTCCTGAAATATTTTTTTTTGTATACATTCCATAAGGAATTTCCTAAAGAAATTCGTAAATGATGTTCTGAAGAAATTCGTAATGTAAATTCTGAAGGAGTTTTCGGAGAAAAAAGAATTTCTAAAGTCATCTTAGGTTTAGACGAATTCTAAAGATCAGTTAAACACTGTATGTGTTATTCTACTTGGTAAAAGAAATCCACTAGATCAGCGGTTCTCAACCTTTTTCTAAAGAGGTACCCCTTCTAACCATTGCATTAATTGAGGTACCCCTTCCTGAAAGCAGGCTTCCAGGTCTCTTGAAAGAACAATTCCAAGCCCTTGAATTCTTAAAAGTAAACTTCCGTACCTCTTAAAAACAGGCTTCCAAGCCTGTTAAAAGAAAGCTTACAAGCTTCCGACCCTTTAAAAATGCGGCTTTCAAGCTTCTTGGAAGTAGACTTCCGGGCGTCCTAAAACAAGGCTTCCATCTTCTTGACAAGAGGTTTCCCAATCTCTTGAAAGCAGGCTTCTGAGCTTCTTGGAAGACGGCTTTCAGGCCTCTTACAAAGAGGCTTCCGAGCTTATTGGATAGAGGCTTCTGAGCCAATTGGAAAGGGGCTTCTGAGCCACTTGAAAGGAGGCTTCCGAACCTCTTAAAAGGAGCTCTTGAAAGTAGATTTCCGGGCGTCTTAAAACAAGGCTTCTGGCCTCTTGAAAAGAGGCTTCCCAGTCTGTTGAAAAGAAGCTTCCCAGCCTCTTGAAAGGAGGCTTCCGGGCCTACTGGAGAGAGTCTTCTGATCCTCTTGAAAGCATGCTTCTGATCCTCTTGGAAGTAGGCTTCCGAGCCGCTTGACAGGAGTTTTCCGAGCCTTTTGAAAAGAACCTTTCGAGCCTCTTGAAAGGAGTCCTCTGAGCTTTTTGAAAAAAGGCTTCCGAGCGTCTTGAAGGGAGCTTCCCGAGCCTCTTGAAAGGAGCCATCCAAGCGTTTTGAAAGAAGGCTTCTGACCCTTTTAAAAGGCGGCTTCCATGGTTCTTGCAAGTAGACTTCCGGGCGTCTTAAAACAAGACTCCCGGCCTCTTGAAAATATTCTTCCGGCCTTTTGAAAGGAGGGTTCCCAGGCTATTGATTTTTTTTTTAAATTTTATTCTTTATTAAGGTGTTTTATTATTTTTAGATTAAGTTCAACACCGGGTTATTGAAAAGAAGGTTCCCAGCTTCTTGAAAGCAGGATTCCGGACTTCTTGGAAGACGGCTTTCAGTCCGGCTTCCCGAGCCTTTTGAAAAGAACTTTTCGAGCCTCTTGAAAGGAGTCTTCTGAGCTTTTTGGCTTCCGACCTTCTTGAAAGGAGGCTTCCGTGTCTCTTGAAAAGAGGATTCCGGGTCTCTCAAAGCGAGGCTTCCAGGCCTCTCGAAAGGATGCTTCCAAGCCTCTTGAAAGGAGCCTCCCGAGCCATCCAAGCCTTTTGAAAGAAGGCTTCCGACCCTTTAAAAAGGCGGTTTCCAAGCTTCTTGGAAGTAGACTTCCGGCCGTCCTAAAACAAGGCTTCCATCTTCTTGACAAGAGGTTTCCCAACCTCTTGAAAGGAGGCTTCCGAGCTTCTTGGAAGACGGCTTTCAGGTCTCTGGCAAGGAGGCTTCCGAGCCTATTGGATAGAGGCTTCTGAGCCTATTTGAAAGAGGCTCCTGAGCCTTTTGCAAGGAGGCTTTCGAGCCTCTTGAAAGTAGTATTCCGAGGCTTTTGAAAAGCTTCCGAGCTTTTTGAAAGGAGACCTCCGACCTTCATGAAGAGCCTATTGAAAGAGCATTCCGGGTATCTCAAAGCGAGGCTTCGGGGCCTCTTGAAAGGAGGCTTCCAATCCTCTTGCAAGGAGATTTCCAAGC
This sequence comes from Armigeres subalbatus, assembly GCF_024139115.2. Lineage (NCBI taxonomy): Eukaryota > Metazoa > Arthropoda > Insecta > Diptera > Culicidae > Armigeres > Armigeres subalbatus. The sequence continues at coordinate 381,598,820 of NC_085141.1, read as the reverse complement.
ATCTTGAAAGGAGGTTTCCGAGCATCTCGAAAGATGCTTCCAAGCCTCTCGAAAGGAGGCTTCTGAACATCTTAGAAGAAGGCGTTCGAGCTGCTTCCGATAAGCAAACGGACACGAGACCAAGGACCAACGCGCACTTGGAGTTTTCGAAAGAAAAGTGCTGTGAACTATCTATGGTGGGGAGCACATGGTGGAGAAGGCGATTTAACCACGAGTTGCATCAGCTGTTGGGAGAACCATCCATCGTTAACTTCGCGAATATCGGAAGACTGCGGTAGACCGAGCACGTAGCCAGAATGACGAGTAACAATCTGGTGAAATTGGTTCTTGACAACGATCCTATGGGAACAAGAAGCCAAGGTGCGTGGTTGGCGACGTGTAGGCATGGACCGATCTGAATGGAGAACACATTTATGCACTGCACAGACCACCCCGGCCTTAGTCTGAGAAAAAAATAATGCATGTTTTGTACAAGACAAAGTTTTGAAATGAAAAATACACAATTGCCAAAACTTTATCAATAAGTTTTGATTGTAATTGTAATACGTCCGCCATTACGCATTTTTGTCCGAGGTACCCCCTAGGACCAGCGAAGGTACCCCCAGGGGTACATGTACCCCAGGTTGAGAACCGCTGCACTAGATGAAGCCTTATGCAAACTCATAAACTAATTAACCAACATATTTATTAATCCAGCCAGACAATGTATTTCACCACACTGATTTAGAGACATCATCTCGTAAGGTAGATTTCAAATTGAGTATTGCTTTACAGATACGTATTTCGTCTTCAACTGTAAGGCCATCTTCAGTTTGTACTTTACTCGACTCGACTTAAGTTAATTGATTTTTTTTATTACGATTAGTCATCGGCGTGGCAAAATTATGATCGGCGGCGCGCCGACCCAAAATTGTCGGCGGCGGCGGCGTGAATAAAACCACCGGCGGCGGCGGCGCACAGGTCTAGTTCAGACCAATGGCATTTTTAAGTGATTTTTTGTAACATGCTTTTTTCAGTAAATTCATCGTTAGTTACCAATATATCAATTATAATCCAATATTTTTGATTCAGGTGGCACATTTGTATGCTTGGCCTATGCATACAATTCATCAACTAAATTAATCGTTTTAAGCTTAATTTCTTGTCCGTTTTCCCCACACACTATGTCAATTTTACCTGCATACTTTTAAATTGGGATTTTCTCATCGTAATTTTCATTAAAGGGTGATACGGTCAAAATTTGGTCAATATCAACTTGACGTATTTCTTTCAATTTTGCATTTAAAAAACCTAAACACCCCTCATTTTAAGGGTGTGTGTGTGTAGAATGTTGCTCCTATTTTGATTTTGGAATTCACTCTTCAGTTGTCAAAATGCCGTCCAAGCAAGAAGAGCAGCGTATCAAAATTTTGCTCGCGCATCGCGAAAATCCGAGCTACTCGCACGCAAAGTTGGCAAAATCGCTAAAAGTTGCAGCTTCCGGGACAGGAGTTTTATACGGTAAAAGGAAGGGGAAAGGTAGCAGATATTTTCAAGCACATGAAACTGTCAAAGTTCGCAAAGAAATATCTGGTTTGGCAAGCCATCTGTACCTGTGGCTTGAAAAGTGTTTGAATAAACGTCTGCTGCCTTTCCACGGTTGTTCCGTACTGTTTTGGCCGGATTTGGCATCTTGTCATTACGGTAAAAGGCCATGGAGTGGTACGCCGCCAACAACGTGCAGGTGGTTCCCAGGGACAAGAACCCTCCCAACACGCCAGAGCTCCGCCCAATTGAGAAGTACTGGGCTATTGTCAAGCGGAACCTAAAGAAGACCAAAAAAACTGCTCAGGACGAGCAGCAGTTCAAGGCAAACTGACTTTCTGCGGCGAAGAAGGTGGTCAAGGTGGCTGTACAAAATCTGATGGCAGGGGTCAAGCGTAAGGCCCGGCAATTCGGATTTGGAAAAGCGGAAGCCTAACTGAATATTTTTCCAGAATTTTATACTAATTGAACTTGAAAAGAAATTTAATTTGATTTTTTAAATAAACGATTTCACCGATTTACACGCGTTTTCCCTTGACCAAATTTCGACCGTATCACCCTTTATTAAATCACGAAATCTGATTGTTTTCCACTAAACTGACTTCAAGCCATCGTACTGCTTTGATTTAAGATTCGAGTGAGTGGTTTAGATCATTTTGTCAGAATGATTTCTGCCAGAACCCCATTTGCTAGAATGGACCATATGCCAGAAAGCTATTCCCCAGAAAAGACCATTTGCCAGAATGTACCCAACCTTTGGAAAAAGTAAAACTGGAAATTCCGATTATTATTGGTGGTTAAATAATAGAAAAAAAATGATATAAAGAGGAAATTTTGTATAACGGAGATTTGAAATTATTTGCTAATGACCCTTTATTATATTCATTTTCGGTATAATTAATCATCATAAAAGGGATTATTTAACATATTAGATATTAGACAATTTCCAGAAAGATGGATACTAATTATAAAAAATAAATAAAATACACTCATGTTTGTCTAATACCAAACAAACTGTTTACGAATGGATAACACATTTCTTCGCCTCACTCAACTTCATTTCAAAAATTGAATCATATTTACAATTGGATAACATCACTTTAAGCCATACTAGACAGCTATTTACTTTTATTTAAGAAGTTATATCTACAAGTCTAGGCAAAATGTCTACTTCTAAAAAAGGAATCATTACCATATTCAAACACGGGCACGGCTCAAACATCTACTTTTAAAGAAGGGATAACATCTACAATTGCCTTAATTAGAGCAAACGTCTTCTTTCTAAAAAATGGATTTTATGCTCCATTGCTTCATTTCTGGCAAAGGCCAATTTTCAAAGAAGGGATCACATCCACCATTGCCTTAATCCGGACAAGCACCTACACAGTTAAAAATTCTGAAAATTACACGCCATGGAAATATTTAAAAACTAATTTTTGTGTTCAATTGCCTCTAATTTTACATCCAACTTTTTCTTGTATGCAATATTGAATACAAGCTCCATAGTAACGACGACCTGTAATTTTAAAAAGTGATGGAAAAATGAGTCGAAGCGAACGGAGCCTTTTTGTTACATCATGTAACATTTTGTAGCTGTAACATTTTTATACTGTGTACTTTTGAAGAAGGAATTACATCCACCATTGCGTTAATCTGAGGAAGCGCTTGCTTTTATAGAAGGAGTTACATCCACCATTACCTTATTGCGGGAAAGCGCCTATTTTTTTAAGAACGGATCACAGGCAAACACCTATTTGAAAGGAAGGATCACATCCACCATTGCCCTAATTCGGGCAAGCGGCTTTACATACGCTATTCTTTAGAGTTTACTCAACCCTCTAACACCCACATTTTTGTTTTCGCTCAAAATCATTAGTATGCTTTCTTAAATCGATCTGACAAATTTTAAATTCGCGATTTCATCAAATTTCCGAAATTTCAAATTCAAATAAGGGTTCGTTCACACATTACGAAATGGAAATTTGGGCAATTACAACGTAACGTAATTTGTGAACAGTTCCTCATAGTAAAACTAAATTTCTTATATTCGTTCATGTTTATTTGAAAACATATTTTTCAAATGTATCGGTTTTTGAACACATAAAAATAAAAATATTATCACTATTTTTGGACCTTTTTACTATCGACCTTTTGACACTGATTTTTTGTTTCGACCTTTTGACCCTTCGGCCTTCGACTTTTTGTCCTTCGACCTTTTGTTCTATAACCGCTTCATTACATAATGTACATAGTAACTTTTTTGAAGTTAGCAAAGTCAACCATAAACCTAACCCATGGGAATAGATTTAATAAAAATTTAAAGTCTTGGCTTTACCTTTCTAAATTATACTAAACCAAGAAACTCAAATACTGACTGGGATTTAATCACCGTGGAAACTTATTTGTTGTTTCGATTGACGATTTTCGGTGCAAAATAAAACAAGACAACAATTACGTTACGCGTTACGCGTTTCGGTTTACTACACTTCAGCCACCATCAGACTATGTTTGTTTCTAAAAAGTAAAAATCGACTTTTACCTTGCGTTAAACGATGTAAATCTCATTTAACAATAAAAGTAAGGTACACTGGGGGAAGTGGAAAAGGAAAAATCGGTAGTGCATGTTTGAATTAGTGTAAAACCAGTTTAAATGATCTAAATGGGTTCAATCAAAATGGGCTATCAAAAACAGTCAATTTTGCACCAACTGTGCGGTAATTCATACCATTTTGGTTGCTTGAAATTTGTGGAAAGAGATTTAAAAATAAGGAGTTGTTTTTCCACTTAACCCAGTGGGATGGGGTAAGTGGAAAACCCATTTTACCTTATCTTCAATTGTGATGAGTAGTTACATATAACTAAAATCAACACAATAATTGCTCTGAGTATCTTTTGTGGAATGATTTCATTACCTTAACGGAATAGATCCTCAAGGAATTCTCGTAATAGCTAGGGGAGGGCTGGTTTTGCCTTCTCGAACACTAAGTGAACGTAAAATCTATATGTTCGCCCCAAAGATGAACTTTTTATAGGAAAAATGGGACTTACAGGGTTATAAACTAATCAACTTAGTTTAATGAATTGAGATGATGTCTGTATGTGCGTATTTGTATGTATGTGTGTGCGCCAAGCACGTTCAAAATTATCAGCTATTCTTAAGCACTTGTCCTTAACCAATTTGTTCGCAAAAAAAATGCATTCAACGGCGATACTTGTTATGAATAAAAATTAATGTGAATTATAGAATATATTTACCTATCAGTGCTATTTTTAACTTTTTTATACATTTTTTTCATATGTAAAACATGTGAAAGGCATCAATACCGATAGGTGGATTAATCAGGCATTTTCTCATTTATATTAGTCCAATCACCACTGGAATCACAATGATAACAAAGAAGGAACATATTAAGATTCACAGCTATCGAAATAAACCCTGGAGGGAAGAAAAAAATTGCGTTATTAGAGCATTATCCACTTCCCCTGCAGTGTTTGATACCAGGGGTAAGTGTAAAATCTTTGAATTATTTGCTTTCATGGTACAAACCACTACAAATTGAATGGGATTAGTTTAATTGTATTGTAATAGTAACCTGTGATATAAATTCACTTGAAAAAGGGACAATTGGTGCATCAAAGTATATTCTTGCATAATGTTATGATGTGGTAAAAACTGTAAAGTATGTACAATTCCAATTTTTCGAGTCGATTTTTACACTTACCCCCTTTTTCCACTTCCCCCAGTGTACCTTATATAAGTTTATAAAACTTCCTATCTATCCTATAAACTATCTTATTCGTCTTATTTTTCTTATTTAGCGTTCTTTCTATAATACCGTAACGCTAAATTTGGTGATTTTAGACCACCACCCTCTCCCCCGTAACACTTTTTGTATGAAAAGTTTAGTTTTTTTTTGTATGGATCGTAACGCTCGGCTTGACCCCCTCCCTCCCTCTTCAGCGTTACGTAATTTATGAAAGGACCCTTACACCAGCACCACTGTTATTACCCAAATCTTTTTCAAAGCTTATGTGGGAACATTGTACAGAAATTCTCTCACGATATTTTCAAAATGTTGTTCTAGAAACGGCTCATGTTTTCATTTTCTAAAATCAGCTGGAGTTTGTTTATTTTGATCACCTCATTGCGTGATTGGTCGGCGCTTCTGCTGTTCTTTCGCCGAGCCACTGCATGAGTGATAATTTTTTTCCCCATTTTACGCCCCCCCCCCCGTTTACGACAAATTCTAAAGCAATGCGGTACAGATTTGCGATTTGGGCGTAACTTAATTTGTAAACAAACATTGGAAAACAAATTCCTGCTAAAGCAAGCATTTTCTAAGAAAACCACCGTATGTATCCGACAGAATATGCTTTCCTCTACTAGATAAGGGAATTAGTTTTGGAGTAAAATGCTTGCATTCTACGGCATCGATGAAGCAATGTTTGTTTACAAAATAAGTTACGCCCAAATCGCAAATTAGTCTTGAATTGTGAACTGCATAAGGGGTTCCACACACGCTCCGATGTGTTGTACAACTTTGGATCCGCCCCCAGGAAATTTGGTTGAGTCGGAGTAAAGTCGGATCGTCTGTGGGCAAGTTGTACGACTGTCAGATGGACAAAGTTGGTCGGATGAAATCAAAACAGTTTGATTTTACTCCGACTTGCGGTGGGCGGAGTCAAATGTTGTACGACCAAGTTGCATTGTGTGTGGAGCAACACTGTTGCTTTTAATTCTTGTGGAATACCCAGGAGCAGAAAATGATTTTAGCGATAATACAGAAAATAAGATAATATGCGATGATAATAATAATAGAATAAGTATAAGATAATATTAGACCTGTGCGCCGCCGCCGATGTTTTTCTTGTGCAGCCGCCGTATGAAAATTGACCACGCCGCTTGGCCACTAGGCCCCTTGTTATACAGCGTATGCTCGGTCAAACATAATTTGTTCTAAACCCGACAATTGAATAACTCAAAAAATGTCCCATATTTTTCTTCGGGAATTTATGGAAATGCTCCTATAAGATATTCTTTCAAGAATTTCAGAGAAAGAGATTTTATGAAAAATTCCATATGAACTTCATATGAAAATACCTCCACTATCTTTAACTATCTGGAGATTTTTTTTTGTGATTTTCGGAGGGAAATTCTGTGATTGAGTAGGTCATGTTTGTTGAGTTGGAGAAGTAATTTAAAAAAAGTTTTAAAGGATTTTCTGGAGGAACTCCAGAGAGAACTTTTATAGAATTTCTCAGAGGAATTGATTGCGGAACTACTGATAGAATTTCTGAGGAAGCATATCCTTAAAAATACGGGGAAGTTTTCGGAAGATTTACGCTTGAAACTTTGAAGAAACTTTTAGTGGAATTCATTGACAGATTCTCACAAAAAAAACTTAAAGAAATTTTGAACGATTTCCTATGGAAAATACATAGATTGAAAAAGAAAAAAAAAACTTTCGAAAAATTTCAGGAGGAATACATTGAGGACTTTCAAAAGGAACTCGAATTGGACCTTCCGGAAGAATTCCAAGAGGAATACTTGGAGGAACTCCTAGAGGTACTTCCGGAGCAATCCATTGAGGAACTTCCGAAGGAATTCTTCGGGAAATTCTGGAAGAATTCCTGAAGGAACATCTAGAGAAATTCCAGGAAGCACTTTTTGTGGAATTCCTGGATGAACTTCCGCAGAAATTCCTGGAGGAGCTTCAGGAGGAATTCATGTAGGAACTTCGGTAGAAAAACTTTGAGGAACTTCCGGAGGAAATCCTTGGATAACTTCCGGAGGAATTCCTGGACAAACCCGTAAGCGAACTTCCAGAGGAATTCCTGAAGGAACTTTCGGAGGATTTCCTGAAGCAATTTCCGGAGGAACTCCGGGAGAAATATCCGGAGTTATTCCAGGAGGAATTTCCGGAGGAACTCCGTGAGGAACATCCGGAGGAATTCCGGGAGAAACTTCCGGTTGAATTCCGGGTTGAGCTTCCGGAGCAATTTTTGGAGAAGCTTCCTGAGGAATTCCGGGAGAAATCTTGTGAAAAAATCCTGGAGGAACGCTCCGATGTGTTGAGTTGGAGAAGTAATTTAAAAAAAGTTTTAAGGGATTTTCTGGAGGAACTCTAGAGAGAACTTTTATAGAATTTCTCAGAGGCATTGATTGCGGAATTACTGATAGAATTTCTGAGGGAGCATATCTTCAAAAATCCGGGGAAGTTTTCGGAAGATTTACGCTTGAAACTTTGAAGAAACTTTTAGTGGAATTCATTGACAGATTCTCACAAAAAAATTTAAAGAAATTTTGAACGATTCCCTATGGAAAATCCAAAGATTGAAAAAGAATGAAAAAAAATTCGAAAAAACTTCACGAGGAATTTATTCAGGACTTTCAAAAGGAACTCGAAGAGGACCTTCTGGAAGAATTCCAAGAGGAATACATGGAGGAACTCCTAGAGGAACTTCCGGAGCAATCCATTGAGAAACTTCCGATGGAATTCTTCGGAAAATTCTGGAGGAATTCCTGAAGGAACATCTAGAGAAATTCCAGGAAGCACTTTCTGTGGAATTCCTAGATGAACTTCCGCAGAAATTCCTGGAGCAGCTTCAGGAGGAATTCCTGTAGGAACTTCCAGAGGAACTTCGGTAGAAATTCTTTGAGGAACTTCCGGAGGAATTCCTGTAGGAACTTCCAGAGGAACTTCGGTAGAAATTCTTTGAGGAACTTCCGGAGGAAATCCTTGGATAACTTCCGGAGGATTTCCTGAAGCAATTTCCGGAGAAATATCCGGAGTTATTCCAGGAGGAATTTCCGGAGGAACTCCGTGAGGAACATCCGGAGGAATTCCGGGAGAAACTTCAGGTTGAATTCCGGGTTGAACTTCCGGAGCAATTTTTGGAGAAGCTTCCGGGAGAAATCTTCTAAAAAATTCCTGGAGGAACTTCCAGAGGATTTCCTGGAGGATTTTGCGAAGGAACTCCGGGAGGAATTTCCGGAGGAACTCTGGGAGAAACATCTGGAGGAATTCCGGGAGGAACATCTGGAGGAACTTCCGGATCAATTCCTGGAGAAGCTTCTTGAAGAATTCCGGGATGAACTTTCTGAGGAATTCATGGAGGAACTTCCGGAGGAATTCCGGGAGGAACTTCTGAATTCCTAGAAGAACTTCGTAATTCGAAGAGGAACTTCGTAATTCGGGGAGGAACTTCCGGAGACATTCGTAAGGGAACGTCTGAAGGAATTTCTGGAGGATTTTCCAAAGGATTCCTTGAGGAATTTGTGGAAGAACTCCGGGAGGAACATCCGGAGGAATTCCGGGAGAAATTTCCAGAGGAATTCCGGGAGGAACTTTCAAAGGAATTCCAAAAAGAACTTTTGGAGGAATTTTATGAAGAGCTTGAGCTTGGAACTTAGGAGGAATTCCGGGAGATACTTCCGGAGGAATTCTGGGAGGAACATCTGGAGGAATTCCGAGAGGAACATCCGGAGGAATTCCGGGAGAAACTTTTCGAGAAAATCCGGGAGGAACTTCTGCAGGAATTCCAGGAGGAACTTTCGGTTGAATTCCGGGTGAAGCTTCCGGAGCAATGCTTGGAGGAACTTCCGGTGGAATTCCAGTAAGAACTCTCGGAGAAATTGCGGGAAGAACTTCCGGAGGAATTTCCTGAAGAATCCTTGGAGGAACTTCCGGAGGAATTCCTGGCAAGAACTTCCGGAGTAATTCCAGGAGGAACATCCGGAGGAATTACAGGAAGAACTTATGGAGGAATTCAGGGAGGAACTTCCGGAGGAAATCGGGGAAGAACTTTCGGAGGAAATCGGGGAAGAACTTTCGGAGGAATTATGGGGGAAACTTGAATTTGGAACTCCAGGAGGCACTTCTGGAGGAATTCCGGGAGGAACTTCCGGTTGAATTCCAGGTGGAGCTTTTGGAGCGATCCTTGGAGGAATTTCCAGAGGACTTCCGGGTGGCACTTTCGGAAGAATTCCGGGAAGAACTTCCGGAGTAATTTTGGGAGAAATTCCGGAGGAATTACGGGAAGAACTTATGGGGGAAGTCAGGGAGGAGCTTCCGGAGGAATTCTAGAAGAAACTTCCGGAGAAATTCTAGGAGTGACTTCCGGAGGAATTCCCAGAGGAACTTCCTGAGGAATTGCTGGAGGAACTTCCGGAGGGATTCTTGGAGGAACTTGAACTTGGAACAATCCAATTCTGTTTTCTGGAGGAACTTCCGGAGCAATTAAGAGAGGAACTTCCGAAGAAATTCCAGAAGGAGCTTCCGAAGGAATTCAGGGAGGAACTTCCGGATAAATTCTGGGAGGAACTTATGGAGGAATTCAGGGAAAGCTTCCAGAGGAATTCCGGGAAGAACCTTCGGAAGGAACTTCCGGACGGAACTTTCGGAGAAATTTCTGTAGGAATTTTTGGAGGAACTCCAGAATAAACTTCCAGAGGAAGGATCCGGAGGAATTCCTGTATAAACTGTGAAAATCTGATTCCAATACAATTCCATTCCACTTCCAATCCAATCACAATCAAATACAATTTCAACTCTAAACAAATTTCAGTCGCATTCCAATCCATCATCACTAAAATTTCAATAACATGCCATTCACTTTCCAATAAAATTCAATTCAATCCACAACCAATCTAATTCTAATCCCATTCCAATTCAAATCCAATCTAATTGCACTCCAATCCAATTCCATTCCAATTCAATTCATCCAATTCAGTATTCGTGAAAAAGCACATCAGCATATACAGAAAGAAAATGACTAAATATTACGTTTGTTGGAGTTTTGGTTGTACCAACTGTTCGTCAGACGGTTGTACAAACTGAATTGGTTGCACACACTTGGGGGCGGAGTCAAAGTTGTACAACATGTCGGAGCGTGTGTGGGGCCCCTAATGATGAAATAATTTTGGCGACACTGACAGCATCATTCTGGCGGGCTGAATTTGGCAATTTTCTCTCTTAGAGAGTGCTTCCACGTGCTTTTTTAACGGAAAACCCTTCCCTCAGACCTTAACGGAGCTTGTAATGTAATGCTGGGTAGGCACCTTTTTGGTGGTGCATAACGGAGTAAGATCTACCACACGGTGCTCTAGTTCTTACTATTCTTGTTAATACGGTGTCAGGCCATTTGGCCGAATGCCGTTTGGCCGAACGCCATTTGGCCGAATGCCGTTTGGCCGAACGGGTCGTTTGGCCGAATGCCGTTTGGCCGAATAGTTAAGTTCTTCCTTCTTCCTTCTTTTTTCTTCCTTCTTCCCTCTTCCTTCTTCCTTCTTTTTTCTTCCTTCTTTCTTCTTCCTTCTCCCTTCTTCCTTCTTCCTTCTTCCTTCTTCCTTCTTCCTTCTTCCTTCTTCCTTCTTCCTTCTTCCTTCTTTTTTCTTCCTTCTTTCTTCTTCCTTCTTCCTTCTTCCTTCTTCCTTCTTCCTACTTCCTTCATCCTTCTTCCTTCTTCCTTCTTCCTTCTTCCTTCTTCCTTCTTCCTTCTTCCTTCTTCCTTCTTCCTTCTTCCTTCTTCCTTCTTCCTTCTTCCTTCTTCCTTCTTCCTTCTTCCTTCTTCCTTCTTCCTTCTTCCTTCTTCCTTCTTCCTTCTTCCTTCTTCCTTCTTCCTTCTTCCTTCTTCCTTCTTCCTTCTTCCTTCTTCCTTCTTCCTTCTTCCTTCTTCCTTCTTCCTTCTTCCTTCTTCCTTCTTCTTTCGTCCTTCTTCCTTTTTCCTTCTTCCTTCTTCCTTCTTCTTTCTTCCTTCTTCCCTCTTCCTTCTTCCTTCTTTCTTCTTCCTTCTTCATTATTTTTTCTTCCTTCTTCCCTCTTCCTTCTTCCATCTTCCTTCTTTCTTCTTTCTTCTTCCTTCTTCCTTCTTCCTTCTTCCTTCTTCCTCCTTTTTTCTTTTTTCTTCCTTCTTTCTTCGTCATTCTTCCTTCTTCCTTCATTCTTCGTCATTCTTCCATCTTCCTTCATTCTTCTTCCTTCTTCCTTCTTCCGTCTTCCTTCTTCCTTCTTCCTTCTTCTTTCTTCCTTCGTCCTTCTTCCTTCTTCCTTCTTTCTTCTTCCTTCTTCCTTCTTCCTTCTTCCTTCTTCCTTCTTCCTTCTTCCTTCTTCCTTCTTCCTTCTTCCTTCTTCCTTCTTCCTTCTTCCTTCTTCCTTCTTCCTTCTTCCTTCTTCCTTCTTCCTTCTTCCTTCTTCCTTCTTCCTTCTTCCTTCTTCCTTCTTCCTTCTTCCTTCTTCCTTCTTCCTCCTTCCTTCTTCCTTTTTCCTTCTTATTTCTTCCTTCTTCCTTCTTTTTTCTTCCTACTTCCCTCTTCCTTCTTCCTTCTTTTCTCTTCCTTCTTTCTTCTTCCTTCTTCATTATTTTATCTTCCTTCTTCCCTCTTCCTTCTTCCTTCTTTCTTCTTTCTTCTTTCTTCTTTCTTCTTCCTTCTTGCTTCTTCCTTCTTCCTTCTTTCTTCTTCCTTCTTCCTTCTTCCTTTTTCCTTCTCCCTTCTTTCTTCTTCCTTCTTCCTTCTTCCTTCTTCCTTCTTCCTTCTTCCTTCTTCCTTCTTCCTTCTTCCTTCTTCCTTCTTCCTTCTTCCTTCTTCCTTCTTCCTTCTTCCTTCTTCCTTCTTCCTTCTTCCTTCTTCCTTCTTCCATCTTCCTTCTTCCTCCTTTCTTCTTTTTTTCTTTTTTCTTCCTTCTTTCTTCGTCATTCTTCCTTCTTTCTTCATTCTTCTTCATTCTTCCTTCTTCCTTCATTCTTCTTCCTTCTTCCTTCTTCCTTCTTCCTTCTTCCTACTTCCTTCTTCCTACTTCCTTCTTCCTACTTCCTTCTACTCCTTCTTTCTTCTTTCTTTCTTCTCCCTTCTACTATCTTCCTTCTCCCTTTTCCTTCTTCCTTCTCCCTTTTTCCTTCTTCCTTCTCCCTTTTTCCTTCTTCCTTCTCCCTTTTTCTTTCTTCCTTCTTCCTGCTTCCTTCTTGCTTCCCACTACTCACTTCGTAAGGAAACGTATTTCAACTATTCGGCCAAACGGCATTCGGCCAAATGGCGTTCGGCCAAATGACCCTTTCGTAGGCTGACCATACGTACCGTATTTAACGGGACAATCCCGTGTTTTAGACCTAATTGTGCTGTCCCGTCGTAATCTAAAAAATCCTCAATTTGTCCCGTATTTTTATTGATTCTTTCAAAGAGCTCCAAAATATTATTCAAACAAATACATTATTTTAGGCAATTAATCTTCATTTTCGATTATTATTTTTGAATCTTTCGAAGTAGGAAATTGATTTTTTTTGTTCATGTGAACAAAATCAATAGACAAGATTCCCAAGGTGTGAGGCTACTTTAAGCATCATCACAGTTAATAGATAAGATTTGACATCTGCCAGGTTGTTACGGAGATCCTGAAATATTTTCCGCGCCAAATCCGCGCTGACTTAAATCAAATCCGCGCCGACTTAAATCAAATCCGCGCCATTTCCGCGCGACATGAAATCCATTCGGCGCCAAATCCGCGCAAACCATAACTAATTCTAAGCAAATACACGTGAATTATCAATTTTGGTTTCCACAATCTACTAAACGTCTTCTCTTCGAGATCGTTTTTTAATATTCCTAATTTTAAATATGATTAAAAGCTTCTATTTTGCACATGTTTGTACCAAATTTCAAATAGGACTAAGAAAATCTCAGTTAATTCAACCCCCACCGACCATCTAAGTTTCCATCACTAGAAATACTGTAGCTAAGAAAACAAGAACTAAACAGCCAAAACTATTTCAATACGCACCGCTTTTTAAATGAGATGATGATTTTGACATTTTTTGTTCCGTTATTGTCAGTGGAATTCGGCACAAAGATGCAGATCTTAATTGATGAATAGATGAACTTGGAAAATAACAAAAAATAACAAATAACAAAAAATCTTCTAAAGTAAAAAATTATGCAACTTTGTTGTAATTATAAAATTGCGTATCTGTCGAAATTCATCCTGGTATTCTTGCAAAAGTTCCCCAGGGAACTTATGCGGAAATTCATTCTGGAATTTTGTTATAAATTGAATATAATAATTTGATGAAAATTCAAGTAAATTATTCAAAAACAACCTGCGGAAAATCTTTAGAGACTACTTGCGGACATCCCTTCATTAATTCCTGGGGAAAACGGTTTGGAAATTCATGCAGAAATTGACTGCGGGTGACTTGCTGCGTAAAAACTTCCGAAAAACCTTTCGTCAAATTCGAGGCGCAATTTGTAAGGTTTTTTTTACAGATATTCCTGTGATTACCGCTAACAAAATGTTCTGGAAATGAATCTGGAAAAAAAAACTTCCGGAAATACATTCGGAGTTTCCTTCGTGAATTCCTGTGGAAATCGGTTTGGAAATTTCTGAAGACTTCCTCTGGTGAATGCCGGTGAACAAAATTCCAAGAATTCTTTCGTAAATTCAAGGCAACATTACATTAATTGCTGCGGTCATTTACGCAGAAATTCCCCCAATTTTTTTTATAATTTAACGGATTCTAAATGCTGCAGAAATCCTTTTTAGGCTGTAGACATTTATTTATTAAATTCATAGAATCCTTGTTAAATTTCTTAGGAGGTTTCGTAATTTTTCTGTGTATATTCCTGTAAATCATCGGAGTTATCCGAAAACATTGCAAAAATACTCATGAAATTACAAACAAACATTACAACAAATTCCTGCGGAAGCACTTACCGTTTAGACTCAAATTCCGAATGTGACTCATATTCCAAACACTCGTTTCAAAAAGGCCATTTTGGTTTTTCGTGTGTTTTTATCCATAGGAGCGTTTTTATCCAGCTTGAGTTCGTTTGTAATCCTTATGCTCAGTTTGGAAAACCGATGAAAATTATAGTGTTAGGGCGCTAAAACGCCAGTGTTCGGAATATGAGTCATGTTCGTGATTTGAGTCAAAACGCTAACGAAAATGAAGCTCATCTAGACCATAAAACTAATTTTCAAATAAACGTCCGGAGAATCCTGAGATCTAGAATTTTATTTATTAAATTTTCACCTAAGACTAAATCCGCGTGAAGTCCTAAGATCGTTATGAAAATCTGCACCAAATCCACGAAAACCGTGAAATCCGCGAAAAACGCGAAATCCTCGTAGTCGGAGCATCCCTGCATTTGTTCTCATGTGCCAATAATACTCATGGAAATAATTAAAATTACATTTTCTTGTTTGGATTCTTGTTATTCTTATCAGCAGATGTTTCCCACTTATATTCATGATAACGAGATTTTCGCAAAACCTTAGGCAGAGTATTGTTTGTTATTTTCAATTGTTCAGAATTGGAAAAAAAATTTAAATTGGTCAAAAATTAAATACTTAATGCATGTTTAAGAGTAGATCAAAATAAAATTTCAATATTCTGCTTTATTTTAAATATTGAAAATTGCGTTTTTTTGCGAAATTTTCTGTTCCTTTGTGTTTTTGAGTGAAATATTTGTAGTTGCGTATTTTTTTACTACTAACTTAATTCAATAGAATGTTATGGTGGTGAATGACTCTAAAATATTTCTGATTTCTTAAACGGAACGGAAAATTAGGCTCATAAATTTTCAAATTTCCACAACTTTTAAATTTAATCACAAGGTTTATTGAGATGTCCCGTTTTGCAAGCGCGTTTGTCCCGTTTTTTCACCTAAATGATCTGGTCAGCCTACCCTTTCGGCCAAATGGCATTCGGCCAAACGACATTCGGCCAAACGGCATTCGGCCAAATGACCCTAAACCGTTAATACTTATTAGTGATGGTCAGAAAAGTATGGAACGACTATAATTTGCTTTTAAATGACCCATCATGCGCACCATTTGGATGAAGTCAATGGAGTAAATTATAAAAACGTAACTCAATCTTAGGCTGGTTTCAATGCCGACGACTTGACACGGGTATACTACAAAAGTTCAATGCAGTGGTTCATCTCGAACAAAAAAAAGTGTGTATGCTGGTTGTATACTATTTCGCCAAAAAACATTTCGCGGAATTTTTTTTCGCGGTACGACATTTCGCGGAATGTATCAACTCTCCGAAACACATTTCGCGGAATGAACCTTTTTTCCGAAAGACATTTCGCGGAATGTACCTTTTCACCGAAAATCATTCCGCGGAATGCCTTTTGGCGGAATTCAGTTAGAATAATTATCATTAAAATATTCAACGATTTCTGCTTAATTACATGAAATCTGGGCTATTTTTTGAATTTAATGGAAACCCGAACCCGACCCGTACCCGAGAATTTTTGCATTCGTAAACCCGTACTCGACCCGAACCCAACATAATTTAATTATTTAAGGCCGCACAAAAGTTTTCCCCGGAAAATTCAAACTAGATATTTTCTGGTTCTCTTTAAATTGAAAAAAATGTAAGCCCAAACAACGAACTAGCCTCACAATTAGCAAAACTGAATAAAATAATTTTCAGTATTTTATTTTTTAAACCCGTACCAGACCCGAACCCGATATTGTACTAATTTTTCAAACCCGAACCCGACAAAAAAACCCATCGTGTTCGCGTTCGATTCGGGTTGCGAGTTTCAAAACCTGAAACCCCACCATATCTACTGCCCGGTATAAGGCGAAAGGAGTTGCTAATGTCTTCTTTCAAAGAACACGTCTTCCCGACATAAGGCGAAGGGAGGGGTAACGCCTTCTTTAAATGGATGCATCTGCCTGGTATAAGGCGAAAGGAGTTGATAATGCCTTCTTTAAAAGAACGCGTCTGCCCGGTATAAGGCGAAGGGAGAGGTAACGCTTTCTTTAAATGGATGCATCTGCTCGGTATAAGGCGAAAGGAGTTGATAATGTCTTCTTTCAAAGAACACGTCTTCTCGTATAAGGTGAAAGGAGTTGATAATGCCTTCTTTAAATGAACGCGTCTGCCTGGTATATGGCGGAGGGAGGTGTAACGTTTTTTTTAATGGATGCATCTGCCTGGTATAAGGCGAAGGGAGGGGTAACGCCTTCTTTAAATGGATGCATCTGCTCGGTATAAGGCGAAAGGAGCTGATAATGCCTTCTTTGAAAGAATGTGTCTGCCCGGTATAAGGCGAAGTCAGAGCCTTCTTTAAATGGATGCATCTGCCCTGTATAAGGCGAAGGGAGGGGTAACGCCTTCTTTAAATTGATGCATCTGCCCGGTATAAGGCGAAAGGAGTTGATAATGCCTTCTTTGAAAGAACGCGTCTGCCCGGTATAAGGCGAACGCAGAGGTAACGCTTTCTTTAAATGGATACATTTGCCCGGTATAGGGCGAAAGCAGAGGTAACGCCTTCTTTAAATGGATGCATCTGCCCGGTATAAGGCGAAATGAGTTGATAATGCCTTATTTAAATGAACGCGTCTGCCCGGTATAAGGCGAAAGGAGGGGTAACGTCTACTTTAAATGGATGTATCTGCCCGGTATAAGGGGCAATTGAAATTTTGAAAACTACTTCTAAATATTCTGGGAGGCCTTCCTTAGCCGTGCGGGAAGATGCGTGGCTGCCAAGCAAGACTATGCTGAAGGAGGCTGGGTTCAACTTCTGGCCCGGTCTAGGAAATTTATCGAAAAAAATTGTTTCGGCTTTTTAGGTATAAAAGTTTTAACGTGTAAATCTCGTGTTTAACTAATGCAAAAAAAATGGTAACCTGGCTTAGAAACCTCGCAGGTGATAATTGTAGGAATGCTGTATGAACAAAAACTATTACACCCAGGTTTTTTTTTACACGGTTGGAATTCATTAATTTCTCGGTCAACCTAAACTTTCATAGCTTTTTAAATACCCCCTGAATTTTCTTTGATTTTTTGTGAATTTTTCCGTGGGGTTAACTTATTGTTTCATTGACGCTGAAGGTCTTAAACGACTAAAACCAAACCGTGTAAAAAAAAACCTGGGTGTATTATTAATATTCCGCGAAATGATGCATTCCGCGGAATGGTACATTCCGCCAAAAGTCATTCGGCGAAAAGATACAAACCGCCAAATGTCGTACCGCGAAAAGTTACAAACCGCCAAATGTTATTCCGCGAAATGTTCAACCGCGAAAATGAATTCCGCGAAATAGTTTTCGGTGAAATGTTATACAATCGTGTATGCTTTATTAAACTTCTGAACTGCATGTGAAGTTATTCATCTAAAAGTTGTATTTTGTTTTGTCAGTTCCGGCGAAATGGCCTTTTCGGCCGTTTGGTCTATCCCAGTGAGTAGAATTCGGGCAAGAGTCATTCGAGTGTTTTTGAGAAAATCGGAGGAAAGAAGCTATATGCAGAGATGCAGATGAGGCAAAATATATTAAACTAAGAATAGTCAGAGTCAGAGAAAACAATTTTCAAATTGAATTTCTTCTGACAATTTTCAGAAAAATTCGGAACAATTTCCCGTAGAATTTTGAAATAATTTCCTATGGAATTTGGGAGAATTTTCTCGTAAAAAAATGACTATTTCCTAAGTGAGAGATCTCCATAGAGGAAATATTTCTGGAGTGTAAGGTTCCCAAACATCTGTGAAAGGTGAAAAAAACTATTGATGTAGAGAGAAATTCTTACCCCCAATTGGATTTCCGTCTACATACAAATGCATGTCTGTTAGAAAAGATGTTTACATTAGTAATATTTGCGAACATTTTTTTTAATATACAAACAAATATATCACAAATCATAAGCCACATTCAGGCCCATATTCTCATCTCTAGCTACCCCTACGACCGTAATTGACTGAAGACACTAGCGCTTCACGGTGCCCCGACGTCGATAATCGATAATCATGATGATTATCGCCATCAGTGTGACTTCGCGAAGGGAAGAATTTCGCTCTGGTAGTCCTCTGTTGGCAAAGAACTTGACTGATGCCGCCGCTAGATCAGAAATGTTGTTTCAAATTATCCCACTATAAGACGTCGTCAATGAGAACGTGCTCGCGGTTCATCCATGACAACGAGTGCCATTTTTTTTGCCGCTGCACAGCTTTATCGAATGGCTCGTGCCTCATAACTCTCGGCACGGGAGATAGGCACCTTATAGCTGTTGGATGGCTTGGGGCTTTTGATTTATGAGCCGTGGAGAAATTTTACCCACCACTCTTCAGGTTAGAATATGCATACTTTGTAGATCGCCCACCCGAAAACGGCTCTGCGAGCGACAAGATTTATGTCAATAAGCTAATTGTCATTGGTTAAATGTCCCGATTGCAATGCAACAAAGTTGCAAAACGGCTCTTGGATACGATCATTCCTATCACAGCGTAGAAGTCGTGATTCGCCGTCAAGTATGGAGTATGTATAAAATTATTCCACCCTGGCCCAGGGGCTTAGCTAACTCAAGTCCCTATGCCTTCAAACATGACCTCAGCTGGACGTTCAAATGACAGCTCTTCGCGAACAATGTTGATTGGTTGACTCACACGCATTCCCGGCGACGACGTCCCTGCACGCCACGTCGAGAACGGGGTCCTTGGGATTTGTGACGGCGGCGGTGGTGATCACCCTCAGGGGAGCCCGGGAAATATGTGGCTCCACAATCGATCGCATGGTGATTGCTCCACCAACTGATGGAAATGGTTCGTGACGTGACCAGTGTTGGTAAAAACTCAAAATCTCAAAACTCATGCATGATTCAAATCAAGCATGAGTTGAAACGCACCCAACTCAGCAACTAAATGCTCATGGATGAGTTGAATCATCCATTTGAATCATCGTAGGTTTTCTTTTATTCTCCTTCGTTAAAAACAGTAAATTGACGTTTGTCATATAAAATATTAGACACTCTTTTATGTATAAGCAATAAATTGCCCCCAAATTGATTTCAAATGTGTTTTTAAACCAAAATGATTTTTCGGCAAATGAGTGAAATGATGCGTTTTGGCATGAAAAATTCAAGCGTGATGCATTCCTTTAAAATCGCAGACGATTTCGTTCGCACGGGAGCGCTCGTTGATTGAGATTTATGAGTGATTTTACCAACACTGGACGTGACAGAAGGAACGGTAATTAACTTGAATTGAGCAAACGGTTGCCGGTACGCAGCATGGATTTACTTTGTTGCACTATGTTTGTGGTAAGGCATAGAATGTCTGCAGGCGTAGAACGAATGGGAAAACTGTGGTGATTGACCAGCTGTAACCAGCAGGGTTTGTATGAGATTCCAGAAATTACAGAGCTTTAGTGTTCAAAAACTGGGACAGCTTGATATGAGTTTCCACATAATTCTGGCGTTAACGAATTCAGAAAAAAAACAGCACTGACACACTTCGCTAAAAAATCTCCTTCCGTATTCGGATCGTTCGGACATCAATTAATTGCATCAATCGCTTGAAATTAATTAAATTTGCGAAATAAATTGTCCAATTCGCATTTAAACGAGACTGTCCCACATTTGCAGTCTAGTCGGCCATATCATGCGGATAGCTAGCGGCCTCTTGCTCCCAATCTCCCAGCACACCCTCCGATCCATTCTTTCACACAGCCCTTCCAAATCAAACGCCTAACAAGGTGTATAATTTGGTAACACAGTTACTTCAAGACGCACCCCAATCATCCCACAATACGCCGACTGGCTGGCTGGCTGACTGACTGACTGACTGATTGACTGTCTGCCGTGAGGTTTTTCTAATTCGCTCGCGCGAGTCGAATTCCAACCGTTCATTCGTGCAGCAGCAGCAGCAATTCGACACACTCATCGGACTATGCAGATTGGAGATGATGGCATAACGCGAACCATGCCCATCGGCAAAAGAAAAAGACGGGCACCACCCTCACCCGGGGTAGAATCCGAGTATCCGAGTAATGTTTACTTTTACGAGCCTACATTTTCACTTCAACCGAAACCCGTTACAATGTTCCAGTTCGGAGACTCGTTGTGTGTCTTTCTCTGTACAGATAGAAGTGGGTATGTACTCGCGTCTGGATCAGGATTACAGTTTTCATAGTGCGCTCGTAGCGTGATCTCAATTCAGGAGCAACCTGTCATTAGAGCCGACCAGCAACGCTTTGGTAGACAGCCCAACTATCCAGTGCCCAACCTAACGACCACGCTAGGAATCCGAACCAGCAGTGACCTTAATGACACATTTTCGCTTACGACTCATTGGTGAGATAACTATCAGTTGAAGAAAAACCTTTTTCTGGTGATTTATGAAAAATTGTGCAAACTGGAATCCTGATACAGGAAATTCTTCAAAACTTCTTCAGAATGTTTTTTATATTTAACTCAGGAAATTCGTAGGAATTTCCTCAGGAGGTTATTCAGAACTTCATCGGGAAACTCTGCAAATTCAGACAGTCTTTGGGAAACTCTGCGACGGGTTTTCTGGTGAAGTCCTGAACAAATTCCGTATCAAAACTTGGCTTTTGGTTTGAAAAATCGCAAATAATTAGCAACTTTCAAATTTATTTGTCCAATTTGTCGTGGTCCAAAAACTGTTGTTGTTGAATTTTAAAAAATAAAATGCACTATTGGACCACGGGAATAAGGGTAGTGCTTAGATGTGGACCATGAGTTGCAAATGATCCTTTGAAATTCAGCCGGTTACTGAGAAGTGCTTCCAGGTAGGCAAAGTATTCACCGAGAGTGTTGGAAACCTAAGCGGGGTCGTAGATTGTACGGTTGCCCTGATCGAGGTGGAACAGCTCTCGATTAGCCGCTATTTGCATTTCTTTGCCTCCCCAGTTCGGCGGAGGTCTTAGATGGGTTGATGCTGTCGATGAATTCTTCACACTGCTTAGACTTCGCCTCCCTGATGATGATTTTGCACTGCCGGTGCTTCTCTTTGTATCGTTGCAGGGCGTCAGGTCTGAGAGGGTGGTCAATGCTAAGCTTCCTTAGTGTGCGTAAGGCCTTGTGCCTAGCATTGACAGCACGCCGATTTTCCTCGGTCCACCATCTAAGTACACGACGGCCGGGACTGAGGGATGGCTCACTGGATGGTAGCGAGGATCATGTCGGTGAAATCGGTGAGGGACGAGGGAGATTGGTTCGCGCTAGCAATCGACATGACGCGCTTGTACTCCTGCCAATCCGCTTCACCATATTTCCAACGGCGTTGATGTCTTGATTTCTCTTGATGTCAGCAAAAGGGGAAGCGTTGGTGGAGAACTGCACCGGGTAGTGGTTGCTACCATACAGATAGGGTGGTCGGTATTGGCCATTTTTGTCAAATACCGGTTTTCGGTATTTGATGGAGTCAATACCGGTAATACCGGTAGAATACCGGTTTTTGTGAAAATTTCAGGTAGTAAAAGAAAAACGTTTGATTTGGACTTCTGGATGAAAAACATTATTTGTTGACAAACTTCAAATGTTAAAATCATTGCTTGTTGAGCTGGGCAAAGTGAAACTTAAGTAGACATTACATACTGAGCGACTCATCTCCCAATCCGTATTGGATTTTGTTAGCAATGTTGCTAACTACTGAAAATGCTATCTCTGGTTCAACCGAAGTAGGAAGAATGGTTCCAAGACCTTCGAAAATCAGTGTTGAATACTTGCCCGTAATCCCTGCCAATTCATAATAGGAAAATTCCTTACGGATTGTATGCAAGGATCCCGGCGTCAACGTATGAGCCACCAGCAACGCAAGTGTTTTGCTTTGCTTACAGTCTCTTCACAAGTTGTTCTAAAACCAGAAAAATATTCATAGAGGCATCTTCTTCGTACCGATCGTCAGGTATGATCGTTGTCTCAGTTTCGACGATCGCATGAGGAATGATTAGACGCTTCAAGATCCCATATGCATGGTTAATCAAAGTAGCTCTCGATGCCTTGAAGAAAATGCCAAAATCGTTTCTGATTAATTGCTTCACGGCAGAATTATTCAAAAAAGCAAAAAGATCGGCGTATTTGGATCGTCTCTCTTGGATTCATTCTATAAAAGCATCGAAATAGTGGCGGAAATATCTGTGGCTTGATTTGATAATAGTTCCAACGTAAATTGGAACGCCACGTCGGCTTCATATAGAGTGCAAAACTTACAGAGCAGTAGTTCCACAACAGCTTGAATATGTTTGAGGCTTGAATTATTTCAGCGTGCCTTGGCATCAGCCACTAATTCAAATTCTTTTCCGAATCCAGGACGGACATATTTTTGCAGAAAATCGTTTTTCATAGGTGATCTACGGAAGAGAAAAACTACTTCTCGTACCGTTTTCAAAATTTCATACATTTCATTCATACAATTCTGGACGATATCAACAATGTTCATTGAAGAAAAAGTCAGATTTTTAATACTGACAGCAAAACTATCAATACCGAAAATACCGGTATTTTCCGTCTCTAATACCGGTATTTTCGGTACCCAAAATTGGCCGGTAATACCGGTATTACCGGTTTCGGTACTACCGGTTAGACCACCCTAAATACAGATCAGTACTGGTTTTCCAGGAAAAGTGTGGTAGGATGAATCTACTTACCGCAGAGACATCAATAGCTGTCGCAGAGTGTCCGTTGAAAAGGTGGGGGACCCGTAATTGAGAGATCACCTTCCTGGAACGCTTCAACTAAAATGGTGCCATAAGGGTCGGCCCTGGACCCTCTCTATATAGGATGGTGGGCTTTCATATCCCAAAGGAGGAGCAGGGGGGAGTTGCGTTCTCGGTCAGATTGCTAACCATTCTTCTGACGGCAGGGAAGGCGCCGCAAGGGAAGCAAACATTTATGATAATGATCGGCATACTTCTGTGCAGCCGGACATCGACAACGAGCAAGTCTTCTTCAGTATCGAGGACGTCAGGACGTCGAATGGTCGTGCAGTACCCCGATGGCTACAGAGTGCTTGATGTTGTTTACTACCTTGTTGGTCCAACGGTAATTGCCTCTGAGGGTCCGGTTCATGAATGTGTTGACCTCTTGGAGAGCGATGGTCCAGGGTAAACTGTGGCGCACCAGCAGCTCGAGGTTTGGGAGGTTGTTCCAGAACCCGTTAATGTTCCACTGGAGACAAAACTTGATCTCCAGTGAGAGGGACGGGGTTGGAAATGGGGGTGGTAAGAGACTAAAGGGGTTTCTTACCGTCTCTGGCGCTGGTCGTGGAGGTATCCTGGGCAGGCCGGAGCCAACGGAAGAAGGGGCTGGCTCGGAGTTCGATGCGTCGCGTCGAGAGGTTACGACGAGGAAAAACTGGAGCCACTATGCGGCCGGGAGGGGCCTACTCTGCTTGTACCGCCGGAAGTGGGAGAGGAATGATGAATGTGGGACTTATTACCCGGCCTGGAGTGCCTGGAGAGCCCAGGACGCTGAAACAGTTGGCCTTAATGAGAGCAAGAGATTTGTTGTGTCCAGAAGTATAAAAAGCACCATGCGTTGGTTTGTTGAGATTTTATTTTCAGCTCGCGCCGATTTACGCCGCTGCTGAATGTTCCTTACGTCATGACGCCACCAATGCCGGTTTAGAAACGGCCTCACGCCGCCACTGAATGCAAATACTCCGGCGCACAGGCCTAGTCTCAATGCAACTCACCAATGTTAATGTAAGGTACTCAAGCTTCGTGAGACTCTCGCGCGCATAATTTTATGTGTGCGTAGCAATATTTGCTCAATCACATCCTTTTTTTATACGTGTGGAACATGCCTGGCTTGAAATCCTCCTTTCAAAAGGTTCGGAAGCCTCCTTTCAAAATCTTGGAAGCTTCTTTTTAATAAGTTTGGAAGCCTCCTTTCAAGAGGCTCGGAAGCCTCCTTTCAAGAGGCTCGGAAGCCTCCTAGGCTCGGAAGCCTCCTTTCAAGAGGCTCGGAAGCCTCCTTTCAAGAGGCTCGGAAGCCTCCTTGCAAGAGGCCGCGAAGCCTCCTTGCAAGAGGCTCAGGAAGCCTCCTTGCAAGAGGCTCGGAAGCCTCCTTGCAAGAGGCTCAAGCCTCCTTGCAAGAGGCTCCGGAAGCCTCCTTGCAAGAGGCTCAGGCCTCCTTGCAAGAGGGCTCAGGAAGCCTCCTTGCAAGAGGCTCAGGCCTCCTTGCAAGAGGCTCAGGCCTCCTTGCAAGAGGCTCCGGAAGCCTCCTTGCAAGAGGCTCAGAAGCCTCCTTGCAAGAGGCTCAGGCCTCCTTGCAGAGGCTCAGAAGCCTCCTTGCAAGAGGCTCAGGAAGCCTCCTTGCAAGAGGCCTGGAAGCCTCCTTGCAAGAGGCTCAGGCCTCCTTGCAAGAGGCCTGGAAGCCTCCTTGCAAGAGGCTCAGGAAGCCTCCTTGCAAGAGGCTCTCAAGCCTCCTTGCAAGAGGCCTCAGAAGCCTCCTTGCAAGAGGCTCAGAGCCTCCTTGCAAGAGGCCTGGAAGCCTCCTTGCAAGAGGCCTCAGGCCTCCTTGCAAGAGGCTCGGAAGCCTCCTTGCAAGAGGCTCAGGAAGCCTCCTTGCAAGAGGCTCAGGCCTCCTTGCAAGGCTCAGAGCCTCCTTGCAAGAGGCTCAGAAGCCTCCTGTCAAGAGGCTCAGAGCCTCCTGTCAAGAGGCTCAGGCCTCCCTGTCAAGAGGCCTGGAAGCCTCCTGTCAAGAGGCTCAGGCCTCCTTTCAAGAGGCTCAGGCCTCCTTCAAGAGGCTCAGGCCTCCTTTCAAGAGGCCTGGAAGCCTCCTTTCAAGAGGCCTCAGAAGCCTCCTTCAAGAGGCCTCAGAGCCTCCTTTCAAGAGGCTCAGGCCTCCTTTCAAGAGGCCTCAGAGCCTCCTTCAAGAGGCTCAGGCCTCCTTTCAAGAGGCTCAGGCCTCCTTTCAAGAGGCCCGGAAGCCTCCTTTCAAGAGGCCTGGAAGCCTCCTTTCAAGAGGCTCAGAGCCTCCTTTCAAGAGGCTCAGAGCCTCCTTTCAAGAGGCTCAGAAGCCTCCTTTCAAGAGGCTCAGAAGCCTCCTTTCAAGAGGCTCCAGCCTCCTTTCAAGAGGCTCAAGCCTCCTTTCAAGAGGCCTGGAAGCCTCCTTTCAAGAGGCTCAAGCCTCCTTTCAAGAGGCTCGGAAGCCTCCTTCAAGAGGCTCAGAAGCCTCCTTTCAAGAGGCTCAGGCCTCCTTTCAAGAGGCCCGGAAGCCTCCTTTCAAGAGGCTCAGAAGCCTCCTGTCAAGAGGCCTGGAAGCCTCCTGTCAAGAGGCTCAGAAGCCTCCTTTCAAGAGGCTCAGAAGCCTCCTTTCAAGAGGCTCGAGCCTCCTTTCAAGAGGCTCAGAAGCCTCCTTTCAAGAGGCCTCGGAAGCCTCCTTTCAAGAGGCTCAAGCCTCCTTCAAGAGGCCTGGAAGCCTCCTTTCAAGAGGCTCAGAAGCCTCCTTCAAGAGGCTCAGAAGCCTCCTTTCAAGAGGCTCAGAAGCCTCCTTTCAAGAGGCTCAGCCTCCTTCAAGAGGCCTGGAAGCCTCCTTTCAAGAGGCTCAGGCCTCCTTTCAAGAGGCTCAGAAGCCTCCTTTCAAGAGGCCTCAGAAGCCTCCTTTCAAGAGGCTCAGAGCCTCCTTCAAGAGGCTCAGAGCCTCCTTCAAGAGGCCTCCAAGCCTCCTTTCAAGAGGCCTCAGCCTCCTTTCAAGAGGCTCAAGCCTCCTTTCAAGAGGCTCCAGCCTCCTTTCAAGAGGCTCAGAAGCCTCCTTTCAAGAGGCCTGGAAGCCTCCTTTCAAGAGGCTCAAGTCCTCCTTTCAAGAGGCTCGGAAGCCTCCTTTCAAGAGGCCGGGAAGCCTCCTTTCAAGAGGCTCGGAAGCCTCCTTTCAAGAGGCTCAGAAGCCTCCTTTCAAGAGGCTCAGCCTCCTTCAAGAGGCTCAGGCCTCCTTTCAAGAGGCTCAGAAGCCTCCTTTCAAGAGGCCCGGAAGCCTCCTTTCAAGAGGCTCAGAGCCTCCTTTCAAGAGGCTCAAGCCTCCTTTCAAGAGGCTCAGAAGCCTCCTTTCAAGAGGCTCAGAGCCTCCTTTCAAGAGGCTCAGAAGCCTCCTTTCAAGAGGCCTGGAAGCCTCCTTTCAAGAGGCTCAAGCCTCCTTTCAAGAGGCTGGAAGCCTCCTTCAAGAGGCTCAGGCCTCCTTTCAAGAGGCTCAGAAGCCTCCTTTCAAGAGGCTCAGAAGCCTCCTTTCAAGAGGCTCAGAAGCCTCCTTTCAAGAGGCTCAGAAGCCTCCTTTCAAGAGGCTCAGAAGCCTCCTTCAAGAGGCTCAGGCCTCCTTTCAAGAGGCTCAGCCTCCTTTCAAGAGGCTCAGAGCCTCCTTTCAAGAGGCTCAAGCCTCCTTTCAAGAGGCCTGGAAGCCTCCTTTCAAGAGGCTCGGAAGCCTCCTTTCAAGAGGCTCAGAAGCCTCCTTTCAAGAGGCTCAGCCTCCTTCAAGAGGCCTCAAGCCTCCTTTCAAGAGGCCTGGAAGCCTCCTTTCAAGAGGCCTCAGAAGCCTCCTTTCAAGAGGCTCAGAAGCCTCCTTTCAAGAGGCCTCAGAAGCCTCCTTTCAAGAGGCTTGAAGCCTCCTTTCAAGAGGCTCAGAAGCCTCCTTTCAAGAGGCCTGGAAGCCTCCTTCAAGAGGCTCGAAGCCTCCTTTCAAGAGGCTCAGAAGCCTCCTTTCAAGAGGCTCAGCCTCCTTTCAAGAGGCTCGGAAGCCTCCTTTCAAGAGGCTCGGATGCCTCCTTTCAAGAGACTCGGAAGCCTCCTTTCAAGAGGCTCGGAAGCCTCCTTTCAAGAGGCTCGGAAGCCTCCTTTCAAGAGGCTGGGAATTAATTTGTATTGAAATGTTTCACGAAATAACGAAAATTCCAAACATTTTTTTGGATAGAAACCATGTGAATAATGGAGATGGATAGCCATATATCTCATTAGTTTCCAGGTCCGTTTTTTATATAACTTGTAAGCTACCCTTTCTTTTATAACGGCGATAAAATAGGGGGTTCCACAATGTATGCAAAAGTTCGAAGGGGTACCTCTCAAGAAAATGGTTTAGATGAATGCTTGTGTTTGCTTAGTGGCATATGTTTTGTCCATGTATGAACACGCATGATAGAAACAAAAAACGACACATGTTGAGCCGAAGTCTCCTCTAATGCTAATGTTATTGATATAGGAACATGCTATTAATAATTGAACAAATACCCTACATATGTACAAATAACGGCAATGAGGAGTTTGTACAAAGGCAAATATATTTTCGCTGTTTTTACTTATAATACAATTTAGTTCATAACGAAAGTCCGATCAACCACTTGAACAGAAATCGTGTCACACAGAGATCGATTGCGATACATATTGAAATGCGGTTCGATTTGCAAAATACTCCACTTTTCATTCAACCTTGTTTTCACTAAACTTGCTCAGAGCCGGTCCGAGTACCGCCTGGAAGAGTGCTAATAAGAAAAATGTGGTTTTCACGTACCGCAACAGCCAACAGGCAGCGCGCCGCGTTGCTTTTAAGCTTTCATGTTCTACGCCCGTTTGGGCAAAACCGAGAGTGAGCATCTCCCCGCACATCGAACAACAAACAGCCAACCAAAAGCTGATAATAATTGTTTTCCACTCTAGTTACGGCGACGAGCATGCAAGTGAGCTGCTGCGCAGCGGTTTTGAAGTTTGCTGGTGCGAGTTTGAGATATTTCTGTTCGTGGGCCCATAATGCACCGCCACGCCCGGCGTTGTTGGCTCGTCGTACGATTCTCGAACGAGACGAGCGAGGTGTAGAGCAGTGTGTCGGCGAGGAAAATTTCTTCTCGAGAAAAGCACAAAGCACAAGGAAA
The DNA here is from genome assembly GCF_024139115.2 of Armigeres subalbatus. Lineage (NCBI taxonomy): Eukaryota > Metazoa > Arthropoda > Insecta > Diptera > Culicidae > Armigeres > Armigeres subalbatus. Next base: position 381,570,694 of record NC_085141.1, on the reverse strand, counting down.
ATAATTGAAAGAGATAACCAAATTGGCGCGGCTTGTAGTGGCGGCGGCGGCGACGGCGCGGCGTAGGCTTGTCAGTCGGTTACGATTGTTACGATCAGCGGAGGGGGAATTTGGAATTTGCGCGGCACCTCCGACATTCTTCATGATTGGTTGCAATAAATATTCATACACAAATGGGTGATTTATGTGAGCGATAGGGTGTGCGATGCAAACAACAATGTTGTCGATCGGTGGTGGTTGGCTTTTTAATAGATTCGTTGAACTTCTTACGCGAGTGCAGCCAATTTGATTCGACTATCGAAACCCAAGTGGCCATTACCGAGTGGACCGTTGAACAATTGCTCTGAGGGTTCGCCATCAAGAGGCGTTCAAGTCTTTTGATGGATGAAGTGTTTGTTTTCCGATACCCGTAATTGATTGGTTGTAGGCACGTGCAATCCGTCTTGTAGCAATATTCATAGTTGAAAAATGTTTGCTCGGAAGAAAGGATGCGAAAATAAATCGATTTGTTCCAATTCAAAGAGCATGTTATGGGTTGGTGCAACAATCAGAGAATCAACCGACAAATGCAAATGGATCTGAAATTAAGTATTGGCGGTGCAATCTTTGCATCTATGGTGCAAATCCAAACAAGTTATAAGTGCAATTTTAATTATTTTTGCGCAATTTTTTATGGTATCATATTGCAATACTTCATGGTACAATAATTGTCCAAAAGGGTTTTTTAGTTCTACCGGTGCTAATTATAATATGTCTTGAGAACGTTATTTTTGACAACCGACCCACCAATGAAACGAGGATGATTGGAAACTCGGTTCCTGCCTGGACACTATATGAATCTGGACCAGTGATCTGTTGAATGTTGGAGTGAACGTTGCCGTTATCTGAGAAGTCCGAAGGCGGTGGTGAATAGACCTGGCGTTGATTTCATAGTGATGTTCAGTGTTTCATTGTGTGTTCAAGATACTGGGAAAAATCCTAAACTATAACCTAATCAATGCACCGACAAACGATAAATCCAACAACTTGAAGGACACGTTTTATGAATGTCTTGATAAAGCCTATGGAGAGTGCCCAAACCGGATCAGTAAAGAAAATTTTTTCTGTCTCATAATTATAATCGGTAGGGAGAGCCTTCACGCTGGTACTTTTGACAACGCCCTACGGTTACTAAAATTTGCTGCTGCCAGAGGGATTGTCATCAGCAGTAGGTACCTACTTTGCACGAAAGAATATTCGAAAGCACACCAGGAGACACCCAAATGGTGAAACTTGCAACCAGATAGGGTAAAGTAGATGGGCGGCATTTTTCGGATGTTAATGATGTGGTGACATTCCGAGGTTCGAATATTGGCTCTGATCACTACCTGTTTGTCAGTAAAATTCATCACAGTGAGCGATGCGTTACAATATCCAACGATTGTCAGCGGAAGGAGTATCGACAGAATACCATCAAAAGTCAACATTAGGGACATCAACTATCTATGGGAGGCAATCCATGGAGCGGTGAGCACAACAGCACATGAGTGATAGGCACTGCTACTCAGGATGAATGATTCGATGTGGAGTGCCAGAGATTGACAGATGAGTAAAACGTTGCCAGAAGACCAGGCTAAAGCATTTGATGAGTGTGGCCGTTCTTCGTAGCGTTCGCGAAGGTATCGGAAGGCCATTTAAGAACTGTGTTTCATCTATTAGATTCGATATAGGAAAGAGGTAAAATTGATATACAAAAAAACAGATGCTACAATGCTACAATTCCTTTGAAATGTCCGGAAAATAGGATGACCATACCGTATTTAACAGGACACTACCGTTTTTAAGGCCTTATTGTCCCGTTGTATTCAAAATAATCATCAATTTGTCCCGTTTTTTCATTGAATGATCTTCATTGAATGCTTCAAAGTTTTATTTATATGTAGGAGTTTCTTGAGGAAAGTTTGGAAAAAAATTAAGCGGAATTATGAGGAAGAATTCCTTGCGTGATTCCTGTAAAATACTCATCGTAATTCTTTGCGAAATTTCTGAGAAAAATCCTTCCTGAACTTTTCAAGCATTGTCTTTCGAAATTCAAGGAAGAATTCCATATGCAAATTTTGTCGAATCGCCGGATTTTATCGAGAAATCATCTGAGATTTTTTTATGCGAATTACTTGCAGAGATTTGAAAATTGTTACCTGTGAAAGAAACTCTTTATCGAATTTTCTCACAAATTTACTGCGGAATAGAGGTGTGCGCCGACGCCGAAATTTTTGCATCGGCGTGCCGCTGTTTAAAATTTGTCACGCCGCTGATCTATAATTTTCCACGCCGATTCAAAACTTCAGTGGAACCTCCAAAGATTTAGTTCAATTTCCATATCATTTTTTGATAGATCTCTACAACATCACGTTGAAACTCCAGAGAATTTTTCATGAAGATACCAATTATTTCCATAAAAATTCCATACAATATCTTGTTAAAGTTTTGAAGAGCTCTCCGTAAATACTAAGCGTGAAAACTTGCGAAAGAATTCCCGTTGATATCCAAAAAATCTAATTGAAATTGAATATTTTAACAGAAAAGAGTCGTTCGGCAGAAAGCCACAAGGCTGAAAATTGTTAGACGAATATGTCGTTTAACCGAAAAGACTATTTGGTAGAAACCTACCCAAGCAAATCTTAAGAGCAATTCGATAACTTGTTTTAATGTTGTAAAATCATCGATTATATTCACTTGATTTGATATCTTTTTGGTTATTTTAACGGTTAAAATAACAAAACGTAATAGCAGAAATATCTTACTGTGACATCCATTCAAAAACTATTCCTGCTGCCGATAAAAGCAAATCGAAAACTAATTTTGATATTGTTTTCCAATAACAAAATAAGTACACAGTTTGATGTTTGATCTACAGCAAAATGAGATCAAAATATGTAATCAATCATGATGATTTATATTCACATATTTGAAAACAGATTATGAATCAATCATCAAAATATGTTCTCTACATGATCTTATTATGTTTACAGATTTTGCTAGGATATCTAGCCTAAAGTTATTTGGCCAAGAATGTCATTTGGTCGAAAGGGCCATTTGGCCGAAATGGACATACGGTCGAAAGTGTCGTTCGGCTGAATTGACCGACTGAATCTTCTTTATATATAAAAATGAGATTACATTTCCTTTAAGGCAATATAACACATGAACGAATGGACCGATTTGCAGGATTTCCTCACTAATCGATTCGTCTTGGGATCAGCTGTGTTTATATAAATGAAAAGATCGAACTTTCCGCTGGGAAAGTTGAACAAATGTAAAAATAATACGTTTTTATGAGTTCCGAAGAAAACCCTCAAGCTCGAACTGAAATCGCTGCCATCCACTAAACTATTGACAGTAATATCGAAACAAACAACCCGAGCAAGATCGGGCAGGTTTGACTAGTTTTGGATATTTTCAAGACAATGACGGGCGAATCTTTTGAATTTTGATGAAAGATTTCCAGTTTTTCCAGAATATTCATTTGAAAATTATTTTCAGATTTTCCATGGGAACTACTTTCAAGTTTCGAGAACTCTCTGAAATTATCCATAGGAGATCTTTGGGTTTACCAAGGAACATTGTTTTGGATTTACATGAGAATCCTTTCAGAGTTTTCACGGGAAGTTGTACCAAATGTCTACAGGAAAATATTCAGAATATCCACGGAAAGTTTCTTTTAAGTTTCTGTTGAGTATTCTTTGAAATTCACACAGAAAATTGTGCGTGGTAAAAGATATGCTTTAACGTTGACTTCCCCAATTCAGATTAATTAAGACGGTTAATTTTTTTTATCCTTTATTACTGTGATTTTTTCGCAAGGAGAGGTTTATCACTAAACGGCTTGTTTGGTATAGCCAACTTTAAAACATAGGAAAAATGCTCGGAATTTTTGAGAATTTTTTTATTTCTTCAGAAAATTATTTCTATTGTCGATTAGAAATTCTTTGTAAGTTTCATTGACCAAAAGCGACAGACGCCCGAACTGGTAATATGGCCGAAAAAGCCGTTTGCCCTAACAGGCCGAAACGATCGTTGGTCAAAAATGCCATTTAGCAGATCTAGGTATTTTTCAGAATAGGCCATTTGGTCCAACATACGGCTAAATTTCAATGACTGAACATCGTACTGAGCGGGTAATATGGTCAAAAATAGCCGTTTGTTTGGCGAAATGGTCTTTTTGTCAATTGATCATTGAACAAAATTCCGTGGCCTCTCTATTTTGCAGTCGATACTGGCCTTCAGACCAAAAGACATCTAACCAGGTAACATTTCGGAAAACTAAACGTTTTACGGAAACTATTATCAGGTCGAAACTGTTTTGACCGAAAATGTAGTTTGGCCGAAAGCAATGTACAGTCGAAAGGAAAATTTGGCCGGACTTGTAAAAAGTTCGGATGAAAAAGTCATTTGACCAAGAATGCCGTTTGGTAAAAAATGTTATTTGGCACAAATAGCCATTTGGCCCAAAAATGTACTTTTTGCTTCTTTCTTTGAAAAGTGTCGTTCGGTTGAATTGATCATTTTGGCAGAAAGACGATTATCCAAATAGTTTCGGATAATCGTTCAATTCGTTTTAATGGGGTTTGGTAAGATGGTTTTTGGCTTAAAGACCAGTATCGACTTAAAAAGTAGAGAGGTTACGAAATTTCGTTCAACGGTCGTTTGACAATAGGCTTTTTCAATGTACACCCGATTCTGTTTTTACACGGATTTTTTTTTACACGGCCGTGTAAAAAAAATCCCATACAAAATTTTTGCAAAGTTGCTCCATTTTGCATTATTTGTCGAGAAATCATAAAACTTTTTTCACACGGATTTTCAAATTTTGAACTGACAACGCATCCCCCGTGTAAAAAAAGAATCGGGTGTAAATGTCAAGGCCAAACGGATGGATATTTTGGATTAAATTACCCGTTAAGTTATTGACATTTGGCCGTATAACCTGTTGACCTAAGCGATGTTTTCGGACAAACGATCCATTCTGTCAAACGACCATTTCGGCCAAACAGCATTTTTGGGCCGACGACCTATTCAGCCAAACGACCTGTTAGGGAAAACGACTTTTTCAGCCAAATTACCAGTTCGGCCAATGGAATTTCCCAAGAATCTCGTATCTACAATACACTAGTCGGTCGATAACTGCAACATTTACAATAGGGTGGCTCAAATTAGTATGGGAAAAACTTCGTTCAATTTTTTTAATGGGCCGCCGTCTTATTCGGTCCTATTTGATGCCCTGATGCTCTGGACAAAATTTCAGCCAAATCGGTCAACGTTTGGGCGGTGCTAAAATCGTTGGAAGTTTATATGGAAAAATGTATGCAGAAACATCCAAAAACAGTAAATTGCAGCTAAACTACACAACTTACGATGAAGAACTATGATACTAATTCAGATCTTGGAGAATTTAATACAGAATGTTATGCAGAAAACCGCGAGAAGATTCGAGTTTGCCCGGCTAAGTTATAAGCATTTCTCTGCAGTGGGGTTGGAGCAAATTTCGTTTCTTTTACCTTTGAAAAGAAATAAATTCACCCCTACAACACTCCAGTAAAATGCTAATATCTTTGCGTAATAAACTCTAATCTTCTTGCGGTTTTCAGCATAACATTCTGTATTTTATTTTACAAGAACTGAATGAGTATCATGGTTCTTGAACGTAAATTGTGCCTTCCAACTTCAAATCACTGTTTTTGGATGTTTCTGCATACATTTTTCCATATAAACTTCCAACGAGTTTAGCACTGGCCAAACGTTGACCGATTTGGTTGAAATCTTGTCCAGTGCATCAGGGCATCAAATAGAAAGGAATAAGAGGGCGGCTGATCAAAAAATTGAAAAAGTGTTTTTTGAGCCACCCTAATTTACAATGTTGTGAAAACTCATATGTGAATATGTACGTTATGTGGAAGATATTGATTTGGAAAATGTATTGGAGGTAAAGTGGTTACCTCCGATATATTTCCAAATCAATATCCCGGTTTAATTCCCGGAAATAGGCAATTAACTTTGATAGAACTGAACTGCAACATGTTTTCGTTTCAGTTAGCGAATGGCGTTCGATAACTGCGACGCATTCTAGACGGCAAAAAATTGTCAGACGACGTCAGAATAGAAGTGCACCTGATTGTTCAGCGGTATGCAGCTATCATCGACTTTGACATCGTTTTGAAGCTCAGCTGTCCGATAACTGCAAAACAGATGTAACTATCAAAATGCAGTAAAAGGACATTCAGTTATCGATCGTCTACTGCACAAAGAATTGCCCATAGAAATTCTATAAATTTGGGCAATTTATCGTTCAGACATTTTGAACAATCTTCCGCGGAAATTCTGAAGAAGTTTCCGTTAAACTTACACAGAATTTGTCGTTAACATTCCAGAGAGTTTTTCATGAAAACTCCTTAGAGTCTCACACGAAAATTCTTAAGAATTTACTGTTTTATCGTTGGCCATGCCGAACTAGCAGTCTTCATTATTACAGCCAACGGTAAACACCCATTCTACCAGTCGCACTCTTCTACAAATATCAAGAATTTTCTGTGCAATTTTCGAAAAATACTCAATAGGAACTTTCCGTAAATTTCCGAAGTTTTTCCTGTAGAAGTTAAGAACATTTTTTGTGTGAAAATTTCGAAGAAAATTTTGAAGTTTCTTATGTAAAATGCGACAAATTTTCTGCTGAAATCCCAAACAATTTTATTTGGGAATTCCAAAGAGCTTCTCTTGGTAATTCCAAAGATTTCTCGAAAATATTTTCCAAATTTCGTATAACTTATAAAAATTTTATAGAATCATTGGATTTTTCATGCGAAATTCAAAAGATTCTTCTTTTAAAATATTGAAAATATTCCGAAAAAATGCAAAAAAATGCATCTTAAAAAAACGTAATGAATATATTGCCACGCCGATTCACGCCGCCGCCGCCGCCGGCTAAACTAGCAATCGACGTGATGCCGAAAACGCTGCACAGTGGTGCGTTTGGCTAAAATCGTGAACTTTTTATTTTACCACTTCAGGGTGTTATTTTCCGACATTGGTGTCTTTGGAAATAAATTTTAGAAAAATATGGCGCATCGAATGACGAAAAGTTGTAGTTCCAATTTTTGCCACAGGTGGCGCTGCAAAATGTAATTTCTTCAATAAACGATTTTTAAATATGGTGTCTTTGGCAAAGTTGTAGTGTAATTTATTATGAACTAGCTTTATGTACCCGGCCTTGCTCGGAATTGCCAGTTTGATTCGCAGTTTTTTTTTTCACAATCGGAAAATGAATAAACCAATTGGTCAACAGGATAATTGCGTTTTTTTATCGATACTTCATCATTTGATCAGAAGAAGGCAGATTTCATTTGAAAACATTGACTGATTTTGAAGAAGGGAGCAAACCCATAATCGCCATATTCCGGGCAAACGTTTATTTCTAAAGAAGGAAAAACATCCACCGATGCCTTATTCCGGGCAAACGTCTATTTTTAAAGAAGGGATCACATTCACCATCCAGAAGGAAACACATTAATCATTGCATGTCACTGGGCAAACCATAATTTCGATAAATGGTTAAATTGATCGATAACTAAACAATACAATGATGAATAAGTATCCGAGATATATAGATAGCTAATAGCTATATGTATCCGGCTTTGCTAGGGACTGAAAAGTAAATTATTCAATTAAAATGTCCAATGCTGTAGCACAAAACCCACAGAGGTAGATCTACCGCTCATAGAATTGTTCCTTTGTATCAATCTATTTTTATATATTTGTTTGGCCCTTCTACCTTTTCAATAAACATCTTCCAAAATAGAGAATAAGTGTACCAAATCTGGTTGTAATTTATCCTGGGAGTTACACTGAATTGCTCATTTTTTAAAGACAACCCTTCCCCATAATTTCCTTTTTCCCCAATGACCCTCCCACCTCCTTTGTTATCTTCTCCTTGGGATAGAAAATGTGTAAACCAAATTTGGTTGAAATCGGTCCTGGGAGTTAGGTGTTACACTGAATTGCTCTTTTCTAAATACAACCCTTCCCCTTACCCTCCCTTTTTCCCAATGATCATCCTTTGTTATTTTCTCCTTAGGATAGAGAATGTGTACCAAATTTGGATGAAATCGGTCCAGGGGTTCAAACGATACACTGAATTGCTTGTTTTCTGAACAATACCCTCCCCCAGACCCTCCCTCTTTCCCAAATTACACTTCCATATGATCGACTACTCTTAGTGAATATGTGTACAAAATTTGGTTGATATGGGTACTGGGGGTTGGGAGTTACACTGAATTGCTCGTTTTATAAAGACAACCCCTTCCCCCATACCCTCCCTTTTTTAACAATGACCGCCCCACCCGCTTTGTTATCTTTTCTTTAGGGTAGAGAATGTGTGTATCAAATTTGGTTGAAATCGGTGCAGGGGTTCAGAATTTACTCTGAATTACCCGTTTTCTGAACAATACCCCTCCCTCCAGACCCCCCCCCTTTCAAAGATTACACTCTCATATGATTGTCTTCTTATATTGAATATGTGTACAAAATTTGGTTGAAATCGGTTCTAGGAGATGCAAGTTACACATAATTGTTCGTTTTCTAAACAAAACCCCTCCCCCTTTTCTAAATGACCCTCCCACCCCCTTTGTCAACTTCCCCTGAGGATAGAGAACGTGTGTACTAAATTTGGTTGAATTCGGCCAAGTGGTTCAGAAGTAGTTAGCGAACATACATACATAGATTGATTTTTATATATATAGATTTTAATTTATTGCTGAAGACACCGAGTGTCCATCTATCATCGTTTTTGAAATAAGGCCATTTTTTATAAGCAGACCCTAAAAAAACAGTATTTAAAGATATTTTCGAAACTAACAGTTTCAGGTCAATACAATGTTCTACAAAAATGTATATATAATCAAAATAGACCACTTTCTGGAAGAAACCAGGGATGTTTTTTGCAAACATGACTTGTTATCGGCGATTTAGGGTCGAAAATAGTGATATTTGACTTCATATGCAACAGAGGGGCAAATTGGGGCAAGGAAATCCCCACAGGATTTAAAATATCTGGTCTGTAGTTTCATAGGCATATAATTATGTCTGTCTCCACGTGTATCAAAACAAGTATTTCTAAATTTCATAAATCGACATTTTCAACTGATATTTATATAATAATTGAGATTTCACCACACTGCATACCACGCTGTTGAATGTTAATGTCAAAAGAAGTGCAGCGTGAAGCTATTTTTTGTTCTCTTCATCCAATCATTTCACACAATGCAATTCTGACGTCATACGCTACTAGGGATGTCGTAAAATCCCGAATAATCGATTAGTAACTAATCGATTACTCTTTATTCTTATTGAATCGATTCGTCGCTGGGTAATAATCGATTTAAAATTAATCGATTATCACAACGATGAATCGATTAATCGAAGTAATCGAATAATTTGCGACATCTCTATAAGGCTAAGCGAGAGAATGAATGAGTTGACACCTTAACATTATACACTTAACAATGAATCCCAAGCAGTAGCTGGTTTTCTACACACCAACTGCCAGCATTCAGGTGCTATCATATACATACATTTCAATTAATCGTTTAATCGTTGAGATAATCGAATTATTTTGAATCGATTACTTACCAAAGGTTAATCGATTCAATAATCGACAAGAATCGAGAATAATTGATGAGTTACTAATAGATTAATCGGGAATTAACGACATCTCTAAGATTCATCGTTGTGATAATCGATTAATTTTAAATCGATTACTACCCAACAATGGATCGATTCAATAATCGACAAGAATAAAGAGTAATCGATTAGCTACTAATCGATTATTCGGGATTTTATGACATCTTTGGGACCGTATGACGTCAGATTTGCATTATGTGAAATTATTGGATGAAGAGAACAGAAAACCAGCTTCACGCTGCACTTCTTTTTACATTAACATTCAACAGCGTTGTATGCAGTTTGGTGAAATCTCAATTATTATATAAATATCAGTTGAAAATGTCGATTTATGAAATTTAGAAATACTTGTTTGGATACACGTGGAGACAGACATAATTAAATGCATATGAAACTACAGACCAGATATTTTAAATCCTGTGGGGATTTCCTTGCCCCAATTTGCCCCTCTGTTGCATATGAAGTCTTCAAATATCACTATTTTCGACCCTAAATCGCCGATAACAAGTCATGTTTGCAAAAAACATCCCTGGTTTCTTCCAGAAAGTGGTCTATTTTGATTATATATACATTTTTGTAGAACATTGTATTGACCTGAAACTGTTAGTTTCGAAAATATCTTTAAATACTGTTTTTTTAGGGTCTGTCCATAAAAAATGCCCGTATTTCAAAAACGATGATAGATGGACACTCGGTGTCTTCAGCAATAAAATTCATAATAAATTACACTACAACTTTGCCAAAGACACCATATTTAAAAATCGTTTATTGAAGAAGTTACATTTTGCAGCGCCACCTGTGGCAAAAATTGGAACTACAACTTTTCGTCATTCGATGCGCCATATTTTTCTAAAATTTATTCCCAAAGACACCGATGCCAAAAAATAGCACCCTGAAGTGGTATAATAAAAAGTTCACGATTTTAGCCAAACGCACCACTGTGCGCTGCCGCTGCCGACTAAAATTCTGACAAACGCCACCGCCGACGAATATCGAACCGGCGCACAGTGATGCCATTCCATACAAAACATGGAAAAAAGTCTTTTCAATCACTTTTTGTGAACCGATTTTCTCGCAACAGGTTGCATTCGATGCGGAATATTATCCCATTGTTTCCTATTGAAAATTGGCCGGATAGAACTATGAGCTCAAAATCTGTGGCCAAAATACATTTTTTGCATATAAAAAACGGGTAAAACCCTATCATTCATTTTTTTTTGCACTTATCCTCAACCGACTCGCTCGGAACAAACTGCATTCAAAGCAGAATCCTATTCCATTGTTTCTTATTGAAAATTTGGTCAGATCGGACAATGCAATGAGATCAGAAGTTATGGCCAAAATACTAATTTCAATATTACAATACAAAATCACTTTTTTTTGGCACTTATGTCCATCCGATTTGCTTGCAACAAGTTGCGTTCGGCGAGAAATTGTATAATGCATATAAGCAAATATGAAAAATAAGACCTATCCACATATTTGTGTTATTTTTACCTTTTCTTATATATTTCTTAATTCTTTTGAACGAACGAGAAAGGCACCATCGCCGATTGGTGGATTATTTAGGATTTTAGTGCTTGAGATTGCTACAAAGCTTTTTTAAGACAGTGATATATAATACTTATCATATACATATGACGATTTTATGACCCTGAAATAAGCCTTAAGGTCTGAGGGAAGGGTTTTCCGTTAAAAAAGCACGTGGCATCCCTTTCTGAGAGAGAAAATTGCCCAATTCAGCCCGCCAGAATGACGTTGTCAGTGTCGCCAAAATTATTTCATCATTTTGCAGTTTACAATTGCTTTAGAATTTGTCGTAAACGGAGAACAAAAGGAATTGGCAACAATGGGGAAGAAATTTATTACTCATGCATGCATGCATGCAGTGGTTCGGTGAGAGAACAGCAGCAACGCCGACCAATCACGCAATGAGAAGATCAAAATAGACAAACTCTAGCTGGTTTTGGAAACTGAAAACATGAGCCATGAAAAGGATTTGTGTAATAACAGTAGTGCTGATGTAAATAAGAAAAATAAGACAAATGAGACAAATAAGACAAATAAGGTAGCCATAATAAATAAGACAAATACAATTAGTTCCTCCAGGAATTCCTCTGGAAGTTCCTCCGCAAATTCCTCCGGAAGTCCCCCCTGCATCCCTTCGGAAGTTTCAACGGGAATTCTTCCAGGATTTCCTAAGAAAGTTCCTCCATGAATTTCTGCGGAAGTTCCTCCAGGAATTCCTTCGGAAGTTCCTCCAGGAATTCCTTCGAAAGTTCCTCCAGGAATTTCTTCGGATGTTCCTCCAGGAATTCCTTCGGAAGTTCCTCCAGGAATTCCTTCGGAAGTTCCTCCAGGAATGCTTTCGGAAGTTCCTCCAGGAATTCCTCCGGAAAATCCTCAAGGAATTCGGAGGATCTTCCGGAGCAACTTCCGGGAGATCTTCCGGAGCAACTTCCGGAGGAACTTCCGGAGCAACTTCCGGGAGAACTTCCGGAGCAACTTCCGGAGGAACTTCCGGAGGAACTTCCGGGGGAACTTCCGGAGGAACTTCCAGGGGAACTTCCGGAGGAACTTCCGGGGGAACTTCCGGAGCAACTTCCGGAGCAACTTTCGGGGTAACTTCCGGAGGAATTCCTGGAGGAACTTCCGGAGGAATTCCTGGAGGAACGTCCGGAGGAATTCCTGGAGGAACTTCCGGAGGAATTCCTGTACAAATATTAAGAAGAATGCATGGAGGAATTCCTGGAGGAATATCCGGATGAGTTCCTGTAGCTCTGGAAGAATCCCAGAGAAAGATTTGGAGGAATATCTGGAAAAATTCCTAGAGGAATATCTGGAGGAATTCTTGGAGGAATATTCGGAAGAATTCCTCCGAAAGCACTTCCAGGAATTCTCCAGGTTCCTTCTGGAGTTCTTCTGCATTCTGAATTTCCTCCGGAAGTTCCTTCTATATTTCCTCCGGAAGTTCCTTCTGGAATTCCTCCGAAAGTTCTTACTGGAATTCCTCCGGAAGTTCCTTCTGGAATTTCCCCGGAAACTCCTTCTGGAATTCCGCCGGAAGTTCTTTCCAGAATTTCTCCGGAAGTTTATTTTAAAATTCTTGCGGAAGTTCATTTCGGAATTCCTCCGAAAGTTTCTTCTGGAATTCCTCCGGAAGTTCCTTCTGAAATTCCTCCGGAAGTTCCTTTTTGGAAAGCTTTGGAAGTTATTTCTGGAATATCTTTGGAAGTTCCTTCTGGAATTCATCTGAAAGTTCCTCTTGAAACACCTCCGAAAGTTCAAGAACTCCTCCGGAAGTTTTTTTTGGAATTCCTGTGGAAGTTGCTTCGGAAAATCTTAAGTTCTTCCAGGAATTCTTCTGGAAGTTCCTCTAGGAATTCCTGGTAGACCAATTCATACGAACTCCTACACAGTTTGAAAATTTTTGAACTTCTGGTTTAGATGAGGTGCGAATCATATACGCGAGCTCGACGGACGTGTATGGACATGACTGGTCAATATCAGTTTTGACCTGTTAAACCAATTGTTCCAAACTTCACAATAGTTTGGACAACCTAGAACATCTGGCTTGGGTATAACTGAAACGAAATTTGTAAGTGTGGTGTCTACGGACATGTATTAACATGAATGTATGATATCATGTTTGTATCGAGCGCAGTTGACCTTGTAGACCAATTGTTTCCAGAACATTTTGGGTAGCTCATAGCATCTGGTTTGGATATAACAGAGTTGCAAATCACACATATAGGCTCTACGAACATGTATGGACATGACTGGTTGATGTCAAAGTTATATTGAGCGCAGTTGACTTGATAGACTCCAGAGCAGTATGGACCCGAGCAACACACATGTTGTAAATCAGTTTATTATACTCATATAAGACTAAATTTGGTCATATATGAGTTATATCAACCAAATCAACGTGAATTGTGCTGCTAGGGGAGTACTTCAAACATCTGATATTGGTATAACTGAGCTCCAAATTGTATGCATGGGCTCTACTGATTTGTATGGACATCTTATTGCTGTCAGATTTGTACCGAGCGCAGTTGACCTGGTAGACCAATTGATCCAAACTCCAGAACAGTTTGTAGAACCTGAAACATCTGATTGGGGTATAACTGAGTTAAAAACTATACACGTGGGCTCTTCGGATGTGTGTGGACACGACTTGTCAATTTCAGATAGCTATCGAGCGCAGTTGATCAGGTAGACCGATTGATCCAAACTCCACAACAGTTTGGAGAACCTGAAACATCTGGTATGGGTATAACTGTGCTGTAAATCATATGGGTGGGCTCTAAGGACTTGTGTGGACATGATAAGTCGATTTCAGATAGCTATCGAGCTCAGTTGACTTGGTAGACAAATGATCCAAACTCCTAAACAGTTTGGAGATCCTAGAACATCTGATTTGGGCAAAATTGAGTAGAATATCATTCCCCTGGCCACTATGGACCTACATGGACATGACGGGTTTCTATTGGCGCGGGTTTTCGTAGTTTTTATGGTCAACATTTGCATATAATCTTTCATTACTATAGAGGTAATTTTGAAGTCGCTAGGGATGTACAGAAGAAACATTTTGTTGACACATAGTATAGTCGATGCTAGAATAGTGTTATATAACATTTTTTGAACCTGTAAGTTCCAACTGAAGAATGTAAATGTAAATCGAAATTTACTATATTTTGAATAAAAAAACATCCTTACTCACGCCCCTCTAGGGACAAATTGAGCATCCCTAGAAACATATCTCACCAGTATGAAGAAACTAGATGAGATAGGTAAGACATCCGTAAAAGAATTGTGAAAATCGGTCGAAAGACGCTTGAGATACAGCTGTTTGAAAATTTAGTTCCCACGATTTTCTGATCACTGTATTCGGCGTGTTAATGCTTATGTTTACTTCAAGAATGCTTTGAAGAAAAATGCTATTTGCGCAGATTTGCGCAAAACAATCATCATATCCCCGAAAAGCTGAATAAATAAGCTTTGAAATAAGCCCGATTCAACATGCGTGCGATTGCGTGCTCATAGTTAAAAATCAGGTTGAACAACATCATGTCTTCGCCATACATGTTACAAGCAATTTTAAAAAAACATCTTTGATTCACTATTGGATCGACATGATGCACCCCGTGCAATTTTCATCCAATCTTCGTGAAATTTTGAGGAAAGACATTTCAAACATTATGAAAAATTATAAAAATACTTTCGAAGCTGTACGCTCAACTCAATTTTCTTTACTTTATTCCGCCTTGGCATCACTGCGGAACACCTAAGACATTTTCTTGAATTTTCGAAGTAACTTTATTTGGCAGAAGTTCTCTGTACCATTACCTGTGAGGAAATAGTCTACAGAATTTGCCGCGGAATTCACAGCCGGATCCTGATAGAATTTCCCAGTCTTCCCACGAACATGTGTGATGTTCAACACAAGTACATTTTCATCAACTTGTGTTGAACACTGAACATGGATTATTGACGTACTCGAGTACAAAGGGATACCCAGTACCTACCTAAACGAACTTGTACTTAAGTACAAAACACGTGTACAAACTTGCTTTCAGGTCCGAGAGTCGACCGACAAGAGACAAAGAGAATGAACAAAATGGAATTTGAAAACTGTGCACGCTGAAATGAAGATGCACAGTGATGGGTGGATCTGGAAGACTTTTTTTCGAATAATTTTCTAATGTTGCAAAACTTTTTCACGACGTTGGTAACCAACTGATATGGGCTTCCAACATCACGTTAACAATAATTAAGTTTACATAAGATGTTGAAAAATTTGACTTCGATTCACATACCGCTATATAACTTTTGTTGAGCGTGTACATTTAACAGGGAAGAAATAGAAAGCGCATAATTATAAATACTATGTATACTCATAGATCAGTGGAACAATTTTTCGACTCTCTGTTAATGTATTCCTAATAAAACTAAATTGTGTATTGTCACGCTTTTAGAAATGCTCCATCGGGAGAGAGCATTTCGTGTTGCACTATGGTGTGTCACAAATTACGTAACATAAAATTGGGCGAATTCAGTCCTCTTCTTTGTAGCACATTATGTATTGACAATTTAATTCTTTTGTCTGAATCGTAGCCCTTGAGGCTATCCCCTTCCTCCCTATATAGCGTCACGTAATTCATCCACAGCCCCCATGGATGCACAGCATTTTTTTTTGTCAAAAACCGGCTTCGTGTTGGAAAATACCATACATAACATATTACGCAATAGCCTCCACAGACTACCAGCTCTTTGACTTAAGATCACACACCTCATTTTATTTTAAAATGATATCAAATGACTATACTCGTAATCTGTACAGACTATAACCTAGGAATGTAGAACTGAACCATTCCGAATGACAACAACATTGTCCTCAGAATTAACTAAACACGCAACAAGCGATTGACTTTGACTTTGCAACAAAATAGGGGCATAACACTTGAAAGATATAAACTTAATTTTTGCGTGAACGCTTTTGGTGGCCATTTTACTGAGCCTTCTAAAGTACAAAACCTCATGAAAATATTGATATATAATAAATTTGCTTATATCCGCACATCTATGAAGTTGTTCACTGTCTACATTTGCTTTATTTGAGAAGCTTCTGGAACGCTATTCAACAGCAAATTTTACAGCCAGAGTGTACATGTGTACTGTACAGATGTACAGTACATCGGTAAAAAATGAAACTCGAACGCAAGTTCGGGTACAAGTATACAGTTCGTGCGTATACGTATAAACACGAAGCAAGGGTACGGATGGAGTATACGGACAGCTGTACTCAGCGTGTTTGATGTTCGTTTTATTAGGAATACATTAACGTGACAATACACAATTTAGTTTTATTAGGAATACATTAACAGAGAGTCGAAAAATTGTTCCACTGATCTATGAGTATACATAGTATTTATAATTATGCGCTTTCTATTTCTTCCCTGTTAAATGTACACGCTCAACAAAAGTTATATAGCGGTATGTGAATCGAAGTCAAATTTATCAACATCTTATGTAAACTCAATTATTGTTTACGTGATGTTGGAAGCCCATGTCAGTTGGTTACCAACGTCGTGAAAAAGTTTTGCAACATTAGAAAATTATTCGAAAAAAAGTCTTCCAGATCCACCCATCACTGTGCATCTTCATTTCAGCGTGCACAGTTTTCAAATTCCATTTTGTTCATTCTCTTTGTCTCTTGTCGGTCGACTCTCGGACCTGAAAGCAAGTTTGTACACGTGTTTTGTACTTAAGTACAAGTTCGTTTAGGTAGGTACTGGGTATCCCTTTGTACTCGAGTACGTCAATAATCCATGTTCAGTGTTCAACACAAGTTGATGAAAATGTACTTGTGTTGAACATCACACATGTTCGTGGGAAGACTGATCGAGTCTGCTCTATGATCTGTCTATAGGATGCCACATTTATTGGTAATCTTAACCCGTCTTATTAAAAAACTGCATAAATAAAGTGTTTGGAATGACAACCATGTTCACAATTTATATCAACACAAAATCTCTAATAACCATACTACTGTAGGCAACCTCAAATTATCGTCCCCGGTCAGTGAGCACTACACCCGCGCATGACTATGATGTTCATCAATTTCCGAAACGTGTCCAATTTCCTCTTGCAATTGTCGACGCGCTTTATGGTAGACGATTGTTCGTCAGACTGCGTGTGTATTTTTTTCCGGATGCCCAATTTGATTTTTCCGGGTCGAATTATGTTTGGTACTTTTCGTAAACTAGATTTTGATTCGATTTTCTGGGTCTACTACTTAAAACTGCTGGTTGTGAGTGCAGCCATCTTCGACTATGAGTTAATTGATTAGTGAATGTGCAAAGGCATTTGAAGTAGTTAACCTTTTTTGAATTAGAAGACATCCGAATAGCCTTGAGATAATTGATGACGGCTGGTAGCAGCGGTTTGTGGGAAATAATTACGACATCTCATTGTCGATGGAGGGTGATGACTTTGGTAAGAGGCGTGATGAAGTGATGAAAGTCGATTGATGATGATGAGAACATCTTCCACGCGTTCAGATTTGTTAGGTTTGCCGTAAAAAGTTCGAAGTTTGGGAGGATGGCATAAATTTGCTGTTACAGCATAGAAATAATTAATTTTAAGATGACTGATAACATTAATTGGGTGAAAACAGAATGTTGCACCCAACCAACGAATGGCAGATTTCAATACAGTTCTGTATTAAAACCTTGTAAAATCTGTGTAAAATGTTGGCATATACAAATTCGGAGGATTTCAATACATTTATTGTATTGAAGACTTGCAGAATTGTACATGCCAAGATTTTTTACAAAAAATGTGAGATTTGTTTTTTAGTTTATGCATTTTTTTAAATATACTTGACAGATTTTACTATATTAGAGAACAATTTAAAAAACAAACAGTCAATGCTCAAGTATATCTCTTTAACAAAAGACCGTATATTTTGAGTTTTCTTTTTTCTTTTTCTTTATCTCTTAAGTAAGGTTTAACCGTTCTCTTAAAAAAAAACAAATGGTGCAGCTTGATTGCTTTGAAAAAACTCATCTCTGGTTTATCTGAAACATGCAAAACCTAAAGTTATTAGAAAAATAAGCATATTTATTGGATATTTTGCTTTCTAATACACAATCACCTCGATAAACTTTCAAAATAATCAATTAGTCAGGCGATGGACGTTAATTAATATGCTTGGTTGTGTTTTCTTTTGAATTTCCTATCCAACCTGAAATAATTCCAGGCGTGAAATAATCAACGCCAGGCTTTCCTCAGGTTAAATGTGATTGCTTAGCATCACTTGAATTCAAATTGATTGCTTAGCAATAACTCATTCGAATCCACCATTTAATTCTCCCCAATTACGGTTTCCTCGTGCGTTGAGCCACCACCATTGAAGTCTTTTGATTTCTTCCTCTGTACAATAAAGAGCGCTCAATTCAACCCCATTTCCAACGATCCATCCCAAAGTCACCGCAAAGCATTCGGTACTTTTATCTCTGGAAATCGTTTCAAGCTCTAATTACTTCTCTGGCACCACACCGCCCCACCACGCACCGTCAGCGATCCACGTTCGAACGAAAGCATCCGTGTTCCAGTCAGTGCAGTAAAGCACCGTTTTGCGACGACGACAACGGCGACGGCTCTCTCAGCTGATTACCGCGCTGGCTGCGAGATGTGCGACGCGGAGTGAGCATAGACTAGGCACGTATGTTCCAACGTAGCGAGCGCGCGGCGGTGCGGGGCAGCAACGGAAAGCGAGAACGCAAGAAGCTCACCGAATGAGTTATGATTTGTTTTGACTGCGCTCGAACACGAGATCTGGCACCTTCCCGTTGTTGTTGCTGTCGTCGTTCGCCGTTTATTCTCGTTCTATGTTGTTGGTAGCTCTATGGGGCGATCTAGTCGGGTGTGTTTGGCTTTCTAACGTTTGTTTCTGTTATTTTTTTGTTTTTCGTTTATCCTCACGGCGATCTTTTCGGGCGGAAAACATCAGCCCAACCAACGTGATGATAAAGAATCAGCAAGCGCTGTAGTGACTGAAGCTTACCGGCAGTGAAGGTGATGTTGATATTTTTTAACAGATTTTATGACTAGCACGATGATACCAAGGTTGCTTTTTATGCGGTTTGTTTTCAATAAATTTTTTGACCATCGATTTTAGTGAAACAATTTGTTAATTGCACGAACAATCCATTTGTATGACATTTTTTGGAAACTAAGGGTCGAAAGAAACTCAGACAAAAGACCTTTGGTCGAATAACATAAGCTTCCTGTATCTCCGCTTCGAGTGGCAAAAACGTTAATGGTCACTATTTCTTAGGTCATCAACGTAACAAGAGTCACGTCATACGGATTCCAGTAGGTTTTAGGGCGGAAAAGGCTGTTTTGATTGGCATGATGAACCTCTCTTACGATCCGCCCCACGGTTTACAGAAAACAAGATAGGCTCGTCAGGAAAATGACACATCAAGAATGACGTATATTTTACCGCCACATGTTGAAGTGTTGTCTTTTCGGAACAAAGTTAGTACGCCTTTTATACCGAAGTTGGATTTTTCTCCAGAATTTACCAAACTTCGGAGGTACTGCGATGGATTCGCCTAAAGATGCCCTAAACAACGCATCAATTTGTTTGACAGATAAAACTTCGGAAGAAAGTTCGGTTCGGAAGTCTCGACTTCCGAATTCTGATTTGGTGCTACGCCGACAATACAAAAGTAAGCATTTGCACAAGCTTTGAAAAGTAACTCCGGTCCCGGTGCATGATCAGGTGGACAAGACACGGTCTAGTTGCACTCGATGCGGCCAAAATCCTTCTGATTTCCACAGGAACACTGGCCTACTATACCAACGGCTGTCACATTATACCGTCACTACTAGGAATTGGGTTTGGAGAGTACAGTTTCGATTCGAAATCCGGAATGTGGAAGCTCTGCTAAAATTTTAGTTCAAACGGAATTAAGTACTTGATACTGAATTTACACTCCATCAAGATTAACTTATCAAATTTGCTGTAGTGTACTAAAAATAACATTTTGCATTCATAAAATAGCCAATACCGAGGGGGATCGAAATCCGTCCACCTTATGAGATATTAATCAATTGAAGAAGGTTTAAGGTAATTAATTAAAAATGAAAATAATTGATCTTATCCTGTTCAAATACTTGACGGTCAGCTTTTAAGGTCACTCCTGACGGAATCCAAGTTTCAAAGTGCTCGCGTTCTCGGGGGCACACCACTCGATACGGAAGCAACGCACAACTGTCATTTTTATTTTTTCACGCATGCTGCGACGCATTCTGCGACGACGAAAAAGTGATAACGCTTCGAAGATTGGTTGTTCAAATCGTATGCAAAAAATCGTTTATTCTGCCAGCCCTGCTGAACTACGTGGACCAATAATTTACCAATAAGTGTTATTTGAAAATTATTGGTCTTACAGGGCTTTGGAGCTAATGGGAGTTATCCAGCTTTTTACGCGACGATGCTATAATGCTTTGAATTACCCCTTTTGACATTTGCTGTGTCCACAATATTTTTTTTCAAAAATAAATCCTAGCAATCTTGTTAAATTTTCTACGTAAACATTAAACTGTCATAATTATTCTTGAAATTCAAACATGTCTCTGGTTTTATAATTCAATTATTTCTTTAAAAATATATCTTTGATTACTTCCTTTTTAGGAGGACGAGCTTGAACACACTTCTGGAGTTGGGGAAGTGTACCGGTTTTGGCCACCTTAGTGCCAACCCTGAAAAATGCATATTTTCTAAACAATATCGATCAGTTTCAACAGCGAAGAAAGATAAGGGATATATCTCCTGTTAGAGTTAATAAAACTCCCGAAAATTGCTTTACTTTTGGATTTATGCGAGAAACTGGCCAAATTAGCAACATGACCAAAACTGGTACAGTTACCCTACGCTTATAAATAATTTTTCCTCCGTTCCATGTCACAGCTCCTCCAGCAAAAGATTGCTTCAGCATCGTTTCATATCATTGTTCTGGGATATTTACACGAGTGACATTATTAGTTCTCATTGATTGGTGTGTAACAAAAGGTGACCATGTAAGCTATCTGGAAAATTGTTTTAAACCCGTTCACTTCTTGCCGGAATTCCAAATTATGTTCAGAGAATGATACTTCTTTTGCTTAACATTTATAATTTAACCTCGGAGTGTGACCCGGTAACATTGCAGTTACCTACCGTTGACCCTTAGTAATTATAGACTCATCATCAATATAAATGGAAAGTTGATAGAGATCGTTAAACTAGCAAGCGATCCCCGGGATTTTTTGCCTTTCTGGTAACTAAGTATTCGTAAAGGCTATATGATCACTCCAAAACCAAACTTTTGATAGAAGGCTTGGAGACCCATAGTGTTATATACCAGCCGACTCAGCTCGACGAATTGAGGTGATGTCTGTTTGTGTGTATGTATGTATGTATGTATGTATGTGTGTATGTGTACAAACTTTTGTAGACATACTTTTTGGAAGTTAGCATTGGCCGAATCACTTGCAACAAGTTCCATTCGACTTAGAATCCTGTCCCATTGTTTGCTATTGACCAAATTGAACTATGGGATCAGAAGTTATGGCCGAAATACTATTTTCTATGCGCAAAACACGCCAAAAAACACTCACTCATATTTTTTAGTTTTTATTTTTGCACGAGAAAGCCACCAACACCGCTAGGTGGATTAATCAGTTTTTTTTTTAAATGCGTTTGAATTTTCGAGAAGAATACAATAAGCGACTATGTACTTATCATTTAGGTGCTTTGGTAGGCTGACCATACGTACCGTATTTAACGGGACAGTCCCGTTTTTTAGACCTTTTAGTGCTGGCCCGTCGTAATCTAAAAAATCCTCAAATTGTCCCGTTTTTTCCTTGATTCTATCAAATAGCTCCAAAATATTATTCAAACTAAATCAATATTTTAGGCCAAGCTTAAATCAAATAATAGAAAGTGATTTTTGTGTGTCTTTATCAGAGATTTTTACAGCTTCGACTGGGTCATCTCCATGGATTTCAGAAATCGCTCTCAATAAATAACGAACAACGATAAAAGAGAGGCAAAAACTGTTCCGAATCATAACAAGCCATGATAACAAAGTTATCAAACTTGTATACAAGTGCGAAAAAACAGAATCGGATAGACAGCCCCCACAGAAAAATGGTGATTCTCGCTTTGTTTTTGCTCATTTCGTGTTGGTTACTGCACAGCTGTTTAGAACAAGTTGAAATGCATCAAAAGAGCCAGTGCTCCCCGCGTTTGTAGCTTTCTAAAAGAAATTTTAGAAAAGAAATTATCATGGGGTATATCCTCCCGAATCAGTACTCTATCATGACAGCTTGCGAAAAAAAAGTCTCTCGCTGCGGTATGCTGCATATCGTATATGTAAACAGAGATGATAAATGAGAGACTTGTTCATTCTCTTTAGGATTCAATCCCTGCATCTCTCAACAAAGAAAGTGGACGTAGGTAACCCATAAAAAAAGTGTGAGATGTTATGTTATTAGTGTTGTTTTTAAAAGAATGATATCTATGCCGTTTTGCATTTTCCATTGATCGACTTTTCACAACTGGTGCTTCTCCGGAACATTTTTTCATATTTTTTTTCAAATCAGCTTTATATATTTTTCAATCATTTGATTCTTTTTAAACCATTAAAAATCATTCAAAGTCTTTCTGAATGATTCTGAATATTTCGAAATCATCCACTGTTAAAAAACGACGGCTTCAAAATAGGGGAGGGACGTTCAATATGCGCCCCCTAAGCAAATCTTCGAATTTAACGATGATAATGGTCGAAATTATGTACTTCCAATGTTTTAACCACTAATTTAACTTACTTTAACCACTAATTTAACTTACTTACGGAATAAAAATGTGGACGAAAAACCAATTATATTCCGAGAAAACGATTTTATTTTGTAGCGTCGCTTTTTCGTGCAATTTCAAACCATGCGGGTTGAAACGCGCCACCCCGAGGCTAAAACGGGCCAGCCTAAAAATGTAAACAAACAGCAGTGAACTGACAGAAGAATCAAGTATCAATTTACGAAAAGTCCCATTCTCGTTTCCACTGCAATGAAAGCTTATGAAATGTTAATTAATTTTTTTTGCTTAATCTACGTGTGACTAGTTGATGTGTGAATACAGAATATGTTTATTATTTAACTTATTTGGTGGGCGTATGAACCTTGTGCATTACGGAGCCAAATAACGATTTTCTGTTCACGGTACATGTATCGCGCTTCCAAAAAATTCCTGGAGTGAGATCTGAAGGTCTACATGAGTAGCCAACGATCTATCGGACTGCTTCGAATGTGATATATGCCCTTTGTGATACGTGGAATAGAATGTGTTCACATCATAGTTTCTTGATAGTCCAAGAAATTTCTGGATCTAGGGCATAAGGTCTATAAGAGCATGTTACAGGCCCTTTATGACACATAGAATAAAATGCGTACCCAGCATATGTTCTAGGTCGTCCAAGAAATCCAAGGAACAGGTCTTTGGGTCTACATGCGGAACCAAAGATTTCTTAGATTGTTTCAAATATGGGACATGCCCTTTGTGAGGCAAAGATTAGACCGCGTTCCAAGCATAGGTTCTTGGTCGTCCAAGAAATTCCTGAAATAAGCTCTTAGATCTATATGCGTAACTATAGATCAAATGGATTGTTCCAAAACTGACACATGCCCTTTATGAAACATAGAATAGAACGCGTTCCCAGCATAGGTTTTTGATCGATCGAGAAATCCCTGGAATAAGGTCTTAAGTCTACATGCGTAACCAAAGGTTACTTGGATTGTTTCAAATATGGAGCATGCCCTTTGTGATGCATAGAATATAATGTGTCCAAAGCCATAATTTAAACAGTCCGGCTGAACTTTAGTTACGCGTGTAGATCTGAGGACCTAACTCCAGGGATTTCTTGGATGACCGAGAACCTCTGCCGTTGACTTATTCTATTCTACACATCCAAAAGGGCATGTACCGCATTCAAAACAGTCCGATACATCCTTAGTGTCGCGTGTAGATCTGAATACCTAACTGCATGAATTTCTTGAATGACCCAGAATCTCTTACGATGGCTCATTCTATTCTACACATCCAAAAGGACATGTGCCATAATTGAAACAGTCCGATTGATCTTCAGCTACGCTTGTAGATCTTTAGCCCTTATTCCAGGGATTTCTTGGATGGCCAAAAATCTATGCTGAAAAAAACTCTATTCTAAGTAGTCTCCATACTATTTACTACTCTCCCTTCGTCTCTCTTCACGCCTTTTTTCTTTATTCTGCAATTTCACACATTGTACCTTGCACCTCTCACGTCTCGTTTCTCATTACTCGCATCCCATTTATCAATTGTTATATTCCTCTTTATGCTTTTTTACTGCTCATTTCTCACACAAAGTATCTTGCTTATTACTTCTCACTTCACTACTTGCTTCTCGCTTTTCACTGATCACATCTTATTTCGCACTTCTTACTGCTTGCGTATCGCTTTTCACTTCTCAATATTCAATCTTTTTTCTCGCTTCTCCCATCTCACTCCTCAGTTCTCATATCCCAAATCTCAGCTTACAATTCACTATTGATTATAAAACTATTGAGGGCTTTTTTAGTGGAATTCCTGCTTCTCACTTGTTGTTTCTCACTTCTAACTTTTCATCACTCATAACTTCTCACTCATCACTTTTCACTTTTATTTTCTCAGTTTTCAAGTCTTACCTTTTCACTTTTTAATTGATAATTATTTAAAAATAAATTATTATTGGCACACGCCCTTCTCAAACTATGACATCCATAGTCAAGCACATCAGATGGGCCCATTTTATCCTCCATGCAGAGGTTTTATTAAAATGTGTGTTTTTCTATGAAAAATGTAGTAAAGTTAACTTTTTAGTAACTTGGCACAATCTTTACTAATTTGTTTTTCTAGACATGTGCAAATATTATTGGAAAAATGTTTTTATCTAGTGGAAAATCCTTAAGGGAACGGAAGCTTAAATTTTATCAAAAGGCGGAAAAAATCAAATTTATTTTTAAAAATTTTATTATAGATTTCTTGACTATTATTTTTAATTTGTTGATCTAAACACATGTTCAGGCGTCAGCTGTCATCGGTTTTGTAACTTAATTTAGTCTATTAACCCAGAAAATGCAATGGCTGACTGGCGCATTTTAAACCTAGTTCCCCTACTATTTTGAAAAGTTAAGAGTTCTACGTGAACAATCTGCAATAGATCATGAGAAGTATTAGATGACACAAACTCTATTCTAATGAGTCATGTTAGATATAAATATTGATAAGAAAATTATTTTGAGCTTTTTAGTGGAATGTCTTCACTTGTCATAAGACGAGTTTATACAATCCCATTGAATTCCACCACTTAATAGTATCTTGACAGATACGTATTTCGACCTCAACAGTAAGGCCGTCTTCAGTGTCTCGTACTTGGCTCGACTCGCAAGTACGAGACACTGAAGACGGCCTTACTGTTGAGGTCGAAATACGTATCTGTCAAGATACTAATAAGTGGTGGAATTCAATGGGATTGTATAAACTCGTCTTATGACAAGTATAAATATTGTTTTTATTGAATTTTTGCATTAGTGTTAGGATTCACTCCGAAATATGGACATAAATAGTATTTATGTGTCTTTTGAAATCCGTTTCAGTTAGTTCTCAGAAATCAAGGATTGAAAAAAAAAACGATTGAAATAATGAATTTATGCGGATTGATAAATCCGGGCCAGGGTTTGCAGAAATTGCTCTCAATAGATAACGAACAACGATAAAAGAGAGGCAACAACTGTTCCGAATCATAACAAGACATGATAACAAATTTATCAAACTTGTGTACAAGTGCGAAAAAATTGAATCGGATAGGCAGCCCCCACAGAAAAATGGTGATTCTCGCTTAGTTTTCGCTCCTTTCGTGTTGGTTACTGAACAACTGTGTAGAATAAGTTGAAATGCATCATCCGAGCCAGTGCTCCCCGCATTTGAAGCTTTCTAAAAGAAATTTCCCGACTAGAAGGTCATATCAAAATTATATCAACCTATGTTATTATGTTATACTAAATTTTTATAACAAAATTTGTTAGAAACGTAGTGCAGGATGTTGTTAAAATATCAAAATTTCTATCAAAAATCACACTACTGGAAACAAAAAACTATCAAATTTTGTTACAATTTTATCATAAAAATAACATATTTTGTTAGAAATTTATAACAGAATTAGATACAAAAATATTGTTTCTGTGCAGTTGCAAATTTTTACAGTTCGTGATAGGTCTCCAGATTGTGATCAACAATACAAAACTTTTGTTTTTGTCTGAACAAGAATATTTTTCGAGGACATGAAACTAACAACATTACAAATAAGGCAACGTTTGCAAATTATATCAGCGTTGTGATATCTATATGGCTGGAAGACTTTGCTACAACTATTTTAATTGCCTACTGTTGGGCAATTCGGTGTTAAGCTTTTTTTAAATCATATTATGATAAAATCCTGTTACAACATTTGAAAGATAATGGCCACTAAGAACAAAATTGTATCAAAATAAGTTATAAATATCACAATATGTTAATATCGTGTTTAGTTTCTGTTATGCTCTTCTAGTCGGGTTATCATGGGGTGTAGCCTCCTGAATCAGTTCTCTATCCGGGCGATCCGGGCGTGTCCGAAAAATGTTGATTTTTTATTTGACGGGTGTTGGAAACGTGTAAGATTAATAAAATTCAGATAAAAGAGCTAGTTGCACTTGTTTTTTTTTTTTCAAAAAAATATCATAAGAAGAGTTGGTACTACAGGCCGGACTCGATTATCCGGAGGCTCGATTAACCGGAGGCTCGATTATCCGGAGAAAATGGCTCGATTATCCGGAGTAATATTTTTACCCATCTAACAAAAATAGAAATATGTACTAGGGACACGACAGGTATTTTCGTCTGTTCGTCATAGTCTCGAAAACCAATCAAAGAGACGCTTTTTTGTAAAACTCATGCGTACCAAATCGTAGGCTCGGGAGAAACGTTCTGCTATAGTGGAGTTCTAGCAAATGTACGTTGCTTTCGTTGGTTTTAGCCCCTACGACGATGGACGGAAAAACCTGCCGTGTCCCTATCAGTGTGTATCCGTAACGTATCCAATATGTGCAAGACACCTAGTAATGATAGTGCCTTTCTCGCTTTCCCAAGGGACTGTTCACAAATAACGTAACGCTTTAGGGGGAGGGAGGAAGTCAGACCAAGCGTTACGGTCCGTACAAAAAAAAATTAACCTTCCATAAAAAAGGGACGATTTTGAACCTCCATCCACCCCCTCGTAACGCTTTTTGTATGGAAGGTTTAATTGGTTTTTATGAATCGTAACGTGAAATTCATTATTTTTTGTTTTATTTCACGGATGTTCCGGAATTTTCGGAAGGCCACAGCATGTATAAGACGCAACATTGAGTGCATACTCATAATACAAAAACAAATGCATCGGAAAAATCTTGGTGATAAACGATAAAATACTCCAGATTTCCCGGAGGACCACACGGTGGTTAGAGGTGTGCGTCGTCGCCACCGACAGTTTCTGGCAATCCCGTTGAAACTCCATAGGATTTCTCGTGAAAAAGCTATTTTCTTGAAAATTCCATACAATTTTCCATTGAAAAATCGAAAAAGCTTTTCGTGGAAACTAAGAACTTTCAATGAAAATTCTGAAGAATATCCTTCGAAATCTCGAAAACATTATCGTTGAAATTCTGAGTAAATTTCCTTAAAAATTAGGAAGATATTTTTGTAGATTTTAAAAGAAAGAAAGACAGGATCACCATCTTTGACCCATCTTTGACCAGAGCTCGCCCAGACTGAATACTTAACACTTGGCATTAGACAATGGACAGGACATTCACACAGCACTTAGTGAACAAGTGGAGCGCTTTCCGCTTCACGAAATGTTAATATGTTAATATCGTGTTTAGTTTCTGTTATGCTCTTCTAGTCGGGTTATCATGGGGTGTAGCCTCCTGAATCAGTTCTCTATCCGGGCGATCCGGGCGTGTCCGAAAAATGTTGATTTTTTATTTGACGGGTGTTGGAAACGTGTAAGATTAATAAAATTCAGATAAAAGAGCTAGTTGCACTTGTTTTTTTCTCAAAAAAATATCATAAGAAGAGTTGGTACTACAGGCCGGACTCGATTATCCGGAGGCTCGGTTAACCGGAGGCTCGATTATCCGGAGAAAATGGCTCGATTATCCGGAGTAATATTTTTACCCATCTAACAAAAATAGAAATATGTACTAGGGACACGACAGGTATTTTCGTCTGTTCGTCATAGTCTCGAAAACCAATCAAAGAGACGCTTTTTTGTAAAACTCATGCGTACCAAATCATAGGCTCGGGAGAAACGTTCTGCTATAGTGGAGTTCTAGCAAATAGACGATGCCTTCTTTGGCTTTAGCCCCTACGACGATGGACGGAAAACCTGCCGTGTCCCTATCAGTGTGTATCCGTAACGTATCCAATATGTGCAAGACACCTAGTAATGATAGTGCCTTTCTCGCTTTCCCAAGGGACTGTTCACAAATAACGTAACGCTTTAGGGGGAGGGAGGAAGTCAGACCAAGCGTTACGGTCCGTACAAAAAAAAATTAACCTTCCATAAAAAAGGGACGATTTTGAACCTCCATCCTCCCCCTCGTAACGCTTTTTGTATGGAAGGTTTAATTGGTTTGTATGAATCGTAACGTGAAATTCTTTATTTTTTGTTTTATTTCACGGGTGTTCCGGAATTTTCGGAAGGCCACAGCATGTATGAGCCACAACATTAGTGCATACTCATAATACAAAAACAAATGCATCAGAAAAATCTTGGTGATTAACGATAAAATTTAAAAGTTTTCATTTTTTGGGATCCTCCAGATTTCCCGGAGGACCACACGGTGGTTAGAGGTGTGCGCCGTCGCCGCCGACAGTTTATGGCAATCCCGTTGAAACTCCAGAGGATTTCTCGTGAAAAGGCTATTGTTCTTAAAAATTCCTTACAATTTTTCGTTCAAAAATCGAAAAAGCTTTTCGTGGAAACTAAGAACTTTCAATGAAAATTCTGAAGAATATCCTTCGAAATCTCGAAAACATTATCGTTGAAATTCTGAGTAAATTTCCTTAAAAATTAGGAAGATATTTTTGTAGATTTTAAAAGAAAGAAAGACAGGATTACCATCTTTGACCCATCTTTGACCAGAGCTCGCCCAGACTGAATACTTAACACTTGGCATTAGACAATGGACAGGACATTCACACAGCACTTAGTGAACAAGTGGAGCGCTTTCCGCTTCACGAAATGTTTCCTTACTAGGGCGGGAATCGAAGTCACACTCCATGGCTTGCAAATACGCTTAGACGACTGACGCCACTAACAATGCAAATTCAAGAAATTTCCCGGATAAATTATAAAGAATTTCCTTTAGGAATCTCGAAGAATTATTGTGGAAGGTTGGAATTCTGCTTGCAGCCGGAAGCTGCTGACTTGACACGTCCGTGTGCTTCGACCGTAGAACGATGAGAGAGGAGGAGTCATGGCTTGCTATTAGCTGATGGACGACCGTTGTTGAGTCCTTCATAATGCAACCGTTCAACGGGAGGATGAACTCGTATGTATGCATTTATGAACATGCTGAGGGTTGAACCTATAAGCACATGCTAAATATAATTTACCTAAACCCCACATTCCCCTTCTTCTCCCATTAAAAAGGAAAAAAATACCTTCAGCACGGGTTCAGCTACCGGAAACAATGTGTCAATGTGCTTCTCACAGATGTCAACACGAACAACGCCTCCAACTTTACAGTAGCCGGACAAGCAATGGAGAAGGTAAAAAATTGTAGATATCTTGGGAACCAGCTGGTGTCGTACGGCGGAATCAAGATTGAAGTAGGATCACGGATCAAAAAGGCTAGGGTTGCTTTGGCGAGTTTTCGAAATATTTGAGTATTCAATCAGATAAGTCAACGCACCAAATATCGAAAATTCAACTCTAACGTGTAATCTTTGTTGTTACGCCAGTGAGACTTCATGTGTATCAGCAGAGATCACATAGCTTCAACAAATAAATAGGAAATCGAAAGCAATCTGACCTGGGCCCACAAAGAGGCTAAAGCGAATATCCGCTCATTACGGCCAAAATAATTTATTGGATTCATGCTGTATCCTTCTAGATTGAGCTTCACGCATGGTCATTGTGTGCCACATGAAATTACATCCTTTTTTAACTATTTTGGCACATGTATCTGTCTAAGTTACTTAGTCCAAAACTCTTTAAATAGCATGCATTTCTCCATAAGCGGTTGTCCATTCGACAACCAACTGCGTCTTCTTGTAACTCAATTGTTCCAATACATGATCGTTCTGAGCATGCAAATCGTTCAAGTCGAAGAAAACGCAAATTCCACTCCATACCAGACATCTTGCACGCGTGCAAAAAAAGGATGAGATTGAGCGAAGATTGCTACGCGCATATAAAATTTAGTGCATACGAGTCTCACGAAGCTTGTGTTCCTCACATTAACATTGGTGAGTCGCATTGAGACATCTCAATGCGATCAGCTCATGCGCTGCTTGCCAAGGCAAACCTTTGCAAACAACGTCGAAGGTGCGTAAAACTACTTGAGCTGGAAATTTCCATTCAATAAAATCGACGCCTAAGTAACGCCAGCTATGCATTTCTAGCGCATGAAATAAGTCACATACATTGAGACACGCTCACTCAGTTATTTTTTTTAATTTTTGCGCGCGCCAGCTTCTCTTATCACACCGAATCGATACTACGTGAGCATGCGTTGCTCATTACATACTGTCCTAACGATGTATACACGAGAATTAAGCAACTCTACTCCATACAAGACCAAATCATTGCAATGCATATACACATTCGAATTTTTTGAAGAACAAATCACTTCAATTCATGGTTGTCCCGAGCAACATGCAACCCGATCAAGCGTGATCATCTTCAAAAACACACAAATTCGACTCTCTCCAGACCAAATAAGTTCAAAACAAGTTCGTCCTGAACAATATTCAAACAGTTCATGCGTAGTCATTCCTAGTTACAAGCAAATTCGTCTTTCTAAAAGACCGAACCAGATGAATGCATGGTCGTCCCGAACAACATGCACATGTTTCAAGGCCGGTCATACCGAAAAACATGCAAACTTGTCTTTATACAATATCTAATCACACCAAAGCATGGTCGTCCCGAACCACATGCTTGTGCTTCACGTGGTCATCCCAAACAACACGCAAATTCGTCTCCAGACCGAATTATTTCAACGCATGGTCGTCCCGAACAACATGCAAAGCTTCAGGCGTGGTTATCCCGAACAACACGCAGATTTATCTCTCTTAAAGATCGAATCTTTCCAAAACATGGTCATCCTGAACAACACGGAAACTTTCCACGCGTGGTCATCCCGAGCAACACGCAGACTTGTTTATGAAATCTGATTTCTGCAAAGCATGATCGTCCCGAACATCATGCAAACCGCATAAGCGTGGTCATCGCGAGCATCACGCCGATTCGTCTCCCATGAAGACCCAATAATTTCATTGCATGGTCGTCCCGAACAACATGCGATTATTGTGCATTGCTTTCATCTCTTTTAAAATCCAGATGCCTCGATTCTCATTTTAATAGCCATTCATTTAATAGTCTTGCATTTTCAGAATCACCAAATAAATGATTAATAAATCACCTCTCAAACTGTTCTCACACATTTTTGAAACGCACAATGACAACAGCAATAGCAGTAAAACTACCATTTTATGACGTTACAGGTGCAACCTTTTCTTATTTCGCATTTCACATTTGAAGAAAGAAAATCAATTCAATCACTGTCAGTAGATTTAACTTAAATCCAAAACACTTCGTTTCTAATCTATTCAATTTTTTTTTTCACTTACCATTGGGATTAGTGGCCAAGCGATTCCCATCAGTTTTTTTTGGTCTGCTTTATTTTGTTGCACCTGATTGCAACAAAACCTGGCAGGATCGCCAATGTGGAAGGTTGGAATTCTGCTGGCAGCCGGAAGCTGCTGACTTGACACGTCCGTGTGCTTCGACCGTAGAACGATGAGAGAGGAGGAGTCATGGCTTGCTTTTAGGCGATGGACGACCGTTGTTGAGTCCTTCATAATGCAACCGTTCAACGGGAGGATGAACTCGTATGTATGCATTTATGAACATGCTGAGGGTTGAACCTATAAGCACATGCTAAATATAATTTACCTAAACCCCACAATTATTTCCTGTTGAAATCCACAAAATTTCAGGTAGAAATCAAATATTTTGACGCGGAAGGGCCGTTTGTTGTTTGGTCAAATATGTCATTAATCCGAAGCTAGACTGGCATAAAATCATTTGGCCAAAATAGACATATGGCCGATAATGTCGTTCGGCCGAATAGGTCATTTAGCCAAAAATGCCTAGATGGTCGTTTGGTAGAAAAGGGCCATTCAGCCCGAGCTGCCGAAAAAAAATCATTTGACCGATGACGACATTTGACGAAAAAGGCGTTTGCTCCCACAGTTCATTTGCTCGAAAATGGCGTTTGGCTGAACGGGTCGACGTTTTTCGCCGTATAATCCGATCAGCCGGATAACATTTTCGGCCAAATTGCCCTTTTTGCTAAACTACCGTTTCGGTCAAATGGAATTTTCGATGACAAGGCCTATTCGACCAAACGACCTGTTAGGGAATACGGCATTTTCGGCCAAATGACTAGTTTGGTATTACCGCCAAACCATTTTCCACATAATAACCGTATAAGACAAATGGAATTCGGCTAGATAGCTTTCGGCTTATCGTATTATTCGGCCATGGGGTATTCGGTGAAATGACTTTCAACCAAGCGACCCTCCGTCTTTTGAAAATTTTCTCGTAGAATTTCCGAAGAATTACTAATAGACAACATAAGGAATTTCACGTAGAAATCTAAAGAAATTCCGTAAAAAATCCAGTTGAAATTCCGTTGGAAACAGTTTTTGTGAAACTTTAAAAAAATCACAAGGAAATTCTGTTAATTCGAAGCATGCATGCCCGGTGGGATAGGCAAACTCCTAAACAATTTCCCATGAAAATTTCGTGAAAACTTTAGAGCAATTCCTGTTGAAAATTCGAAAAACTTGGAAGAATCTCCTGGGACAGCTCATTAGATTTTTCCGGGTAAATTAAAAGGATTCTCCCGTTAATGTCTTAAAATATCATAAAAAAAACTTCACGTTAAATTAAAAGAATCGCCGATAAAAAATATGGCAAACGTTGCCGCCAACGATTTTCGGATCGGCGCTGACCTCTAACGGTAGTCAGAATCCATGAACGAACCAACGGGATATTTTATTAGATGTTATATAACCAAAATAAAGATTATTTGAGCAAAAGTTAAATTTTCAGCAACAACAAAAAATGGCTCCATTATCCGGAAAGCTGTGCGGAAAGTTCGATTATCCGGAGTGCAATTTTTTCCAACACTCCGGATAATCGAGTCCGGCCTGTATTCCATTTAATTCCACTACTTTATTGTACCTTTGACAGATACGTATTTCGACCTCAACAGTAAGGCCGTCTTTACGAGACACTTAAGACGGCCGGCTTTCTCCTAATCTGTTCTACTGGGAGTAATCTTCTGGATGAGTTTTTAACTTCTTCCAACCTATTCCTCAGTGTAAGTGTCAAATCTGCGAAATCCTTGAAAATGTTGAGTCCGTCAGTGGAAAGTTCCATCCCGAGCAGAAGAAATGGGCTCAATAATAGCTCATTCTGTTATTGATACGATACTCTGTTATGAGCTAGCCCTGCATAAGAGGAAAAATACCAAAGGAATAATAGCAAAAACTAATAAGCACGATACTTGATCCATAACATACTCAGTTATCAAATTGAATTTCAATACCAAATGCATAACCGATCATTATTCGTTTGGTATTGAAATACCAAAGCATGGTATGCCTCAAATATTCTGCATATAAGTTTTTGGTATTATTTTTTAGTATTTTACCTGTTATGCAAGGCTACTTCATACCAATTTCTGTTATCGAGGTCGTCCATCCATAAGTTATCCATAAGAGGTTCGTATTTGAGTAAATCGATTTTGTGATTAACTCTGTGTTGTCTTGTTCTGATAAGCGTAATTCCAGTCTGTAATACTAGGAGTCGAAATTTTTTCGTCATGTCGTATAGTCGAATAGTTTGTGAGTCAATCATCGTAAAAGTTAGGAATGTCAGGTGTCCATCTTTGAATTTCTCGACCAGTGCTGTCCACGAAGGTTCTTCCACCATCTTGGACAACAGTAGCTGGAATATATCCTTCTAGTCCCTTGTTCCTAACATCTTGAATTTTGTTATACACGATGTCCTCTGTTGCTAGAATTGAAGGGTCCTCCCTTTCCGCGTTAAGATAATCCAAGTTTTTGTTTCGCGTAGTTTCGAATTATTGCTTAGTAACTTTCTCGGAGAGTTTATAGCGATTTTTAATTATTTGGAGGATATCCAGAGAACTCCTCCTTGTCTCTCCTTGTGAAAAAGGTTTCTATAGGCTTGAGCTTAATAGCTGGTTCACAAATTTATTGTATGAGGTGCAATCATAAAGAGCTTTTTATCTGTCATATCAGGATACTGTTACTTAATGCATCGCAACGCATAAAACAACAATTTCAGTACTCAATTTTCGATGGATTCCATCCGACCCCTGGGTACGATGTCACTTCAGCGATCGGTACCTTACCACCTGTGTGTACGCAGGGAGGCAAGTTCTAAAGCGAGTAGTGGTGGTGTGTATTGTTGGGCCGTTTCGCGCCACGTTTGTTTGTACCGATGATGACGGCGCGACAGCAACATGAGACGGCAGCGACGGACGGCGGCCGCGGCGTGAATTATTATGTTTTCTTCCTGCTCTGGACGCCTGCCTATCGGCCGGAGATCTTGGAGATCGTCTTCGTCGTTGGGAGTTGACTGACTGCTAATCCCCAAAGGGTGGGTGAATGAACCCGCACAGAATAACAAGTCAACAACAGCCAACAGGGCTCGCTGCTCTGGTGCAATGTGTATGGGATGGTATGAAAACTTTTCGTAATAGATAAAAGTTTTCCCGCCGTTCAACGATGAACTTAGGGGAGAATGGCACTAAATGCAGCCGTGTGTTAGCGCATAAATACATCGTTACATTTTTTGTAAATTTATCTAAAAACAGGAATCAGAAACTGCATCTCCAAGGTCTTCAGAAATTATTGCTTTTATGTAACCTACACGCTGAGATAACAAAGTTATTTTATGTGAAGCATCGTTCAACTATAAGAGTTCAAATTGAACCAACCTTCACTAAATGATTTCCTTTCTGGGTTGAGAAAAAAAAACTCTTATTTGATCTACGCTGTTTTCATGCTGCTGATCCCTCGAAGGTGATTAGCGCCAGACACAAGCGGCAGAAACCCGGCAGCTCGATCCCGGTACGTATCAGATTTTTCATTTTACTGTTGTTTGTTACATAAAGGGCAGATCGCACTCTCGTAATAATAATGCTCGGTTCCGGCAGAAGGGCTGAGCGGTGGTGGTTATGATTCTGTGATTACGGTTGTTCGTTCCGAATGACGGTTTGACTGAGAAGATTTCGGTTTCTCGGAAGACAACGTTGCAAGGTGTCTGCTGGAAAATGGTTCGAAAAAGTGATGCTTATTGGCGTGACCTATATTTAGGGACCGCTTGCATAATAAGCACTTGCTTCGTCAAATTAGATTTGCATGGGAAGCAGGCTGTTTTTGTAACGACCCATAATTCAAATATCTATACACTGTCTTGTCAAATGGTTTGGAGCCATGACCGCATGAATTGGATCTACAGAAATTTCACAAATAGAGCAGTATTTAGGCTTTACATTCAGAATGGATGGCTTTAGGAATAGGATGCTCAAACAAAGATATGAAGAATAGATGACCCTGTAGCATATTTTTGTTTTAAGTAAAGTGCATTTGCAAAACTAACTTAACTGTTGAACTTTTTTCTCTCAAGATAAGATGAATTTGTTATGGATAACGGTAGTTATTTGAAATGGAAAATGTAATAGATCTCCTCTTTGAAAATATTGTAAAACCCATTGTAAAACCGAAAAGTAAGTATATCTTTATTTATGAATAATAATTTGGAAATTGGAAAGCATTTCTAATAAACTGCTCATTATACGACCAAACCATACAAATTTTGAGCAGTTCGTACCCTGAAGTATTTTATTGAAATGATTTACGCACTGGCACTGGTCAAAGCATATTAGGTAACACATAGGTAGAAAATTAGTTATTCTGAGCATCTTATAACAACAAACGAGGTTTTCTAGTAGGCATAAAGATCGAGTTCATTAAAACGAAACTGCTAGTTGACAATGAAGCCAAAACAAAACTCGTTGAAGTATGCAATTTAGTACGTTTTAGGTGTCATTCAAATCTGAAACTTTTGTTAGAAGTGAACGTAATTTTGTAACGTAATTTTGTTATGAGTTTTCGGTCTGTTCTCGTAAATAGAAAACTTTTCCATGTAGGAAGTTGAGTTATTCTTTCTCTCAAAAGTACCGCCGAACGACTTTTATCCATTGATGCTTTCGTGCTCAACGAACACAAAATTCAACCTTGAATAGATGACCACCCTTTCCGCATCTCACATCACACAGTCTGTGATCAAACGAAATCTGCGTCGTTTGATCTAGCTTTTCCACATCGCAGCACATAGGTGGCAGGCCTAAAGAAATTTATCAAACTAATGTTGAGATTCCCGTGACCAGATCAGATCAGGGCCCTTTTCAAAACAGACATAATTAGAACGGTAATCCAGGAATTCCCACTGACGGGCGGCGGAACCAATGGGGTCGTCATCTTCAGTGAAATGCCGCAGATACTGTATCGAAACATGTAGAAACTGAAATCGGGTTGACGTTGACACACATTTTTTTTTTTCGATGATCTTGGGAGCGATGGCCCGATTTGGATGAGGTGGACCGCCACCTCCATTGAATCAAATTCACACGCGTGCTGGAGCCGGAATGAGTTGCGTTTCGGTATCTTTATGCTATGTGGGAGCTTCCTACGCGTTGATGAGTGAAGGTAGGTGCAGAAAAGTGAATTTTCAAAGGCCCCGACGCGATCGAGGCGCCCAGCCAACCTCTAGCATTTTTGCGATGCTTCATATGTTCAAGAAATCTTAATCAAATCCACGGCTTACAAAGTATATCATATGCATACACGGATTTTGATCAGAAATGTGTAGACTCTATTGTCATCAACTGATCTCAACATCGATTTCCACATGAAAAAAAAAATTCAGCGTGGCTTTGTCGATTCAGGGTAACAAAACATTGATACATCAGAACCAATTTTTGATTAATTTGTTATACGAAAAACGTCAAAAGGTTGCTAAATCTAGAATTATATTAAGACTGACGGAGGAATTATAAGGTAAAAATTACTTCTGTTAGATAATATAAAAAAGATATTACAGCTCTCGTTTACTTGTTTCCACTGAGAATTCTTCTTATATATAATCCTTAAATCCCTCTGAGATTACCATGTGGTTAGTGTTCTTGCTCTCCATAGTAATTACCACAGAAAGTCTCAAATGAGCTTTCGAACGAATTCCTAGAGAAAATTTTAAATATCTTGATAGATTTTCCTCTCCTGGCATTTCGTTAAATAAATTCCATATAATAAAATAAAATCTCTAAATATAATAATGAGTATACATTTCCTTTGGGGCAATATAACTCATGAACGGGCACCGATTTGCAAGAAATAATCATCAATCGAAGCGTTTTGGGCTCTTCTGTGTTTATGTATCTTTTCAGAAATCATGAAGTCTATTTCTCGATCTTTGAAACAGAATGAAGGATATTTCCCGATGTAAAGATCTCTTGAAGAGCTATAGGTTTTCTATCTCTGAAGGCATAAATCTAAAACTAGCTTGCGTTAAAGAAAGGTCCTTGCTCATCCAGGACATGGAATTGAAACTTGGTGAGAGAACTCCATTATATATATTTACCAAATTTTATTGAAACTATATGATTACATACAAAAAAAACATCAGGGCACCCAATTGAAGCGATTTGGATAGGAAGAGTGGAATCGCCAACTTCCTATTGTTAACTTCCCCCCATCTATTGGGTCAATATGGGAAACGAGGGCTAGATTTTAGTATTGTATGTACGAACTTTCTTCTGGAAGGAGATGCTCTATTCATCCCGTGGATTCGCATAAGTGTCTCTACTTATGGAACCACCCCACCCATTTTTGGCCCTTCATACAGGAGTCTGATGAAATGCAAATAGTAGATAATACTACTGATCATCGTTTGTGATCAAATCGTTTATCAGATATGGCCATCATTAAGCATATGCGGTATTTCGAAAAATTTCGTTTTAGGGCATTCCGAAATTCCATTCGGAATTCCGCGGAATTTGAGTATGGCGAAATCTGATTTTCTGATTTCGTTTCGTATCGTTAAATTTCAAAAATTTCGACAGAAAAATCATTCTTTTAACGAAATTAAACGGAATTTCGCGGAATTTCGAAATTAATTTTTAATAATTCCAATTTCCATATCATAAAAAAATTCGGCTGCGCCGCTGGATAAAGCCATTCAATATTTTATACATATAAATTCTTCCCCTAAATCTCACTACGTAATACAATTCTGTATCTTCAACAATAACGCATTTAGCTTTCCATTTGTTAATTTAAATAATATTGTTCAGTGAAGTAAAAATAATTTGTAGAACTCATCGTTTTGGTATGCTATATCGGCACCAACATTTCAAAAGGGCGAAACTGCTTTTGTAAACAAGAGCTTCTCACGTCTCTGGTGGGCTTATTTGTGCTCACCTACGCAATCCAGCACCATTAAATGAAAGAAGAGGATTCGATGCTTCCATCAGTGGTGTTGAATTTCGTTGGTGGGTTTGAATTAACTCACCAGCGACGTGAGAAGCTTTTATTTACAAAAGCAATTACGCCCTTTTGAAATGTTGGTGCCTATATTTTTATTTAAATTAACTGAGTTGTGTATGAAATATGTAATGTATTACGAGGCGCTCTTCTAGTTGTGGAAACTCTTCGATAAGCGAAATAATCATCACTGGACTACTGAGTATTGTCCGTTTTCCGTTGTCTTTTGAAAGTATTCAATTTACAACTATTGCAATGTTTGAAAGCAACGTGACGTTTCAGAAGTTTTCTTGATTTAGTAGATTGTTAGACATTTGCAGATTTCAGAATGCTCCAGATTTGAGGCATTCTCTGATATCTCATTAATTTCGGATTCTGGAACTGATTCATATCTTTCAGATTGAGATCATTGTCATGACCTAAACATCAACCTTCAGATATTTTTGGTTCTGTATGTGTATCATGGAAATCTATAATTTTCTCACATTTTGTAGATCCTTCAGATGCAGATTATTCAAGTGCCGGTCCGGTGCGGTGCGTTTTCCGCAGGGCAGTTTGTTGCTTTTAACTGCTTTTAACAAGTAATATTTAGCAATAATCGTAAAGGTTTGCGTTCGAGTTGTAGGCATAAAATAAGTAATGGCCAAAATACTATTTTTTGTACAAAAAGCGCGTAAATAGTCCAGCCATTTTTTTTTGCACGTATTTGTATGTTGTTGTTGCATTCAAATGGAAATCCTGTATTATCATTTCATATTGAAAATTGGCTGGATCGGACTATGGACTCAAAAATTATGGCAAAAATACTATTTTTCCATAATAATACACCAGAAAGTCACCGAGGCCGCTGGTGGATTATTCAGGTTTTTTTTTATAAACAATTTCTGACTACACCACTGCAAGTAAAATAAAACATAGTTAAGAAAATTATCTGCAAGAAAAATAAAACATAGGTTTTTTAATTGCAGATTTATTTTTTTATGGTGATTCGATTACCCAGAGTGAAAATAAAATCGATACTCTGGATAATCGAGTCCGACCTGTATTTGGAAGATTTTGTGCCAAATTTATTAGGTTACACTGGCGATCACCACTTGAGAACTACCGACTGAATAGTAACAAGGCAGTTTCAATTGAATTGTTATATCATGTCCTAGCTTTCATTTTATTGCTAAAATCAGCAAATAACCGTATTTTTTACGGAAATTTGTTCTTTATTTTGCTAAGCTGCAGAAATAACGGCTTTACAGTTTCATCATGGAATTCGGAACGTTTTCCGGGGCACCAGGAAATGCGAGGCAAGTAGACTGTTCCACATAATCCGGGACGTTTAGCCACTGTAAGCTAATCCTACATGCAGATAGCGTGAAGGTGTTGCTAGAGTGAGCGCATCCCACGAATATTATTGTTAAGGTTCAACTCCCAGAAATTGTGAAAAAGTGATGAAACGAAAAAAGGTTTTCATCTAGCAGTCACGATTTTCGTTTATCTTCCAAGTCAAACTCCATAGAAAAAGTGATGGATGAAAAATGCCCCTCACAATAAAAAAATTACTTTAAATTAAAAAAAATATTTCCAGCAGACCTTAGTAAAAAAATTGAAAAAGACGAGTTTTGCATTGCAATCAACTGCTTAGATCTGCTTAGATCTGTTGAAAAAACTATTTCAGAAAGTTTTACAGATTCAATGAATCTTCATGAATTTGGTCGAAAATTTACCTGGAGACTTCATTTAAGATGTTAATTGAAATGGAGGGGTGGCACTTTGAATCCGTAATGCTTTTAAAAATGGTGAACAGATCTAATCAATATGAAATCTGTTGGAAATATTGAGCGATATTAAGCGATGAATATTTCCACGTTGTTTATGGTAAGGGGCATACTTTTGAAAATGGTGAATAGATCCAAAATGATCTGTTACTTACCTATGTCCTTTTGTAAATTTAAGCCAGATTTTCCCAATGGCATTTGGGTAACAATTATGTAGAATGAAATCAGTAGTGATTCAGTTTAATTTCAAATTTTCGATCACTATTCTAGTTTGAATCTGGAGCAAAATAGAACGTGAGAGCCGTGTGTATTCTGTTCAGAGCCGAGAGATGATTTGCTGGTCCTTTAAGTTGCTCAGGTCCACCCAGGCCGACGTGGTCCCCTTGATTCTCCGCATCTGTCCAGTGGTGGAAGCTCGCCATGACATTTCCCAGTTGTCTCGCACTGTCTTTCTTATCCAGGTTTTAACCTGTCATAAGACGAGTTTAGACAATCCCATTGAATTCCACCACTTAATTGTATCTTGACAGATACGTATTTCGACCTCAAAGGTAAGGCCGTCTTCAGTGTCTCGTACTTGACTCGACTTAGTCGACTTAGTCGAGTCAAGTACGAGACACTGAAGACGGCCTTACCTTTGAGGTCGAAATACGTATCTGTCAAGATACAATTAAGTGGTGGAATTCAATGGGATTGTCTAAACTCGTCTTATGACAGGTGAAAACATTCCACTAAAAAGCTCAAAATAATTTTCTTATCAGGTTTTAACGTCTTCCACACGGACTGTGGATTCTGGCAAAGTGATCGGTCGTGGTGTTGCAAGGCACTCCCGGGATCCATGCAAAGGTCGTATTCGGAGGCATATTTGCTAGGATACCTTGGATCCAGGGGTGTTTAGGCGTTTCGCTCTGGAGCGCGGAGATAACACTAGCTGAGTCGGATAGGACGAGGATGGGCTTCGTGAGAGCTGCAGATGTTTCGACCAAAAAAAAATGGTACAGGCTTCCGGGAGACTATCCGAGATAGTTATGTTGGTTCCGGTGACCCCGATGCCTACTCCACGGCCTGAAACGGACCCATCCGTATATCTGTGTTCGTAATTGTAGAATTCACTGTTTATTAGCTCGACCACCGACCTTCTGAGAGTCAAACAGTTGCCATTCCTTCGGAAATTGTGTGGTATAGAGCTGTTAATGTTGGATTTTGAAGAGTGTCAGCTCCTCGCTCCATGTCAATGGACTCGCGCCACGGAGGGGAGACCGACGCTCTATACGGTGACAGACACTTTTACAATTTTCTTGTTGGGGATGGGAAGTTCCCCCAACTTGATGCTTGACCATCCTCTCGACGAGTTTGAACAAACAAGAGGTCAGCGAGATGAACCGGTGCTTCGTGACATCCCGGGAAGAGATGTTGTTTTTAGGAATGGGGATGAGAACTTTTTCATTCATAGTGTTTCTCTTTGTAGACCTAAAGGGCATTTACTTTATCAGGATGACCAGCGGGAAGTCTCCGTAGCGCTCGGGGGCCTTTCTTCTCGCTTTAACAACCCGACGCGTTTCATCTGACCACCAGCGTAGTGCCTTTCGTCCTGGCCGGGTGCTGGGTTGCGGGATTCAGGCAACGGCGGCATCCAGGACGGTTTGGGTGAAGCCGGAAAGGGTTATGGGCGTATCTTGTTCAAATGTGCATCGGAGGTGGCGGCAGTATGCCTCCCAGTCAGCAGCATTGTAACGCTATCTTGGCCTCCGGGTGATGTCCGGGGGCGAGGCGTGGACGGTGACAGAAACCAGAAAGTGGTTGCTGCTGAATAAGTCTGTAGACACTTCCCACTTGAGAGCGGAAAGAATAGACCGACTGGCGGCAGTCACGTCGATGGCAGTGGCTGAGTGACCATTAAAAAGCTGGGCGATCCGTTGTTAAGTGGTACAAGGTTCACAGTTTCGAATAATTCAAGTAGCGCGGTACCTCTGAGATCAGTCCTAGAATCACCCTAGACTGGGTGATGTGCGTTCATGTCCCCCCAAGAGGAGGACAGGAGATCGTCCATTATTTTGCTTACCTTTCCTATGATGCCCGGTAGATTGCCACAGGGTAAGTAAACGTTTACCACGCTAACTGGAAAACTACCTCGGAGACGGACTCCGACAACTGGAAGGTCTTCGAGAGGAGTAGGTCGAATGGGACATCTCGAAGGACCCATATCGCCACGGAATGTCGGATATTAGAACCTACCTTCATAGTCCACTTTCCTCCGAGGGAACGATCCATGGAGTCGACTACGACACAATTGACACGAATGAATCATGTAGGCCAATTATTCATAGCGGGCTGCCGTGCGTTAACAGTTCCAGATTGAGAAGGTTCCCGATCAGAATGCATAACAAAATTATAGTAAGGGGTGTTATTTATTTCAAAAGAATAATGTAACAAAATGTGTTATAAATTTGTTGTTAAAATAACAAAAATTATATCAAAATTTCCTATAGCTGTAACATAATTATATCAGAAGTTGTTACCTTCATTTCAGCATTATAACAACCGTTGATATGATTATGATGAATGATCAATTTAATGGAACCATTATGTTGCTGCCAAGAAAGGCGCCGTAATTGCAAAGTGGATTGATCCGTAGATAAAATGACGCATTCATACACCAAAATATTTGAAATTCGCGTTTCATTCTTGGTTTAATCCAAGGACGGAAATCTTCGTTTTACTATCAGTTGCATCGATGCTCAGTAGGCAGTTTCGTCATTGATTCGTGTTTGTTTTGATCAGACGCTCGGCAATGCAGACACGAACATCTCGCAGCATGCTGTCAAACTTCCATACCAAATTTACCGCCCGATCTTCAATAGCCGATTGATAATCGAGCGTAAAAAATGAATATCTATCGGGGCTGAAATGAATATTTTGAATTGCGGTTAATTTGCACCGATAAATGATGATTATTTTACTTTATATACAAAACAGATGCATATATTTTTAGGAATCTGACTTCAAAATGTTGAATCCATGCACCGCAGTATGGAATGATATTCATATTTTGATATTTCAAATTGAATATCAATGTGCCAAGCTGAAGATTCATTTTGACACCGCACAAAACAATGCTGACACCGAGAGTC
Organism: Armigeres subalbatus; assembly: GCF_024139115.2. Taxonomy (NCBI): domain Eukaryota; kingdom Metazoa; phylum Arthropoda; class Insecta; order Diptera; family Culicidae; genus Armigeres; species Armigeres subalbatus. The sequence continues at coordinate 381,526,562 of NC_085141.1, read as the reverse complement.
GACGCTTGCTGCTGTTCGTGCACATGCCGTCCTATTCATTCGCCCATTCAAATTCGGGAAGGACTAGCAACTTGATTGTGTGTTGGATGTCAGCTGTTTGAGTGTAGTTGAAATGACTTTTTCTGTCCCTGGTTTAATCTATACTGAGCGTTATGCCAGTTTTAAGTTTTTGACAGTTGAGTGGTATAAAAAATTAATCTAGAACAGCTGCTGGGCAAACAAATGTTTCAGATTCATATTCAAAATGAGCATTGTTGATTTTGCCCTAAGGCCGTTATATTTAATAAAAAAAGGTGTCCTACTGATGCCGGAAAGGTTAAATGGGAGGAGGTAAAAAAAGATAAATATTAAAATGAAATGTTAAAGAATGTTTTGAAAATCCTAATAATTTCCCGATTTTTTGTCTTGTCGCATCAAAATTTTATTTTAGAGAAAAAAATTTTTTGACTCTAAAAATATTAAACAAAATTATTTTCTCCGGAAGTTTTTTTTATTCGATTTTTGCATTATTTATATAATGCTAAAAAAACTATTTAATAGAAAATTTCGCGGAAAAAAACTAAATTTCGTTTCGTTTCGTAAAATTTCGAATCAAATGGACCCGAATTTCGTTTCGTTTCGAAGTTTCGGAAGAAAATTTGAATTTCGTTTCGTTCCGATCTAACAGTAGCATTTTTAATTTCGTTTCGTTTCGTTTCGTCAGGAAAAATTGTGTTATCGCATACCCTTACTTCTTTCTTCTTTCATCCTTTTTCTTCCTTCTTTCTCCCGTTTTTCTTCTTCCTTCTTCTTTCTTCCTTCTTCCTTCTTCCTTCTTCCTTATTCCTTCTTTCTTTATCCTTCTTCCTTCTTTCTTCTTCCCTTTTCCCTCTTCTTTCTTTCTTCTTCCTTCTTCTTTCTTCCTTCTTCCTTATTTCTTCTTCCTTCTTTCTTCTTTCTTCTTTCTTCTTCCTCCTTCTCCCTTCCTTCTACCTTCTTTCGTCTACCTTTTTCTTTCTTCTTTCCTCCGTTTTCTTCCTTCTTTCTTCTGTCTTCTTTCTTCATTCTTCCTTCTTCCACCTTCCTTCTTCTTTCTTCCTTCTTCCTTCTTTTATCTTCCATCTTCCTTCTTCCTTCTTTCTTCTTTTATCTTCCATCTTCCTTCTTCCTTCTTCCTTCATCCTTCTTTTTCTTACTTTTTCCTTCTTCCTTCATCCTTCTTCTTTTTTACTTTTTCCTTCTTCCTTCTTTCTTCTTCTTCCTTTTTCCTTTTTCCTTCTTTCGTTCTACTTCTTCCTCACTTCGCACTACTCACTTCTCACTCCCCAGTTCTCATTCGGCCTAATGGCCATTCGGCCTAATGACCGTTCGGCCTAATGACCATTCGGCCTAATGGCCTTCGGCCTAATGACCCAGCATCATCCGAAACAAATCTTATTTCTAACTGAAAAATCAAACAATTTTGAGCTAGAATAAGTTTAAACTTTTTGATAAGCATTTTAAAATTAACATCCTTCATGCCTTGCAGCGTGAAACAAAAAGCATCACCCAGCCTTTATTTTGTTTTCATGCCGCCGTGTCAGGGCCCATTATTATCCAAACTTCAGCTTTATTAACAAAACGACACGAACGAACACATACTTATACAAAAGTTTGGTACATTTTCAATGTATAACTACACTCGGTGATTGTTAGATTTTCCAACAGTTATGTATAAGAACCTACCGAAACCTGTATAACAACTGGGCATATGCGAAAATGCTAGATTCTTATTCAAATATTGATGACCCTTTCGGTTAAATCACCCTTTCGGCCTAATGAACCGTTCGGCCAAATGACCCTTCCGGCCAAACGACCCTTTCGACCAAATGATCCTTACGGCCAAATGACCCATTCGGCCAAATGACCCATTCGGCCAAATGACCCATTCGGCCAAACGACCTTTTCAGCCAAACGACCTTTTCGGCCATATGACTTTTCCTTTCAAACGACCCTTTCGATCAAAGATCAAACGCTTCCGGCAAAATGGCTTTCGACTGAATGGGTGAGGCCAAATGACCCTTCCCCATATTTACACTCTGAGACTGACGTCTCGAATATTTAGTCGGAAAAAAATAAAAAAAAACTTTGAAAAAAATAGAATAGAATAGTTAAAGTTATTTTTCGATTTCTGTTGGACATTCCCAACAAAACACTGCAGTAATGAACTCTAATTATAAGAAAAATAACTTCAATAAAGTTAAAAAAAGTATAACAAAACACTGAAGATGTTTTATAAAAGAAAACTAAATACTAATTTGTCGACTCATCAGGATTTGATAACAGCTTTATGATTTTCTTCAGACTAAAACAAAAACTCCCTCTAAAAAAATTGAAATTTCCCGTAAACAATTAGAAAATTGTCAATAAAGAAATCAGGGTATGAGCAATAAATAAATATAAAATTTCCACAAATAATTTCCATAAACAATTAAGAATTTTCTACAGAACAAAAATAAAGTAGCACTTTTGAAAGCAAAAATTTCTATTATAATAGAAGATTTTTCCATAAAAAAAATCAAAATGTCCCCCGAAAAAAATACAAAATTCCTTAAATTAATCAATATTAGTAATAAGAAATTACAAAATTTTGCACAAAATAAGTATATTTTTTCCATAAAAAATTAAAATTTTTCCACAAAATGATCAATAGGAGCAATAAAAAATAAGAAAATTTCCATGAAGAAACATAAAAAAGCAATCAAACTGTGCTTTTTTCCATAGATGGCCCCTTCTTTAAAAGCATTTAAAGTTCATGTAAAATTTCATCAGCTATATTGCTTTATTGTATTTTTTATATGGAAATTTTCTTATTTTTGTTATTGCTCTTTATTGATTATTTTGTGGAAATTTTTTAATTTTTTATGGAAAAAAAATATTTTGAGGAAAATTTTGTAATTGTTTATTGCTAATTTTTTTCAAGAAACATTTTGATTTCTTAATGGAAAATTCTTCTTTTATAATTGCAATTTTTGCTTTTAAAAGTGATCATTTATTTTTGTTTTGTGGAAAATTCTTAATTGTTTATGGAAATTTTATTTCATATTTGGAAATTTTATATTTATTTATTGCTCATACCCTGATTTCTTTATTGGCAATTTCCTAATTGTTTATGGATTTTTTTCTTTCTTAACGACACCATATTTATGATGATGCAAAGACGGAAAAGCAATGCGTGTCTAACATATTTTTCCGATGACTGATTCGATATCCTAACTTCTTCGTGACGACTAAAACACGCACTGCACTTATATGCTCGATTGCTACTCGATATCGGAGTGTAAAATAATCGAAACGTTCAGTCGTTTAGCCTCGGGGGCGTTTTGAGGCCTCTTCCGCTAGTCTAAAAGAGCCCAAAAAACTTTGCCAAAGAAGGTACTTTGCTGGAAGGTCTACAAAAAATGTTATTACGCTTCGAAAGTTGATTGTTCAAATCATATGCAAGAAATCAATGTTCATTATCCTTCTTGTAGGAATTTTAACTTTGTGAAATAATTTCGAATTACTTTCATTAGTTCCAAAGCAATATAAGATCAATAATTTTGAAATGACACAAATGGCAGTGCTGGCAGAACAAACGATTTTTTTTTCGCATATGGTTTGAACAATCAATCTTCGAAGCGTTATAACTTTTCCTTAGACGCTCTAGCCACGAACGTTCTTCAGCAAGGTTTTTCGACATCCTTTGAGTTAAACTTTAACGCAATGTGCTTCTTGGTTTACGATGAACTGAAACCTCTAGAAGTAAAAATACAAAAATATACGTTTTCCCATACTGATTCCATACAAACTTTAAACGCGACGCGGAAAGCGAGGAAACCACCAATCGGGCTCAAATTCTGCACAGTTGTTTGAGACCCAGAATGGTTTAGAAAAAAATATTATGAATACACTCATCAAAGATTTGATTAATGCGAAATGTCACTCACAGACAGTACCAACGTCCTGGGCTGCTTGCGCTTAAGACACGTTCCAATCGCATGACAAAAATTATCCACGTCCCCATAGTGGACCCCTCAAATAATGATTTTTCCATTCTGTGCACAGCTGTTCTGAAAATTAACCAAAATGCTAAAATCCAAGACTCGGCCCATTCTCTTCTGAGTCCTGAGTCTCGTAAGACAACAATTGCTCTAAATAACAGCTTATAACTCTTGCAGAGGTGGCATCCGAAATAGGACGTTACTTCATCAGTTCACACAATCTTGGGCTAAACATCGTTAGTCTACAGTTTCCGCGAGAAATTCTGAAGGAATTTCCAAAGGGATTCTGAGAAGCATTTCCGCTGGAATTCTCGAATAACTTGTCTCGCAAAAACATTCGTAGAAATTTGGAAGAATACCCACCGTAACTCCCAACGAATTAATGCAGAAAATCTAGCAAAAGTTTTCAAAGCAGTTTTCGACGCAATTCCCTAATAAAAAATTATTAGCGAAATATCCGGCAGAATCTCCTAATCAATTTCCGCAGTAATTTCTAAAAAGTTTCTCCAACGACTTTCCGAAGGTGTTCCCGAATGACATTCCGCAGGACATTCCGAAATTCCTGAAATAATTTCCGCAAGAATTCTTGGAGAAAATTTGTCAGGAGAAATTCTCGCATGATTTCTATTAGAAATTTCACAAAATTTCCCAAGCAATTTTTGGAGGAATTTCGGCAGAAATTTCAGAAAAAAAATGGCCTCAATGCCCAGAAGTTTATTAATAAAAATTCTGGAAGTCATTTCCGCGGGAATTTTTGAATGATTTTCCACAGCGATTTTCTGATAAATTTTCCCAGAAATCCCGGAGAAACTTCCCAAGCAACTTTCATAGAAATTCGCAAAAAAAATTATCGTCGAAATTTCAGTGGGAATAGTCGCGAGAATACCCTGACTGCTTTCAACTGAAAATCTAGGATTTATTTCCCCACAGATTCCTGAACGAATGTTGATTGGAAATTTCCGCATAAGCTCCCAAAATTCCGATGAAATTTCCTCACTAGTTTATGGAGAAATGAAGTTCTGCAGGATTTCCAGTAAAAATTGACGCGTTAAGTTTCCCAGAAGTTTCCGAAGGAATTACACAAATACTTGATGGTGCCAATGATTGTTGCAAACACAAATTCATTGTTGAGTACACTGGTCAAGAAGGAAATTATGTTTGAAGTGACGACTTTATTTGTATCTGGTCAGATACATCTGAATAAGATCCAGGCTTAGTCCTGATTGTACAAAAGAACTTGCCAAATGACCCAAATGCGGTTTGCATAATGTTATTAGTATCTGGATATAAATGTTGGCCTAAATTATCAAAACATTATTTGAAGAATTAGATTTAAATCTCCATAACGGTCCATCAACAAATCAAATCAAACAGAACTCAACTCAATGCAGGGTGTGGCCGCTATCCGAGCTGCTCGTTACTCGATTTTCTCGGTGATTTATTTTGGAAAATATATATAGCTTAATTAATGTTGTTATTTTTTCGCATTTAGCGAAGAGGTGTGCTCAGCAAAAAAAAAGCTATACCGATTCGAAGCCTATCAGCGGGAGGGGAAACGATTTCACTTTTTTCACTGTTACAAGAAAGAAAGGAGAAACAATCATTCATGCGTGATGAGCGAGAGCATTACGCGAGGGAGCTGCTGTGGCGGATCAAAATCGAAATCTGAAACTGGGCTGTGTAACGAATCGACGTTATTGATGCAGTCCGGTGGAATGTTTTTTTTGGGTTCGTAATAAATAAACATTTGACGCTGCGACTAGGAGGTAATGATGAAGTTGAGATGGATGGCAAATCATGTTTTTGTAATTTGGAAGGGCAGTGAACTTCTTGGATAGTATGACATACGTAAATTGAAGTGCAAACATTCGAAGTTTTCCTAACGAGCGAAAGGGCTATTAACTTGTTCATTATTATCTCCATAAATTCTCAATCTTGAGCTCAATTGACCGCCAGTGTTTGCCCATATTATCAATGAATCAGATTCGAACACAAAACACCAAAATTACCTTTTTGAACACTTCGTTAAATCGAGAATCGCAGTAGAAACATCGTAAAACACGTTAGAGTTTCATAGTTTACAAAATATTTGCTTCTATAAATAAGTAGAAAATCACCATCTTTTCACTGGATTATTTATTTATCTAAACTACTCAACACTGCGTACACAACATCCACCAATGGCAATCTCGACGGCAAACATTCCGCAGCGAACCTGGCAGCCAGCTCGCATGGCTCCAGCGTTTTATACTTCAGCAATGCAAAGCACTTCTGCGCCGTATCGTAGAATACCTCCTCGTAGCCCTCGGTCTGCACCCAAAGCCATCCGAGCCGGGGTCCTCTCCGGTCGTTGTACAGCCCCTCCCGAAGCAAAACACACCGCAGAAGACATCGCCCTTCCGGCAGCGAAAGTAACCCATTCTCCAACATATCCTTTCGTAATGACTCTCCGATCTGGAAAATATCCAAACATTCTTGGACAACTCGCCGGTGGACCACATCAGTAAACGGGATAAAACTCGGCCGTTCGGAAATCAGCTCCCCGAACTGGTCATCGTAGCACGACACGGAACAGGTCGCCCGCTGGCAGATGTCAGAGATTGGGAAGTCCTCCGCCGCTTCCTGAAGGCAATGATCCGTCCGGTTGCGAAAGTCGGTGTCATTCGCGCTGGTCAGATAGAATCTGCTGACGGTGCGGGTGACCAGAGCCTGCTGATCATCCCAAAATCGAGCCGTCAGTCCAATGCACCGGTAGGTGCAGCTTTCCGTGTCTCCATTACCCTCCAGATACTGAACACATTCATTGTACAGCGTGTAGGGGTGTTTAACGACAGCGCAATGGAGAGCTGACTTCACGACTGGTGCGGCGAGAAAGAGGAACAGAATCGGTGGAACGCACTTCATTGTTTTCGCGGAACTAAAAACATACTAATTTTATTAGTTCGGGCGGACTGTTTGTTAAATAGGCGCATTTGAAAGGCCATTTGGAAATTTGGACAAAAAAGCACGTACCTGGAGAGATAAGAAACTTTCACTACAAGAAATTCTATCTCACTGTATTGATAAATGCATTCTTATACAAATAGATATTCGAAATAGTTTTTGTTGTGTATAAAAAATAACACGTTCCAAGGTCCATTTTTAGGAGATTGATATGTGAAAAATAGTATGTAAATATCCATGACTTAATAAATACAAAACAATTTACATTCGTTACTAATCTCATTCATAAATCTCAGCCACGTCAAGTACCGTTGGCCACGTGTGTTCACTAGGATTGATTTCGATCAATCCAACGTTCGAACATTCCGGGAAAAATTCTTCCATCCCATTCCACAAACCCAATCGATCGACCATCAATCAAACCATCTAACTAATGGCCGGAGACAACTGCGTATTGGAATAAATTATCACAAATTGGTCCCCATGGCCTTTGCTTCGCGGTTTACCTTTTACCTAACTTCAACTCCCAGGTGGCAGTAATCGGATAGCTCTTGCATAATCATTCCCACCAACCGAGATCAATCCCGGCGCAAACGATCCTATTGTGCAATGTTCGAGACACGAAGAGCATGTCTCTCTTTTGGATTGTTGCACTTTCCCAGCTGGGCTATGTGAATGTTACTTCAATTGCCAAATAAATCAGCTTTAGATTTCAATTCAACATTGAAAAATCCAGACTATTACCCATGGCTCTTTGTCACTCAACAACAGGACGGTTGAAGCAACTGAATAAAGCACCCAGACATGACATAAACAAACTAGCCAGAGGTGAGAAAGATAAGCCTTATGGAAGCAATTCATCAAAAGGGCGATGAACCGTGGAAGCACGTCTCACGGCCCTCCACCTCCACCACCAGAAGTCGAGAAGTCGGGAACGGGGTACTTATCTTTACCCGGGACAGTGTCACTAACAACAAGCAGCACCAGCGCAGTACGAGATATGGGGACCAGAAAATCAACTTTCCGCTTCCAAAGCCCTTCGCCGGCCATCGGGCATAAGTAGGTACTATCTGGTGGCTCAAGTCGTTTACCGAGCGGAGATGTAAATTGCTTATTAATATTTGACACCTCTGGCACGATTGTGGGCTTTGCGACCAGTTCTTAGAGGCGAGAACAGGTGTTTCGCGTTAGAACGGATGCGGAGATTCTTGCGGCGGTGATAGCTGGGCAGCTGAAGAAGCAGTTGGAATGAAAAATGGATGATTTAACGAATAGAATAATGATGGCTTGAAAGAGTCTAAATAAATATTGGGATCTTTAATGAGACGAGAAAAAAGAATATTCTTGCAATTGTATTAAAATTTCTAAATATGGAACAAAATCAATGTCGTTTACAAATTATATAGCGATGGAGGTGGAAGAAGCTCAGTGCAAGTGTTACGCCTTATTCAAAAATATTAAATCATCCATATAAAAAGTGCCCTTAAAAGGCAACCGCAATTTAACGAAATTCGTTATGAGACAATTTTTAATTCGATAAAACGCTACTAATGAACTTTTTATTTGTCATAAGACGAGTTTGTACAATTCCATTTAATTGTACTACTTTATTGTACCTTTGACAGATACGTATTTCGACCTCAACAGTAAGGCCGTCAGTATCTCGTACTTGACTCGACTGACAATATACAATACAATAAAATAGAGGAATTAAATGGAATTGTACAAACTCGTTTTATGACAAGTAAATACATTCCACCAAAAGCTTAAAATAATTTGAGTATCAAAAAGATTTTTTTATGTCAACAACTACAATTTGTAAATGTGAAATTAAAAGTTACATTAGACAGGGGTTCTCAAATTTACATTGTTCACCCTCATCAAATGGTGTTTATAATTAATGTAATGAATATAGCTAGTTTTGTTTACCTTAATTGCAATCTCCCGCTAAAAATATTTTCACATTTCCATAGTCATATAAGCCAGCGTAACACCATAGATAGAGATTATTGCAATATATTTTTTTTTAAATTGACTTTTTTTTAGACTTTTAGACTTTTTTCAAACTCGTTTTACAAGGAGAAATAAAAAAAACTAATAAATTGAAAAAAATTTGAACCTTTCTAAAAACTGGAGACAATTTTAAGGTCACTCCTCACGGAATCCATGTTTCAAAGTGATCGCGTTTTGGGGAGCACACCACTCGATACGGAAGCAAAGCACAACTGTCATTTTTATTATTTCACGCATGCTGCGACGCAGCAAAACTAAATCAACAAAAATGACAACTGTCATTGGCGCCGCCTCCGTATCGAGTGGTGTGCCCCCAAAAACGCGAGCCCTTTGAAATTTGGATTCCGTGAGGAGTGACCTTAAGCTAATTTGAAGATCGTAGTGTGCCTTGTATGCGAATGGAAGTGTTTTCCATTGCATCCGTTATATTTTCGACTTCCAAAAAAAAAAAACAAATATATTGAAAAATTTCCAAAGTAGTGATCCTTTCTAAAAGTGAGTGATTAATATATTGCTAACGAAGTTTTAAGGAAGTGAGCAGGGGAATCTCCATCAAGAATTCATCACACAACTCAATCAATCGCTGGCTTCAACTCTCATTGTTTTATTCATCAAGAAGATAATGTGGGACACTTTGTCAAGCCACCAAATGTGATGCCAAGATAGAAATTTGGATGCATGACTTAACCCTCATAGACCCAAATGTTTCTCTTTCGACCGTCTTTAACCTTGGACTTTTTTTTCAGATCTGTTCATCATTTCCGAATTTCCGCCGTATAAACAGTTTTGGAAGTTTTTTCTAAGGGAAGATTGATTAATAACGTAACGCAAAAATTGGGCATTTTTCAACCTCCTATGTCACACTTTGTATGAAATATATGAAATTTTTTTACCCCCCGTCCCCCATTTAAGCGTTACGTAATTTGGGGACGCTCCCTAATATTTAAATTTTCGTGTAATAAAATCATAACTGAATTGGAGTGACTGACGAGGAATTGCCTGCTAGATGTTTGGACGGCTTCATTCGCCCTTTTTTTAAAGAAAGGGAGACTGGAGTGCGCCAATATCCCTCCTTAATTCGGCGTACAAAATTATGTCCCGTATTCTGTTCAACAGATCGAGACCTCTTGAAGAGTCATACGTCGGCGAATACAGGCAGGTTTTCGTGAGGGCCGATCAACGACGGACCAAATGTTTACCCTGAGACAAATCCTTGATGAATTCCGGGAGTACAGCTTGCAGACACATCTTCTGTTTATTGATTTCAAGCCGGCGTACGATGCAGTGAAACGGAATGAATTATAGCAAATTATGCTTGAACATGGTTTTCCGGCGAAACTGATACGGCTGATTCGTATAACGTTGGACGGATCGAAATCAAGTGTAAGGGTTGCGGATGTAATATCGACATCATTTGTTACCTTAGATGGATAAAAGGAGGGTAATGCACTCTCGAATCTACTGTTCAATATAGCGCTCGAGGAAGCGATTAGGAGAGCTGGTGTGCAAAGAAGCGGTACCATTATCACAAGATCGCATATGCTCCGGGGATTTGCCGACGATATCGATATTCTCGGGATCGCCGTGTCGTGGAAGAGGCTTTTGTACCTTTCAAGAGGGCGACAGCGAGGATTGGACACACGATCAATACCAGCAAAACGAAGAACATGGTCGCTGCCAATCAACGTGGGTTCAATAGTGAAATGGTGCTGGATGGTGAAAAATTCGAAATTGTTGGAGAATTTGTGTATCTAGCATACTTAAATCATTTCACAGATTTCGGTGAATTTTGCTTCTATTCACCGAAATCTCAACAGCAGAATTGTTCGATAAATATTTCTCCAAATTTTCTGCTTTTTTTCTTTGTTCAACTGTCAAAACCACCGAAAATCTGTAAAGTTATTCACCGAACAGTTCTGCTGTTGACATTTCGGTGAAATTTCACAGAAATCTGCGATTTATTTTAAGTGTGTGGTGACGTGCGATAATAATGTTACCCGCGAGGTGAAAAGGCATATTGCAGCTGCAAATAGGGCTTATTACGGACTTCGTAACCTTCGTAACTTCGAAGTCGAGTCAAGTACGAGACACTGAAGACGGCCTTACTGTTGAGGTCGAAATACGTATCTGTCAAGATACAATTAAGTGGTGGAATTCAATGGGATTGTACAAACTCGTCTTATGACAAGTCGTTTCTTTTGTAAAATTTGACAAAAATTTGAGTTCTATTGAAATAATTTCCGTATTAGCTTCATATGTAGAAATAGTTTGATGTAGCATAAGTAGCACCTAATTCTTCTAACCTTATTCATAAGATCCTTGACAATTGCTGTATCCAGATTTCAGATATTGACGAAAACTCAGTCCTTTTATTTTGTGAATTATTAGTGCAATTATTTAGGGTTTAGCGACATTACGGTTGTGGTCCGATTCGCGAATTAAAATCAAATATAACTTAAAAGTTACAGTTCGGAAATTATGAAATCCCCCGCTCATAAGAATGGCTGGTGCTACCCAGCAAGACCAACAAAACATCTATCAAAAATGATTCAACATCTGTCAAAAGTAATCTTGCTCTGCGAGCAGGGTTATTTGAAAATTATTGAACTGTCATTTTTAAGTTTAATTTGATTTTAATTCGCGAATCGGACCAAAGCCTAAATATGTTTTTTTTTTCTCGCGGAAGAACGAAGTGTGCTGTGCTCCAGTTCCGTTGTGTTTTTAACAAACGTCATTTTTTAATTAATTGCATATTATTCGGCAACTCGGCCGTACGAAAACCATTTTTTTGTTAAATATCTTGGCTGTGCATATGCACAGCATATGTTTCGAAATGGACAAATTGATATGAAATTTGCGAAAAAGAATCCACGTGTCTTGGAGGGGGACTCGAACCCTCAACCTCCTACTCTCTAGATAGGCGTGATAACCCCTACACAACAAGACCACTTAAAGGTCACGTTTGCGGAAAAGCCATCAGAATCCGAGTACCAACCTCCACCGCGGTTAGCTCTCTTTTTTGCAAATTGAATATCTTTCGGATGCTTGATTTGTCCAATCTCCACATGCGCTTTGCTATTGTATATCCACAGGCAATCGAGTGCACATTCATTGTTTATTAAACGAGAGGATCGCACTCCATGCCCCCCAGTAACTGTCTGGGCGGGACGGTATAGAATGCGAATTCAATCACACTCTGCTGTGCCAAAGGCTTGCTGGGCTAAAGCATTTGATGAGTTTGATTGCCTTTAACGTAAGCGGTCGCGTGTACTCAGACGACTAATGACGGTGAAAGACCGACACTTGATTACAATTAATTGCATATTATTCGGCAACTCGGCCGTACGAAAACCATTTTTTTGTTGAATATCTTGGCTGTGCATATGCACAGCATATGTTTCGAAATGGACAAATTGATATGAAATTTGCGAAATAGAATCCACGTCAAACACAATCAAACTCATCAAATGCTTTAGCCAAGCAAGCCTTTGGCACAGCAGAGTGTGATTGAATTCGCATTCTATACCGTCCCGCCCAGACAGTTACTGGGGGGCATGGAGTGCGATCCTCTCGTTTAATAAACAATGTGCACTCGCTTGGCTGTGGATATACAATAGTAAAGCGCATGTGGAGATTGGACAAATCAAGCATCCGAAAGATATTCAATTTGCAAAAAAGAGAGCTAACCGCGGTGGAGGTTGGTACTCGGATTCTGATGGCTTTTCCGCAAACGTGACCTTTAAGTGGTCTTGTTGTGTAGGGGTTATCACGCCTATCTAGAGAGTAGGAGGTTGAGGGTTCGAGTCCCTCCAAGACACGTGGATTCTTTTTCGCAAATTTCATATCAATTTGTCCATTTCGAAACATATGCTGTGCATATGCACAGCCAAGATATTTAACAAAAAAGTCATTTTTTAGGCATCAGCCGAATTATAGACGGTTTATGGTATGCCATTTTAAGGCGCTGATGATTTTACATGCTAGGGCAAATGATCCGATAGTCGTGGGTGTTCCAATAGTTGCGGTAGTGCAGTATGCGGAAAATCTAAGAATCAAACGCAGCAACCCACTACGTCCAATAATAAATTGATATGTCAGAATACAAACAGAGTGAAAACAGCATTGATAATCTTGATAAACTGGTAAATATCTTCAAAATACCTTACTAAATTTTCCTATAGCCCGAGCCCCGTAAGAAATCAATGGGATTCGCAACCATAGGAACACGAATTAAGAAATACCGCAACTATTGGAGCAGTGTACCAATAATTGGAGTTGTCATTTTAGGGCGGAAAACATGGAATGCATGGGACGGAAGCATATTTCCATTAAAATAGATGGGGAAAACTATCGAATATATATCCAAGGTAAGCGGAATAAGTATTGGAATAATTCTGGGAAAATTAATAGTGTTGGAACGTGCTTAGTTCCTCCACTATTGGATCATTTACCCTATTCGGACTTTTAATAGTTTATATAAAGAGTGTTGAAGTGTTAAAGTATTTTTCATTCTCTGAATATCCATAAGCTGTCTTCTGAATGCATGAAGTATCAATATATCCGGTGAACTCATTTCATGCTGTTTTTCTCAATATATCTCATTTTGTATTTATTACACATTTGTTGAAATGTGTTGCATAATTGGATCTTTAGCATAACATATCTGACCGTACACTATCTTGGGTTGGCTGTCGATAGGGACGTTAGATGCGCCAGAAAAAAACAGCCTGGGGCTTGGCATGTTGTGTGTTACATAATTGCATCCTTAGTGCTAAAATTAGCATACTGCATGTGGATCATACATAAATTCATTAATCCACATTCCACACCTTCCCGTAGACAATTTAAAAAATTTCCGTTTAAATGTACATGCGACCCTCAAAACTAATCAGCTTATAATTCAATCATGTTAACACAATACACGTTATCATCAACAAATGCTTCCTTATAGTGATGCAACTTTTTGTTTTTAGTATCATTTTTGCGGGTAACTCGTTGGTGGGTGATTTCCAACGGAAGTTTGTTTTAAAAAAATCAGTACGAGGTTCCACAAACACAAATTTTAAAAAAACATCCTCTAGGTCTCTCTTTCTTCCCAAAACATGCACTGCACAAGGAACCTGCGCATTATTCCAAGATATTTTTTGACTTTCCCCTTGTTTCGCACATTTGTACTCTCACCAAACATATTAAATTAAACTTAATTTTTTGTCGGAATATCGGTCCTTTATTTTGCCGAGCAGCAGAAGAAACTGAGTCTGCTCCCGTAAATTTCGTTGATGTATACTTGACGTTTTAGTACAAATTCAAATGGACAATCGCTCACTTTGAGCAATTGATTGTTCATTCTCAAAATGGATGAACAATTGAACACTTATACTAAAAGAACATATAAGGAAATGCTAATACTGTTGAATAAAAAATATCTAAACTAATTAGTAAAATAGAAGTTACATAAGTCAAATCACTTTCCATGGTGAATCCCGATCTATGTTTCTGATAACCCACCCATCTAACACAGCTTCCTTCCCATAGTATTCATTTATTTAGTCTACATCTAAACAGATAACACTGAATCAACAATTTGGCGCCACAATACACGGTTCGAGGCCGCATCTCTCCATCCTCGAATACGCCCCAAGCTCGCCAAGTCGTTTTGCACCTGATCTGCCCATCTCGCTCGCTGCGCTCCACGTCGTCTCGTACCTGCCGAATCGGAAGCGAACACCATCTTTGCAGGGTTGCTGTCCGGCATTCTTGCAACATGCCCTGCCCATCGTACCCTTCCGGCTTTAGCTACCTTCTGGATACTGCGTTCGCCGTAGAGTTGGGCGAGCTCATGGTTCATTCGCCGCCACACGCCGTCTTCTTGCACACCGCCAAAGATGGTTCTAAGCACCCGTCTCTCGAATACTCCGAGTGCTTGCAAGTCCTCCTCGAACATCGGCTATGTTTCATGTCCGTAGAGGACAACCGGTCTTATTAGCGTCTTGTACATGACACATTTGGTGCGGTGGCGAATCTTTTTCGACCGCAGTTTCTTCTGGAGCCCGTAGTAGGCCCGACTTCCACAGATGATGCGCCTTCGTATTTCACGACTAACGTTGTTATCAGCCGTTAGCAAGGATCCGAGGTAGACGAATTCCTCGACCACCTCGAAGGTATCCCCGTCTATCGTAACACTGCGGGCCCTGTCGCGCTCTGTTCCTCCCACAAGCATGTACTTTATCTTTGACGCATTCACCACCAGTCCAACTTTTGTTGCTTCACGTTTCAGGCGGGTGTACAGTTCTGCCACCTTTGCAAATGTTCGGCCGACAATGTCCATGTCATCCGCGAAACAAATAAATTGACTGGATCTGTTGAAAATCGTACCCCGGCTGTTACACCCGGCTCTCCGCATGACACCTTCTAGCGCAATGTTGAACAACAGGCACGAAAGTCCATCACCTTGTCTCAGTCCCCGGCGCGATTCGAACGAACTGGAGTGTTCGCCCGAAATCTTCACACAGTTTTGCACACCATCCACCGTTGCTTTGATCAGTCTGGTAAGCTTCCCAGGGTAGCTGTTCTCGTCCATAATTTTCCATAGCTCTACGCGGTCTATACTGTCGTATGCCGCCTTGAAATCAACGAACAGATGATGCGTTGGGACCTGGTATTCACGGCATTTTTGAAGCATTGCCGTACAGTAAAGATCTGGTCCGTAGTCGAGCGGCCGTCAACGAAGCCGGCTTGATAACTTCCCACGAACTCGTTCACTAATGGTTACAGACGACGGAAGCTGATCTGGGATATCAGGCGGCATTAAGGATGGTTATCGCTCGAAAGTTCTTACACTCCAGCTTATCGCCTTTCTTGTAGATGGGGCATATAACCCCTTCCTTCCACTCCTCCTGAACAGCTACCAGTTTCTCAGATTCTGACTATCAATTTGTGCAGGCAAGTAGCTAGCTTTTCCGGGCCCATCTTGATGAGCTCAGCTCCGATACCATCTTTACCAGCTGCTTTATTGGTCTTTAGCTGTTGGATGGCATCCTCAACTTCTCTCAAGGTGGGGGCTGGTTGGCTTCCATCGTCCGCTGAACTGACGTAGTCATCTCCTCCGCTGTCTTGACTTTCACTGCCTGTACTCTCAGCACCATTCAAATGTTCCTCGTAGTGCTGCTTCCACCTTTCAACCACCACACGTTCGTCCGTCAAGATGCTCCCATCCTTATCCCGGCACATTTCGGCTCGCGGCACGAAGCCTTTGCGGGATGCGTTGAGCTTCTGGTAGAACTTGCGTGTTTCTTGAGAACGGCACAGCTGTTCCATCTCCTTGCACTCCGCTTCTTCCAGGAGGCGTTTCTTCTCGTGAAAAAGGGTCAGCTGTCTCCGCTTCCGTCTATAACGTTCCACGTTCTGCCGGGTACCTTGCTGCAGCGCGACCGCCCGCGCTGCGTCCTTCTCCTCCAGAATCTGCCTGCACTCTTCGTCGAACCAATCGTTCCGTCGACTTCGTCCCACATACCCGACGTCGTTCTCCGCTGCGTTGTTAATGGCTGCTTTAACTGTATTCCAGCAGTCCTCAAGAGGGACCCCATCGAGCTCACCCTCTTCCGGCAACGCTGCCTCGAGATGCTGCGCGTATGCAGTGGCGACATCAGGTTGCTTCAGTCGTACCGCGGCGGTCGTCGGTACCGAACATTGTTGACGACGGATAGTTTTGGGCGCAGTTTAACCATCACCAGGTAGTGGTCAGAGTCGATGTTAGCGCCACGATATGTCCTGACGTCGATAATGTCGGAGAAGTGCCGTCCATCAATCAGAACGTGGTCGATTTGTGATTCTGTCTGCAGTGGTGATCTCCAGGTGTACCGATACGGAAGGCTGTGTTGGAAGTAGGTGCTGCGAATGGCCATTAGAGTGATTCAAATTTTGACTTTTTTGCTCCCCTATGCTTAAACGATTGCATTTGCCATTTTAATAATCCTCCTAATTTTTTAGCAATTTTGGATGTAATTTGACTGTGCACACGTCATTTGAAGTTTGTATGGAAATTACTGTGAAAACTGACCCTTATGTAGAAGACCGTTCCGTGAGGTAACCCATGAACTATTTAAATATAATCAACACATTGCCTACACAGAATACATCTCAAGCTGAAAGGCAGTTGTTGTTGCGAAGCGATTTCACGTTTGGAAACAAAGTTATGAAGAAAACAAAAGTGCTCATTATTGATATTGATGTTATTCTTTTACGTGTTAAATTGAATTTCCCACGATTCAGTATTTCCCTAATAACTTTTCTTGTGACCATCAAATCGTTTCGCAAAAAAGACGCCCTGTTTCCTTGTAAAATTTCTCATGTTGCCTATGTACTTATATGTTGTTAGAGTTTAAAGGGAAGCGTGGGGGAACGGTTTTCCATGAAAGTTACTGTTTTCATAGCAATTTTCATACAAACTTCAAACCGCGCGTGCTCACTCAATTTACTTCCAAATTAGCTAAAAATTTAGGTGGGTTAATAAAAAGGCAAATGCAATCGTTTAAGCATGGGGGAGCAAAAAAGTCAAAATTTGAATCACTCTAATGGCCATATTCTTGGAGGCAGCGAAATCAATTAGTCGTAGGCCGTTTTCGTTCGTCAGCCGGTGTGCGCTGAACTTCTCAATAGTCGGTCTAAACTCCTCCTCTTGGCCAACCTGAGCGTTCAAATCTCCTATGATGATTTTGACGTCGTGGCTTGGGCAGCTATCGTACTCACGTTCCAGCTGCGCGTAGAATGTGTCCTTATCATCATCAGTGCTTCCGGAGTGTGGGCTATGGACGTTGATTATGCTGAAGTTGAAGAACCGGCCTTTGATCCTCAACCTGCACATTCTCTCGTTGAAGCTGTTCCCAGCTCATGTGTGTTGCCGCAGCTCTGGTAGATGGTATGATTACCTCTAAACGTTCGCACCATTGATCCCTTCCAACAAACCTCCTGCAGCGCTACAATGCCGAATCCACGGTCCTTGAGCACATCGGCGAGTATGCGTGTGCTCCCGATGAAGTTGAGAGATTTGCAGTTCCACGAACCGAGTTCCCAATCGCTAGTCCCTTTTCGTCACAGTGGTCTTCGCCGATGGTTCCGGTCCGTACTCTCTTGTTGATTGTTCGTTGCTTATGATTTTTTAAAGGCTGGCTTGCAGGGCCTGACACCAAACCCCCTAAATTTCCGGAGGACCATTCCTCCTTATTTCCGGTGGACCATGGTGCACAGTTTCACTTAGAGTCCCTCGCTGGCACTCGGACGATGATCAGCCGCCCCTAACATGTAGAACAGACGCTGTTGTGAGCCGATCCTGACCTGGAGAACAGACGCTCAATAAGATTTGCACCTCCGGAGAGGAGCAAACCCCCCCTTCCCTGTCAGCATACGACCATAGTTCCCACCGGGGTTGGTTACCCGATCTTCCCTAAGGTTGCTCGTATCCCGGCCAGCACCACGGGGAGGTAGGGATAGGAGGTGCTGGGTAAGAGGCTAAGGACCGCGAGATGGGGTCTATTTTATTCCTTGAGGTACGCGAAGTATAAATGGTACGCTTTACCCAGCATTTGTCGTCCCGTAGTAATTGTGGAGATGTAGAGGTATTCTCGGTCACTAGTAGCAACAATTACCACACACTAATATTCCCTTCTTTTCCCAACTTTTCCCAAGTCCTTACAGTGACTTGGCCGGCGAGAATAGATGGCAAATCCCAATCACTATTCACTTGGATCGAAGGGCAATATACACCAGCTCTGATCAATCACGGAGTAGCAACCAGTGATATGTACAGTCAGTCTAAGCTAAGCTAAGCTAAGAATCGTGGAATGCCATTTGTGGCGGAATGTTCCATTTTCTCATATAACGATGGTTTAGTACAGCTTTACCGCCGTGGGGGGTCTTGTTTTGACTCCTAATCTACTTTGGATTTTTGATTTTCTAAAAAAAGAATTGAACGAAAAGAATACCAAATTGGAAATAGAAAGTTGCCCCCGAATGGTAATAATGGCATTTTTTTGGTAATTTATGTTATAACTCGTGTGTTACCGCAACCACTGTGCGAGAGATCTCTTCGACCATGAGATTGGTGAAGCACTCGAATTTAGCTACGCACACGGAACAACGATCGACTGATAAACCATCGATAAGCGACACCCTGTGAACGTACTTTATCTGTATACAATTCTATCCAACACTTATGCAATGAGGTAGTTTAATTCCGTCATTGGGATAAGTTTATAGAGTCAGAAGTCTATCCCTATTGTGAGCAGTAATCACACCGCTATCGTTTAGTGTTTATGATCTAAAAGTTGATCTCGAGAGCCTTTAGTAAAAGCTACATCATTCCACGTATGTTTCATTGTACATATAGCAATGATGGTAATGATTGTACATGGAAATGCATGATGGTAACACATGAATTACGATGGTTATAGAGATGCTCATAATGAGATTGTAGTAAGATCTAATTGTAAGATCTAAAAGTTTGTGAACGATCGAGTTGTTGGTGAATTATATGAATTCAGCAAGATGAATACAGAAATGTAAGAATCATTTAAAATTTACAAATAAGAATCTAATTAAAATATATTTACAGCTTAGAAGCTGCTCAGTAATGCAACTGAAAGACTGTATTTAATGAAGTTGTCCGTAACAAACTTCTAAGATTTCTAGCCTTAAGTTGGGCAGAAATCTGATGCCGGATCGCAGCCGTGAGAAAAATCGTAAGCACTAAACCAGGTGAGCCTAACACCACTCGAGAATCGTAGGACAGTTTCGAGTTTCCCAGTCGGAATCTAGGAAGGGCTTCCAAGCGCTCAAGTCGAGCGGTTAGCATCGAAAGAGTTTCACCGTAGTCAGGTGACCATCAGCCGTAGTATGGCAACTGATCAAGCGAGTAATAAATGCAAAAAATGTGACAAGGGTGAGACAGCGGAGATGCTTTGTTGTGAGCTATGTGGAAAGAAGGAACACATCGTATGTGCGGGACTTCTAGATGGATTCGAACTGGCAAATGCTACTTGGATTTGTCAGCAATGCAACGAGGACAAAGAATTGGGTGATATGGCTAAGTCTGTCCATAGCTCGACTTCGAGTAGGCGGTCTCTTCGATTGAAGTTAGCACTGGAGCAGCTAGAGGTGCAAAACCGTCTTCGCATGAAGGAGATTGAAGAAGAAAAGTTATTCTATAAAAAAAAGTACGAGTTGCTGAAGCAGATTCAGGACGAAGAGGAACGAACGAGCCAGCAAAGCATAGATAGTAATCGTCGCAATCGATGCACATCTAGAAATCTGAATGAACCAGTTCAAGATGATATTACCAGAAAGCAGCTGGAACTTCTTCCACAGAGATGCTCCACTCCTAGCGACCAGGGAATAACAGACATTCCGACTTCTTCGTCAGCATCGGATATTCCCGATATTGCCCCTGTTCCAAGCATACAGACATCCAATACTTCGTCGTTAGGGGGCACAATTCTAATCCCTGTTGATATGGACATGTCAACCAACAGAAACATATCAGATTCAACTATCCCATCCGTAGCAGAAGAGATGTAGATCTTGTCAAAGTGATGGTAGCTTACTCGGATGTTCACGGGGAGGGGGATGTTACCGCAACCACTGTGCGAGAGATCTCTTCGACCATGAGATTGGTGAAGCACTCGAATTTAGCTACGCACACGGAACAACGATCGACTGATAAACCATCGATAAGCGACACCCTGTGAACGTACTTTATCTGTATACAATTCTATCCAACACTTATGCAATGAGGTAGTTTAATTCCGTCATTGGGATAAGTTTATAGAGTCAGAAGTCTATCCCTATTGTGAGCAGTAATCACACCGCTATCGTTTAGTGTTTATGATCTAAAAGTTGATCTCGAGAGCCTTTAGTAAAGCTACATCATTCCACGTATGTTTCATTGTACATATAGCAATGATGGTAATGATTGTACATGGAAATGCATGATGGTAACACATGAATTACGATGGTTATAGAGATGCTCATAATGAGATTGTAGTAAGATCTAATTGTAAGATCTAAAAGTTTGTGAACGATCGAGTTGTTGGTGAATTATATGAATTCAGCAAGATGAATACAGAAATGTAAGAATCATTTAAAATTTACAAATAAGAATCTAATTAAAATATATTTACAGCTTAGAAGCTGCTCAGTAATGCAACTGAAAGACTGTATTTAATGAAGTTGTCCGTAACATCGTGTTTCAAAATGTCCAAAAAAGCGCCCAGTTTGTCAAAAGAGTGTACGACAATTGTTTTGAAAAATTTAGATGCCAATACGATGAAAACCTTCCAATACCCTGGCAGGCGCGTTGTATTGACAAAGGAATCATCTCATCTTTTTCATAGTAATCTATTATCTACCTCTTTCTCTTGTCTGATACCCGGCAGACGCGTTTATTAAAAAAGTTATTTCGTTCCTTCGCCATATACCGGCAGAAGCGTTCTTTTAAAGAAGATATTATCTAAAACAAAGGTAGGAGATTAACCCCTTATTTATATAATCACGTCTTCCCGGTATAAGGCAAATAGACCTTGTACCAGACAACGCGATCATTTAAATAAGATTTTATCTTCCCCATTCGTCTAATACTAAGTAGACACGATTTTTAAAGAAGGCAGAAGCCTTCGTTTGAAGAACGGACTATCTGCTCTTTTTGCCTTATACCGGGCAAACGTGATCATTTAGAGATGGCATTATCGCCGATGGCTTATACCAGGCAGATGGGTCCTTTCAATAAATGCATTATCTATTCTCTATGTTCCTTATATGTCATTGTCCTCCTTCATTGCCTCACACCACACTCAAAAAAAAATTAGACCGGATCGCAAACGCAAACTTTTAATTAAGCAAAATTCCAAAATTGTTTCAATGGATAATAATACTAACTGAACTGAACAAATGGAATTCGGCGAAATAATTCTCGACGGAAATGTACATTCCTCGGAATGTCTTCCGGAAAAATGGATCATTTCGTGAAATGTCGTAACGCAGAAAAACAAACCGTTCTAGGATTTAGGTTTGATAATATATATTTTAGTTGGGAGAAAAAATCCTAAAATGAAAATGATCAAAATTAAATGTAACATTCTGAGAAATGATTTTCTGTGAAATGGTGCATTCTGGCGAATGGATTTCTGGGGAAAGGTACATTATGGGATTTTGTTTTCTGGAGAATGGGTTTTTGCCGAATAAGTTGGATAAACGGGAAGTAAAAACCATCAAAAATGTCCACCTTGAGGTAAATTTATAAAGAAAAGCCCGAAAAACTATTCCCCAAACCTGTGATAAATTAAGATAAGGCAAGCTTATCAAAAACCCTAGTAATCAGAATTTCGAGTAAAGTGACGATACCCAAAAATGCAAGATATCGTCCCCCAAATGAAGAGCATTATTTAAAACTTATCTATTTACGCTGTTGCAGTGACAATCTGATAATCCATGTGTCAAGTGTTATGAAAAGTTCAAGGGTCTATTCAATTCAGGCTTGAATAAACTGAATTTAGATTTCGCTCTCATTAATATGCAGCAGTTAATTTTTTTTTTAACATATGTGGATATGAATTTTAAATCAAATCCTCGTATTTGCTAATTTTATTTCAATATCAAATTAACGGGCTTGGTGGTCATCTGGCTACCGCTTCTGCCTCATACGCAGGAGGCCGTGGGTTCAATCCCAGGCCCGGTCAATTCCTCTTACTTTCTATCTTTTCATATATTTCTCATATTCTAGCAATCGCTAGAGCTGGAAATGGGCTTCCATACCGTTTCGATCATCTATCCCAATACCTACAACCTGATTAGTTCAAGCACGTAACTGTTAGAATTCGAAATGAGCAAAAACAAGCTCGTTTCGGCATCCAATTAGAATATAGGGGAAGTAGGGGCAATATGCCCTAACTAAGCATAGACTGCTTTTGAGCCTTAGCTGTAACGATTTTCATGGGTGTTTCTACCTCGTACAACAGTTAAACAATATAGCTAGCTAATGCCATAATAAAATTAGAAAAAATTTCAATCATATTGATAATACTCACATTTCAAAAAAGTGATGATATTTCGTTGCCGGAAAACTCATGAGGCAAAACGCCTCTTATGGAACAACGCATCACGCGTCGGAGAATCAGCATTCTGGTATGGATAGTACGTGTAATACATTGTAGGATAGTTCCACTAGGGCGTTTTGCCTCGCCGAAATGTTAGATGTTTCATCAAAAAGTAGAAAATTTCGGTTTTTCCTACATTACTATCTATTATTTTGACACTTTTTTCGCCTAATCTACATAATTTTACGTCTAGTTTTGTTAATGCTATCTCAAACATGGTAAATATAAGTCAATACCCGAAATTCGTTTTGCCCTGAGGGGGCTTTTTGAGGCCTCTTCCCCTACACCATCCCTTCATTGCTAAATCTTAGATCATTTAGAAATGGGACACTTTGAAATGCGTGTATCTTTTAAACCATTTTTTCAATCAAAACACTTTCTAAGAAAGAAACACGGGTAATCTTATTATATTTCATGAAAAAATGTGAATCAAATCATTCATCACGAATTCGAAGAAATTCTCGTACTTTTCCGTTAATACCTCTCATTAGCCGGCGCACACCTCCTTCAGTCACGGTTTTGGCCATCCGGTTCCACCAATTCTTCATCTGACCAAGGTCGCTGATGACTGCACCCTTCATCTTCAGTTTCCGATTCATTATTGCCCAATATTTCTCTATCGGGCGAAACTGGGGACAATTTGGTGGGTTCAACTCTTTTGGGATGAATTGGACTCCATTGTTGTTGTACCATTGTACCACATCCTTGCTGTAATGGCAGCTGGCTAGATCTGACCAAAACGTAACTGGACCATCATGGGACTTAATGAATGGTAAAACCCGCTTCTTAAGGCACTCCCTGGTGTATACTTCCGAATTCATGGTCTTATTCGTCACAAAAACGCTGGTCTTCTTTCCGCAAGAGCAGATCCCTTGCCAAATCATGAATTTTTTCGCGAATTTATCTGCGAAAATGAACTTGTATTTAACAGGAACCTTGCCGCGTGCAGGTGCCTTGTAGAATTTGACCCGTGGGATTTGTTGGAAATCGGCTTTCACGTAAGTTTCATCGTCGAGCAAGAGACACCCTTCGCGTTTCGTCAGCAGTCGGTCGTACAGCCTACGAGCTCGGGATCTGGCCGTTGTTTGCTGTTTGAGGGTTCGGTTTGGTTGCCTACTTGCACGGTAACACTTGTAGCCTTCCCGGAGACGAGTTCGCCGCACTGTACAGCGATCAGCATTCAGTTTTTTCGCCAAATCATAATCAGAGATGTTGGGATTATCCTTGACTTTTCGAATGACCTTCAACCGCAGTTGACGATCAATAGTTCCACTCCGACGCTTGGTTTGCACTTTGCGAGCAGTCGTTAGGGTCTCCTTATACCGTTTTATCACTCGCGCCACGGTACTTTTGGGATAACCCAGCAGTTTTCCCAGCTTCCGGGCTGACGCAAATGGGTTTTGCAGGTGGTTGTGCACAATTATTTTTCTTCTCTCTTCCTGGATGATAAATATCTCGGAACTACGTTAGTTTTAGGCAGCGAAAAAAAAATTACCGAGCAGTACTGTTTATAAACAACAAAACGCTGTCAAGAGCTTGTATATCTGACCACTGGGAGCGCCGCTATCGCTAAAATCAAGTGTCCCATAAAATTCCGCAGGAACTCGTGGCTATTGCAGAGGTGTTCTCGGCTTGCAGTGGGCGAGTGACTGCATCATCAATTCCTTCCCATCCCCGTTGACCGTGAGGACGTGGCCAGCGTCATTATCGACCAACCAAAATACTGGAGCACTCGAACTGTGCACATTGAGGTTGGACAACAAATCCCATGCTTCCGTCCATTGGTTCCCTGTGCAATTGCGATTGTTCTGTGTTGTGTTTCACTTATTTTAACACCAGTCTCGATCTCTCCTATAAGCTTGCGATGCACGAACGGGATTGGTAAGTTTACATATTTCTAAACTTTTAAGCAATTATCGATGACAAATAAAGGAAAACCAATATGTTTGAAAGGCTAATCGTTTACTCTTTCTTGATCGAATGGTCAAAAAAAAAATTGAGCTTTTCGATTTTCGCAATCGCAAAGTGTACTCCGGTAGAGAAAATACAGACGTGGTCCTACGTCAAAAAATACTATTGGTTATCTTCTTATTTTCGGGGATTTTCACTCAACGGCGTCATAATATTGATTGTATCAAATGTTCAACACTCACCCTGAAGCTAACTATTTTGTAACTTTTACTTTTCTTCGCTCATGCAGTATTTCAATCAAGTTTTAAGGTCAGCCCTAATTTCCTTCAAAATTGGTTTTCGGGTTCAGATTACACGAGACAAGCCCTTCTCGATTAAGGAAACGACCCGTGCATGCACTGATGCTGTAAGCGGTAGCATCTTCTACATTTGTTTTCTGTTACGCTTTATTTTTTTTTCTCGAAGAAAGCTCAAATCACTCACATTAAGGTCACCGTGCTGTAAATCACCGTGGCTCGTTTTTTTCCACCATCAAACCTCGGTTTGTTTTTCTTTGCCGTTGATCATCACCATCGTTATGACGATGGTGATTATGATGATGATCTCTTTTCTTCGGCTTTCGAACAACAGTGCACATGCGTTACGACGGGCGAAAGATAGGAAGAGGTGGGCAATTTAAAGGGATAAACTTGAAAAAAATAAGTTTCGCTTCCAATACAAACGTGAATCGGTAATGAACTTAACAAGCAATAAATTTGGACATATGGGAAAAAACGAAACGGGGTCGGCAGTGATATTCATAATGGACGTATCGTTTGCATTAATAAAGATGGGAAAAAGACTTGTTCGGATAACTCGTCAAAAAATAAGAAACATTTGACGCCATGTGCATTTGCGACCCAGACTCGCGCTATTTCATCGGACAGTTTGCGTCCCAAGCATTACGTCATGTTGATATGCTACATGACTGCAACACCCACCGCAGGAAATGGGTCACCAACGTATGAATTATTGCCCAAAGCTGTGAAGTGTAAAAAGCATTACGACCCACACTGCCCGTACTCGATCACTCACGGGCATGAGTCAGTTGTCTCTGGAATATGTTTTATGAGCTCTGGGCTTCGGGCCCCAGTGCACTTAATCTGGATCACTTGTTAGACGTTTTGGTGCAACAACATCATACAGCGTGTAACACATCAACAGCACGCTGCCCAGCACGTGTGAGTAGCGATCGCGCTGCGGCTGAATTTGGGATGAAAAACTGTTTAATCCGGTTGTTCAACTTCGCCGTACTCCCTGGTGCTTGTTGGGCTGCCGCATTGGAACCAGTTCCGTTGCGAATCGCAGCCTCCTAGTCTTTGTCAGTGCGGCGCGTGGAATCACACAAGAGCAAAATGATATCGCATGGGAATGCAGCGGTGGATGTCGTAAACTAAACTGCAGCCTTTTTTTAACTTAAACTTTTTATTTTATTCTTAAACTATTTGATTGTGCAAACATATTAGCACATTCTGTACATATGCCTAGTTTGTAAGGCGCAAAGACAATTTGATGACTAGCCTTCTGGCTACGGTACATCGTTAATGTAAGTGTGGTTTTTCATGTGAAAACTACCATCAGCCCCACCTTTCCGCATATTCCTGTTACAACCAACCTTGATCGAGCAGCTCCCCGTCGTCACATCCGAATGTCGAGTGCACGCGCCACTCCAGACAGGTTTAGCGCGGAGAAATTGTAACCAGCCGGCTTTCCGCCAACCAACCGTCAGCACCTCGTCCTCGCCGTGCCGTCGAACATCGTACGGCCGGTTGTGTAATGAAGGCCATCGTCGTCATTTGGCACGATGTGCTACTTGTTGGTTCGCAAGCCGGCAAAATGGGGTCACCCACAGGGGAGCCCTGCTTGTAGGGACGATCGCTCGTCATCATCAACATTGCGCTTATGAGCTGGCCACTTACAACATCCCAACCGAGAACGTGTGCTCGGAACAACGACTCTCGGTGACATTTGAAGATCATTAAACTCACTTTTGACGCGCGTAGGGGTCGTCAGGTGCAGAAAATGACACTTGTCCGCGACCGGTTGCTTCCTTGGAAGCTAATGAGCCGTAATGACGTTCAAGGTACAACATCGTGTTCAACATTGTTCAAGACTCTCGCTTTCGCAGATTTTTGTTTCTTTTGCGTAAGTATGAAATTTTTTGTTGCCACACCTGATGTTATGCACCGGCACAGGCGGTCCAGCGAAGTCCCATAACTGACCACACAGCGGCAAGAAAATCTACGCCAATGTGGGAAATACCAGATAAATCAACATCAAAAGACATACCGTCACGATCAGTTCATCATATCAGTCGGAATTGTTCTTTGAGGACAGTAAAAAAATGACCAAAGCGTTTCCGCGAGTGCGCTTATTTAACTTGGTGCAAAAACACCTAAGAGGGTTTGTGATGTATTGCGCGTGCACTTTTAAAAAGATCGATAAAACAAAGTCGGATGTATTCAATGATTTTTTATTAATATTTGGTGGTACTAAAATTTTAAAACACGATCTCGTCTACGAGCAACCTTCGTATAACCTGCTCGAAAGAAAAAAAAAACAAGCTCGAAATAAATTTCATTTGAAACTTAGTCCACTTGCTGAAAAAATCACTTCACTATACATTCAGAGGAAGGTGAAAACGATCATCTTTTTGATTAATGAAATAATCTGAACACTATTACGACTTGTCGCATAAGCCTGCAAATCGCTCATTACCGTTTCTTTTTAAACTACATAAGAATTAGTGGATTCTGTTACCACTGTGACGCAGCAAAATAAAAAATAAAAAGTGAACGCAAGATCGCTGAGAATGCGCACCGCAGCAGGAACCTGATTGGGTTACCAACGAGATCGCCATTCAGCGGGTGATCGCAGCGCATCATCGCATCGATCGCGTCGCCGCGCCGTCGATCACGGACTGAGTTGGGAAGCCGCACGGAACCGATTCGTCGCTGGCAGCATCTCCTCACGGTCACTTCGGTCAGTGGGTACCGGGGGACGCGCGATCGGTGGTGCATCGTAAAGCGTTTATCTTGATAAGAGAGTTAAGCATTTTTGCTGCGCGTTTCGTTTTGATTGGCAGCTGCGCCAAAGGGGGGATTTATGTGTGCGATCGCGAGATGTATGCGTGGGGACCGAAGATGATCGTATCGCGCAGGATGTTGGTGCAATGCGGAGGGATTCAGGTTTCACAACCGTCCGGCCCCGTCTAGCCAGTCAGTGGCTCACCGACAGGGTCTATCACTGTTCTATATTTAGAACGCTGACTACTTATGGTTTCTGGCAATCAGAGTCGCGAAGAAAACGCCTTTGCTATGGTTTTACAGATATTGTTCCGTGATTTCCACCCAAAATTCTTAATCTGGTAGAATTTTAAAGATAATAATTTCCATGACTTCAGACTGTTTAGTGATTATGATAAATTTGACAATATTTTATATTTTTTCAACAATCGATAGTCCCCACAAGGCAATGTTTGTCGCTTAATATGCTCGATTTCAATGTTAGTGAACTAATCTTCAAAATCGAAACCAAAGATGATCAAAAAATAAAATAATGTTGAGATTGATACAAAGGCTCTTTGCTCCAGAAAGCTAACAAGCCTGATTAAAATTTGAAATGGAAGTTGAGGGTTTTGACCAGTTTTCCTCAAAGATTAAGATTACATGAAATCTGAATAAAACTTGTAAAATGCATTAAAAAAATTTGCTTGGCTTAATATGCAAAAAAAATATAGACGTGTCTAGATGAATCTGGTGAGATCATTCCACTCTTTTCCTTCAAACTGTTACTTTTTCGATTTCTGGAAGCTGCTTCGGGCACTTTTCGGAGAGATGGAGGAAAAAATTAGTTCAATTTTTGCACCCAGTATGTCTGGATTGAAACAAATACAGCTCAAATAAAGGGAATTGTGAAATAAAAACAAGGAAATAAAAAGAGGAAAATGAAAACAATTAAGTAAGAAAAATTAGAAAAATGGAAAAATTGAAAACCAAAAGGAAATGGAAGAAATGCAAAAGCCGAAAAAGTGAAAAAAGCTAAGTAAAATGAAATGGAAAAATGACAAATTAAAAAAAAACATAAGCAAATTGAGGAATACCAGAAATATGAAAATGAGAAAAATGAAAATACAGTATCGACCCGATTTTATCACGTTTTCGATTCGATTTTATTATTATGATTTATTATGATTATTATGGTTTATTGTTAATTGTCGACTGGAATTAAAGTTGCTTATGGATGTGGCTTTCTCAGTCTGAGGATAATCAAAACGGCTAGATTTTGAAATTACCCGACGTTTCGGCCGAATGTATATGGCCTTTTTCAAGGCAAATTATTTGTCAACCGTTTTTCATTCGCGAATTAACGCTTGTTGCATGTTTTAATTGCAGCATACGAGAAACCCAAAACATGCAACGAGCATTAATTCGCAAACGAAAAACGGTTGACAAATAATTTCCCTTGAAAAAGGCCAAATACATTCGGCCGAAACGTCGGGTAATTTCAAAATCTAGCCGTTTTGACTATCCTCAGACTGAGAAAGCCACATCCATTATGGTTTATTATGAATCATTTCTGAGAATTTTGTGAACCTTTTGGATAAGAAGTTATCCGTTCACGTATTTTGCCTTCCCGATAAACTGATTCGTATTCATGAAACAAATTAAAAAATTTGAAATATTTTTTTTTTTTACGATTTTATCACACTTCCTAGTTTATCACCCCAAAATACACCAGAAAAATGACAAAATTGAGAAAATAATAGAAATGGATAGATGACAAAGATGAGAAAAATAAGAGATATGAGGAACTTGAGTAAAATGACAAAAATGACAAAAACGACGAAAATGATAAAAATGACAAAAATGCCAAAAATGACAAAAATGACAAAAATGACAAAAATGACAAAAATGAGACAAAAAAGAGACAAAAATGAGACAAAAATGAGACAAAAATGAGACAAAAATGAGACAAAAATGAAACAAAAATGAGACAAAAATGAGACAAAAATTAGACAAAAATGAGACAGAAATGAGATAAAAATGACTTGAAGGAGACAAAACTTAGACAAAAATGAGACAGAAATGAGACAAAAACGATGCGATAAAAATGAAACAAAAACGAGATGAAAATGAGACAAAAATGACAAAAATGACACAAAATTGAGACAAAAATTACAAAAATGACAAAAATAAAAATGAGACAAAAATGAGACAAAAATGAAGCAAAAATAAGGCAAAAATGAAACAAAAATAAGGCAAAAATAAGACAAAAATGAGACAAAAATGAGACAAAAATAAAACAAAAATGAAACAAAAATGAGACAAAAATGAGACAAAAATGAGACAAAAATGAGACAAAAACAAAAGAAAAATGAGACAAAAATAAGACAAAAATAGAAGAAAAATGAGACAAAAATGACAGAAATGAGACAAAAATGAGAAAAAATTATACAAAAATGAAACAAAAATGAGACAAAAATGAAACAAAAATGATACAAAAATGAGACAAAAATGAGACAAAAATGAGACAAAAATGATACAAAAATGAAACAAAATTAAACAAAAATGAGACAAAAATGAGACAAAATTGAGACAAAATGAGGCAAAAATCACAAAAAGAGAAATGAGACAAAAACGAGACAAAAATAAAACAAAAATGAAACAAAAATGATACAAAAATGAGACAAAAATGAAACAAAAATGAGACAAAAATGAAACAAAAATGAGACAAAAATGACAAAAATGAGACAAAAATGAGACAAAAATGAGACAAAAATGAGACAACAATCAGACAAAAATGAGTCAAAAATGAAACAAAAATGAGACAAAAATGAGACAAGAATGAGACACAAATGACAAAAATGACAAAAAGAGAAATGAGACAAAAACGAGACAAAAATGAGACAAAAAAGAGACAAAAATGAGAAAAAAAACAAAAGAAAAATGAGACAGAAATGAGACAATAATAAAAGAAAAATGGGACAAAAATGACAGAAAAGAGACAAAAATGAGACTAAAATGACAAAAAAGACAAAATGACAAAAAATAGACTAAAATGAGACAAAAATGAGACAGAAATGAGACAAAAATGAGACAAAAATGAGTCAAAAATGGCAAAAATGAGACAAAAATGAAACAAAAATGAGACAAAAATGAGACAAAAATGAGACAAAAAAGAGATAAAAATGAGACAAAAATGACTTAAAGGAGACAAAAATGAGACAAAAATGAGACAAAAATGAGACAAAAATGAGACAAAAATGAGACAAAAATGAGACAAAAATGAGACAAAAATGAGACAAAAATGAGACAAAAATGAAACAAAAATGAGACAAAAATGAGATAAAAATGAGACAAAAATGAGACAAAAATGACAAAAATGACAAAAATGACAAAAATGAGACAAAAATGAGACAAAAATGAAACAAAAATGAGACAAAAATGAGACAAAAATGAGA
This sequence comes from Armigeres subalbatus, assembly GCF_024139115.2. Taxonomy (NCBI): domain Eukaryota; kingdom Metazoa; phylum Arthropoda; class Insecta; order Diptera; family Culicidae; genus Armigeres; species Armigeres subalbatus. The sequence continues at coordinate 381,495,048 of NC_085141.1, read as the reverse complement.
CAAAAATGAGACAAAAAAGAGATAAAAATGAGACAAAAATGAGACAAAAATGACTTAAAGGAGACAAAAATGAGACAAAAATGAGACAAACACGAGACAAAAACGAGTCGAAAATGGGACAAAAATGAGATAAAAATGAGATAAAAATGAGAGAAAAATGAGACAAAAATGAGACAAAAATGACACAAAAATGAGACAAAAATGAGACAAAAATAAACAAAAATAAAACAAAAATGAGACAAAAATGAGACCAAAATGAGACAAAAATGAGTCAAAAACGAGACAAAAATGAGTAAAAAACCCAGATTAATCCACCTAGCGGTGATGGTGCCTTTCTCGTTTATTTCGAGTTAGTAATTTATACGCACTTTTGGTATGAAAAAAGTTTTTTGTCCATAACTTATGAGCCCATAGTCCGATCCGACGAATTTTCAATAGGAAACAATGGGACAGGATTCTTCATCAAACGCAACTTGTTGTGAGTAAATCGGTTAAGGATAAGTGGTCAAATAATGAGCTATAATTTTTAATGTGCTTTTATATGAAAAAAAGTATTTTGGCCATAACTTCTAAGCCCATAGTCCGATCGGGTCAATTTTCAATAGGAAACAATGGGACAGGATTCTGCGTCGAATGCAACTTGTTGCCAGCAAATCCGTTTAAGGTAAGTGCCTGAAAAATGGGCTAGACTATTCCACTCGTTGTTGTCTAAACAAAAAGTATTTTGACCATAACTTCTAAGCCCATAGTCCGATCGGGTAAATTTTCAATAGGAAACAATGGGACAGGATTCTGCGTCGAATGCAACTTGTTGCAAGCAAATCCGTCAAGGGTAAGTGCCTGCAAAATGGGCTAGACTTTTCCACTCGTTGTTGTCTAAACAAAAAGTATTTTGACCATAACTTCTGAGCCCATAGTCCGATCCAGCCAAATTTCAATAGGAAACAATGGGACAGGATTCTGCGTCGAATGCAACTTGTTGCCAGCAAATCCGTTAAGGGTAAGTGCCTGAAAAGTGGGCTAGACTTTTTGCATTTTTTTGCGCACATACACACACATACACACACACACATACACACACACATACACACAGACATCACCTCGATTCGTCGAGCTGAGTCGATCGGTATATAACACTATGGGTCTCCGAGCCTCCTATAAAAAGTTTGTTTTTGGAGCGAACATATAGCCTTTACGTATACTTTGTATACGAGAAAGGCAAAACGAGACAAAAATGAGACAAAAAAGAGACAAAAAAGAGACAAAAATGGGACAAAAATGAGACAAAAATCAAACAAAAATGAGACAAAAATGAAACAAAAATTGAGCTTGAGCTTGAGCTTGATTGACTGCTCGTAGTTGCTACTCCATTATGACCAGATCAGCTGTTCTTGCACAGGGAACCAACAGATGTTTGCTTGGGACTAGCACACATCTTCAATGTACAAGTACTGGTGATCTCATTTGTTAGGTCATACTGGCGCCTGCCACGTCAGAATGCAAGTCAATGTAGGGAAGGGGGAGGAAATGATGATGCAATCACTCGCCCACTACAAGCCGATTATACCTCTGCACTTGCCACGAGTTCATGCGGAATTTGTTGGAATTTCTGGGTTAGGTTGGAGAGGCAGAGGTCCGTCTTGGTTAACGAGCTGCCAATGTGATAGGTAGGAGAAGGTAACTGATGGAATTTCTAATTGGATGTAGGAAACGAGCTCTATAGTTCATTTCCAATTCTAGCAGATTACTGTTAGAATACTCAAGTTGAAGGTATAGGAATAGTAATGGAAACGGTATGGAAGTCCATTTCCAGTTCTAGCGATTGCTAGAGCATGAGAAATAAAGAGAAAGATACAAAGTAGGAGAATGGAACGGACCTGGGATTGAACCCACGACCTCCTGCGTATGAGGCAGAAGCAGTAGTCATATGACTACCAAGCCCGCTTTGAAACAAGAATGAAACAAAAATTAGACAAAGATTAAACACAAATGAGAGAAAAATGACAAATTTAATTTGAAAAATAAATTTAAAAATTTAAAAATTCAAAAATTTAAAAATTTAAAAGTTTTAAAATTTAATAATTTTAAAATTTAAAAATTTAAAAATTTTAAACTTTTAAAATTTAAAAATTTAAAAATTTAAAAAAAATTTAAAAACTTTAAAATTTAAAAATTTTAAAACCTTAAAATTTAAAAATTTAAAACTTTAAAAATTTGAAAGTTTAAAAATTTTAAAATTTAAAGATTAAAAGATTTAAAAGATTTAAAAATTTAAAAATTTAAAAATTTAAAAATTTAAAAATTTAAAAATTTAAAAATTTTAAAATTTGAGAATTTAAAAATTTAAAAATTTAAAAATTTTAAAATTTAAAAATTTAAAAATTTGAAAAAATTTAAATTTGAAAATTTAAAAATTTAAAAATTAAAAACAATTATAAAGATTTAAAAATTGAAAAATTGAAAAATTGAAAAATTGAAAAATTTAAAAATTTAAAAATTTAAAAATTTAAAAATTTAAAAATTTAAAGATTCAAAAATCCAAAAATTTAAAAATTTAAAAATTTAAAAATTTAAAAATTTAGAAATTTAAAAATTCAAAAATTTAATTTTAATAAAATTTGAAAATTTAAAATTTCAAAAATTAAAAATTTAAAAATTTAAAGATTCAAAAATCCAAAAATTTAAAAATTTAAAAATTTAAAAATTTAAAAATTTAAAAATTTAGAAATTTAAAAATTCAAAAATTTCAAAAAAAATTAAAACTTAAAAATTTAAAAATCTGGAAATTTAAAAATTTTGAAAAAAATAATAAAAAATTAACAAATAAAAGATAAATTTTTAAAAATTAAAAGACCAATCAGAAATCAAAAATCAGTAAACAGAAATCAGAAATCAAACATCATGAATTAGAAATCAGAAATATCAGAAATCAGAAATCAGAAATCAGAAATCAGAAATCAGAAATCAGAAATCAGAAATCAGAAATCAGAAATCAGAAATCAGAAATCAGAAATCAGAAATCAGAAATCAGAAATCAGAAATCAGAAATCAGAAATCAGAAATCAGAAATCAGAAATCAGAAATCAGAAATCAGAAATCAGAAATCAGAAATCAGAAATCAGAAATCAGAAATCAGAAATCAGAAATCAGAAATCAGAAATCAGAAATCAGAAATCAGAAATCAGAAATCAGAAATCAGAAATCAGAAATCAGAAATCAGAAATCAGAAATCAGAAATCAGAAATCAGAAATCAGAAATCAGAAATCAGAAATCAGAAATCAGAAATCAGAAATCAGAAATCAGAAATCAGAAATCAGAAATCAGTAATCAGAAATCGGAAATCGGAAATTTGGAAATTTGAAAATCTAAACATGGAAACATGAAAACTAGGGAGTTTTGCAATTTGGAATTTTGCAAGTTTGGAAATTTGGGAATTTGTGTATTTGTTGGTGGAAGTTGGAAATTTAAAAAATTGGATAGGGGAATAACGGCTTTGGCAGGTTTTGTTCTATTATTGTCAGGGGGGGAGGTTATTGTTGACCAAATTTAATGAAATTTGTCCACAATATTTTTTTATATGCAATGAGTGTTTTGGCCAAATGTGAGCATAATCAGTTCTAGAAAACCCCCCTGACAATAATTTGGAATTCTTCTTCTTCTTCTTCTTCTTCTTCTTGTGATTACAACCCCACACTGGGACAGAGCCGCCTCGCAGCTTAGTGTTCATTAAGCACTTCCACAGTTATTAACTGCGAGGTTTCTAAGCCAAGTTACCATTTTTGCATTCGTATATCATGAGGCTAACACGATGATACTTTTATGCCCAGGGAAGTCGAGACAATTTCCAATCCGAAAATCGAACCCAGCCACCCTCAGCATGGTCTTGCTTTGTAGCCGCGCGTCTTACCGCACGGCTAAGGAGGGCCCTATAAACGATTTGAAATTAGGAATCTGTAATTGAAAATTGAGCTCAAAAATCAAAAATCAGGCATATCGAATCCTAAATTTAAAATAAAAAAATTCCTAATCCAAGATATAAAATATAAATGGATCAGAAATTCGAAATGCTAAGTCTGAAAATCTAGATCCGATTTCCGTTATCCAAACTTCAAAATCCAAAATCCGAGATCAGAAATCGGATCTATGAAAAGCGAAAACTAAAATCCGAAATTCGAAATACGAAATCAAAAATACAAAAAACGAAATCAGTATTCAGAAATCTAAAAGCCGAAATACAAAAATCCAGATGCGATACCAGATGTAGGAAACGAGTAATCAGAAATTGGAGATCGGAATTAAAAATTGTAGATCAGGTATAAGAAATCGAAACTCGCAATGCTGATTTTGGGGCAGTAATCAGATATTAGATATCATAAAAACGAAATTTATATTGGGAACGACCAGGGTAGATAACGAAAAATCCCTATGTTTTGGCTTTTCTGGTCATAGAAATTATAAAGCGGGGTGATTCTACAATATCCGACGTTTCGACCGAAAGAAATTAGAAATCAGCAGAAGTTAGCAGAAGTCAGCAAACGTCAACAGAAGGCAGCTGAAGTCAGCGGAAATCGGCAGAAGTCGGCATAAATCAGCAGCAATCAGAAATAGGAAAATAGAAATTGAAATTTGGGTATCAGAAGTCGGAACCAGATGATGGAAAGGAAAAATCACAAAATAGAAATTGGAGATCGGCAGCTATACAATGATCAACGCTTTTTAGCTCAGTGAAAAGGTTTCAAACTATTAGTAGGGAAAAAAGGGAAAAAAAGTTAAAAACGCAAAAAAGTCACTCACTTTTTAGGCACTTATCCTTGTCCGAGTAAGGAGTAACCTAACAAGTTGCATTCGACGGAGAATCCTGTCTCATTGTTTGGCCAGATCGGACTATGGGTTAAAATGTAATGGCCAAAATACCAGTTTTTATAATGGACGAGGCACTGCTACCGCTTGGTGGATTCACAGGGTTCTTTAGTAGGACTTCTGGACTATCAAATTTCGTCTAGAATTTCTAACTGTTATGCGAACGAATTGTGATTTAAAGAAAATGACTATTTCCTAGCTAAAAACCCACAGAAAGCGTAATGAAATTAGATCTGGCCAAAGAAAGCACTTTACATTAAATCCACAATACAGCCACTATCAGCTGGATTATTGACAACATTTTGGAAAATTGCGAAATCTGTGGCACCAATGTTCGTTCCCAAAATCTCGTACACCATAACCGCAAAGTACAAATTTCTTATTTAGGACCGTTGATTGTCGAAAAGATTCCCCCGTCAGCCCACCGGAGCAGAATTTCGCACCCACCGAAGCTAATCTCAGTTAACCCAACGACTGACTCTTATCTCGCGAGTAGCCTCCAGCGCAGGAAACTGTTACCCCAAGCGTGCCGAATTCGGTTCGAGCACATGGGCCTCTCAAATTAGGTTGCTTGCGTCGTCGTTCGGTGATCATAAGCAGAGTCGAAACCTCAAGAAGGTATTTCAGTTCAGCTAATTCACGGGACGCTGACTTTGCACGACCGATGTTCAACGGGAGGGAGGTCAGTAGAACGGGAAGGTGCAACGCATCGTAGAAAATGAGAGCGCCTCAGACTGAACGCGTTGGCTGCTTTGGCATTGGCAACCATCAGGTGAATCCCATCGCGTTTGCCATTCGAGCAAACGCAGCTCTAACTCTCCTCTAATGACATAACGTTTTTCACATTCGTTTGCTTTTAGGCACTTATATTGGGTGCGCGATGTTTGGAACGGAGAACGAGCGTAGACCTGGGATTGACATTGGAGTGGGTGGCGATAATTTGTTTCGTTTTTTGCGCTGTTCAGTGATTCGAGGTTGGTCAGGGAACGTTGGTCCCGGAGAAATGTGGGTCAGTAGGATCAGAGATTTTTTTTTTCGGTGGTTAGGAATTATCGTGATCATGAATGAGGTGCTTCTTGGTTGGAGGTAGAAATGGAAAAGATATAACTTGAGTTAATGCTGGGTTAATGGTAATTATAGTCTGTATGTGGTTTGTAAGTAGGTGGACGAAATTGCTTGAACTTTGTAACCTTTGCCTTTGAATCTTTGGAGCGTTTTCAATGAATTAGAAAAAAAACATGTTAGAAACTCGTTGAACCACAATCCTTTCCAATCATATATCTAATTGGCATCAAATGTACCGTGAGTGAAAATATGCTTTGGATTCAATTACCCTGCTGCCTAGCATCGCAAATAGTATTGTTATGCTATTCCCAGCTGCAACAAAGTTATCCAGCATAAGAATGTTAATGAATTGTCCCAATGACAACAATTTGTTAAACCATAAATCAGCATCCATTCCTGTCGTTCGATGAAGTATAGGAAAACATAACTCCAACCTCCGATCACATGAATAAAAGAAACCAAGTTCTCTACTCCTGATCTATTCTAATGTATGGTAATAAATCTCGATCGGAGGAGCATCCCGTGCGTAAGCCCTCGCTTCAGCAGTTGTGGCGCAGTGTCCAGAGTCCGTCTCAGCGCGCAACAACGAACGATGCTGTCAGTCAAGAGCCTGCGTGGTGGGATCCAGAATCGCATTTCCATACCGCCGATTTGATCCCGTTATCATTCCCAGCGAATAAATCCAAACCAACCAAACGGGCAGCAATGTTGACAAATTATGGGCATCATGAGCTAATCGCTGGCTGGGTCCCATTAGTCAAAGCGTTTGCCCTGCAGAGTCAGACGAGCCTGGCGCATATTATTAATCGGAACTGATTTGAATAATCATAGGCAATTAATTCGAAAGGGATTCCAATAAATTAATTGCGATAAGAATGTAACCCGAGACGGAGGTGGATGCGCAGACTGTGTGGATCGTCGTTGAATAAAAGAGATAGGGAACTTGTGTTTGCAGCTTGGGTGGAAGAAACCTGTTAAGGGTTCTGCTGTGGAGTTGAACACTTGGGGAAATAGCTCGTTCCGCTTTGAAGGTAATTCAAAGCTTTAAAAAATTTAATTGCATTAATAACATTTCTTAAATTTTAATTAAGCAAATTGAAAAGGATTAAAATCAAAGTAATATCATGATTTTTATAAAATATAAAAAATTCAGCAGATTACAAAAGATAAAACTTCTGGAAAAATCTCCTCACTTGTAAGGATTTAAAAATTTAGAAATTTAAAATTTTAAAAATTTAAAAATTTAAAAATTTAAAAAAATTAGGAATTTAAAAATTTAAAGATTTAAAAACTTAAAAATTTAAAAATTAAAAATTTAAAAATTTAAAAAATTAGGAATTTAAAATTTAAAATGACTTAAAATTTAAAAATTTGAAAAATTAAAAATTTAAAAATTTAAAAATTCAAAAGTTTAAAAATTTAAAAATTTAAAAATTTAAAATTTAAAATTTAAAATTTAAAAATTTAAAATTTAAAATTTAAAATTTAAAATTTAAAATTTAAAAATTTAAAATTTAAAAATTTAAAAATTTAAAATTTAAAAATTTAAAATTTAAAATTTAAAAATTTAAAATTTAAAATTTAAAAATTAAAATTTTAAAAATTTAAAATTTAAAAATTTAAAATTTAAAATTTAAAAATTTAAAATTTAAAAATTTAAAATTTAAAAATTTAAAATTTAAAATTTAAAAATTTAAAAATTTAAAAATTTAAAATTTAAAATTTAAAATTTAAAATTTAAAAATTTAAAATTTAAAATTTAAAAATTTAAAATTTAAAATTTAAAATTTAAAATTTAAAAATTTAAAATTTAAAAATTTAAAAATTTAAAAATTTAAAATTTAAAAATTTAAAATTTAAAATTTAAAATTTAAAATTTAAAATTTAAAATTTAAAATTTAAAAATTTAAAATTTAAAAATTTAAAATTTAAAATTTAAAATTTAAAATTTAAAATTTAAAAATTTAAAATTTAAAATTTAAAATTTAAAAATTTAAAAATTTAAAATTTAAAAATTTAAAATTTAAAATTTAAAATTTAAAAATTTAAAAATTTAAAATTTAAAATTTAAAATTTAAAATTTAAAATTTAAAATTTAAAAATTTAAAATTTAAAAATTTAAAATTTAAAATTTAAAATTTAAAAATTTAAAAATTTAAAATTTAAAAATTTAAAATTTAAAAATTTAAAAATTTAAAATTTAAAATTTAAAAATTTAAAATTTAAAATTTAAAATTTAAAATTAAAAATTTAAAAAATTAAAAATTTAAAAATTTAAAAATTTAAAAATTTAAAAATTTAAAAATTCTAAAATTTAGGAATTTAAAAGGTTAAGAATTAAAAAAATTTAAAAATTTAAAACTTAAAAATTTTTAAATTTAAAATTTTAAAAATTTAAAAATTTAAAATTTAAAAATTTTTAAAATTTAAAAATTTAAAAATTTAAAAATTTAAAAATTCAAAAATTTAAATTTAAAAATTTAAGAATTTAAAAATTTAAAAATTTAAAAATTTAAAAATTTAAAAATTTAAAAATTTAAAAATTCAAAAATTTAAAAATTCGATTTTTTAAAGGATTCGAAAATTTAAAGGATTCGGAAGAATCCCTTCCAAGGATTCGGAAGAATCCCTTCCAAGGATTCGGAAGAATCCCTTCCAAGGATTCGGAAGAATCCCTTCCAAGGATTCGGAAGAATCCCTTCCAAGAATTGGGAAGAATCCCTTCCAAGGATTCGGAAGAATCCCTTCCAAGGATTCGGAAGAATCCCTTCCAAGGATTCGGAAGAATCCCTTCCAAGGATTCGGAAGAATCCCTTCCAAGGATTCGGAAGAATCCCTTCCAAGGATTCGGAAGAATCCTTCCAAGGATTCGGAAGAATCCTTCCAAGGATTCGGAAGAATCCTCCCAAGATTCGGAAGAATTCTCTCCAAGGATTCGGAAGAATCCTCTCCAAGGATTCGGAAGAATCCCTTCCATGATTCGGAAGAATCCTTCCAAGATTCGGAAGAATCCTTCCAAGGATTCGTGAAGAATCCTTCCAAGGATTCGTGAAGAATCCTTCCAAGGATTCGTGAAGAATCCTTCCAAGGATTCGTGAAGAATCCTTCCAAGGATTCGTGAAGAATCCTTCCAAGGATTCGTGAAGAATCCTTCCAAGGATTCGTGAAGAATCCTTCCAAGGATTCGGAAGAATCCTTTCCAAGGATTCGGAAGAATCCTTTCCAAGGATTCGGAAGAATCCTTTCCAAGGATTCGGAAGAATCCTTTCCAAGGATTCGGAAGAATCCTTTCCAAGGATTCGGAAGAATCCCTTCCAAGGATTCGGAAGAATCCCTTCCAAGGATTCGGAAGAATCCCTTCCAAGGATTCGGAAGAATCCCTTCCAAGGATTCGGAAGAATCCCTTCCAAGGATTCGGAAGAATCCCTTCCAAGGATTCGGAAGAATCCCTTCCAAGGATTCGGAAGAATCCCTTCCAAGGATTCGGAAGAATCCCTTCCAAGGATTCGGAAGAATCCCTTCCAAGTATTCGGAAGAATCCCTTCCAAGTATTCGGAAGAATCCCTTCCAAGGATTCGGAAGAATCCCTTCCAAGGATTCGGAAGAATCCCTTCCAAGGATTCGGAAGAATCCCTTCCAAGGATTCGGAAGAATCCCTTCCAAGGATTCGGAAGAATCCCTTCCAAGGATTCGGAAGAATCCTTCCAAGGATTCGGAAGAATCCTTCCAAAATTCGGAAGAATCCCTTCCAAGGATTCGGAAGAATCCTTCCAAGGATTCGGAAGAATCCTTCCAAGGATTCGGAAGAATCCTTCCAAGAATTGGGAAGAATCCTTCCAAGGATTCGGAAGAATCCTTCCAAGGATTCGGAAGAATCCTTCCAGGATTCGGAAGAATCCTTCCAAGGATTCGGAAGAATCCTCTCCAAGGATTCGGAAGAATCCCTTCCAATGATTCGGAAGAATCCTTCCAATGATTCGGAAGAATCCTTCCAATGATTCGGAAGAATCCTTCCAAGGATTCGGAAGAATCCTTTCCAAGGATTCGGAAGAATCCTTTCCAAGGATTCGGAAGAATCCTTCCAAGGATTCGGAAGAATCCCTTCCAAGATTCGGAAGAATCCTTCCAAGGATTCGGAAGAATCCTTCCAAGGATTCGGAAGAATCCCTTCCAAGGATTCGGAAGAATCCCTTCCAAGGATTCGGAAGAATCCCTTCCAAGGATTCGGAAGAATCCCTTCCAAGGATTCGGAAGAATCCCTTCCAAGGATTCGGAAGAATCCCTTCCAAGGATTCGGAAGAATCCCTTCCAAGGATTCGGAAGAATCCCTTCCAAGGATTCGGAAGAGACGTCTCACTACTCACTTCGCGCTCCTCATTTTTTACAGTGAGAAGTGAGAAATGAGGTGAGAGAATTAAGACGTCTCTCGTCTTATTCCCAATTTCTCGCTTTTCGAATGACCTATTCGGCCAAATGTCCTATTCGGTCAATCGACCCTTTCGGCCAAATGACCCTTTCTGCCAAACGACCCTTTCGGCCAAATGACCCTTTCGGCCAAATGACCTTTTCGGCCAAACGACCCTTTCGGCCAAACGACCCTTTAGGCCATTGGTGGCATTGAATTGCTTCTTTTGATTCGGGTTCATATTATCCTGGAATATAAAAACAGGAATTCCGGAATCGTTTCTAAGAACATTATATTTTTTATTCAATTTGTTTTCAGCACTTCAGAAATGCTTACGCTTAGTGTAAAGAGGTTTATTAAAAGGATTAAAAAAGAATCTTATTATGAAAGAACCTTTTGCTGTTTGTAGGCATAAAAGATTATATTTTGGAAACTCGAAGAAATTTTGGCACTCGAATTAATCCCATCTGATGATTCAATTGATCCGCCTATCAGCTCCAATAATGAGCTCCAACACAAATCGAACATACATTTAACAATTCCCCAAAGAAAATCCAACTCCTACGCGGGTCAATAGAACTATTAAATCATCCCACAATTTTCCAACGTGCATTCACCCTCTTAACCACCCAACCGATCAGAACAACGATCCGCCGAACCGCAGCAATCGCAGCTCAACCCAACTAAATCGCAACCAATCAACCAACACTCAACTTCAATGGCCTTCTTCGGAACTGTTTGTGGCAGCATCGTCTTGCGGCGGCGCACTCTCGGTGCTAACTCATCTCCCCCGTAAATCCAACCTGCTCGCTCTCGCCAGACAACGAACGTGAAAATCATCGATTTAATGAAGAGAATTGCATTTGATTAACAGCCCTTCGCATCGGGGCTCCACCACCCGCCCGCAAATGCCTGAACCAACCGAGCTTCAATCGGTCTGCTCAATGATCTACGCCACAAAAGCTGCGGAACCATCATCGACTTACGAATCTTCTTCCACTGCTGACAACGGGGACAATGGGACATCGGCTTGGGAAACAGAAATCGACAGAGCCAATTAAAAAAGTGTGAACTTCATTTTAGGTAGACATTTCTACACATACCTAATAATGTTTGAGCACAAATGTTTCGATTTTTATATAAATACAGAATTTTGACCATTTTCGTCAAATTGCATCCAACTGTGTCCGGAGCAAAATTGTTGGGGAGGGGTGCAACGCTGGAACAAGAATATTGAAAGCAAGTTTTCTGGTTTGCGGTTTTTTTGATGGATCTCTTTAGAACACCCGTCCTAGAATTCTACTGGTCAGATTTTTGCCGCGACGCGGAGGTTCGAGGCAAGATGAAGTAATGGTAATATAAGCCATTTAAGGGATGTGAAGAAGAAGGGATTAACTGCGACCGAGTACTGACCGCGGCGGCGGTGTAGTCGTTTGCCGACAACTGACGACGATCGCCCCTTCGTCGACTTCGAGCCTTCAGATTGAGACCCAATTGAGACGGCGGAATTGCGGCGGTGGCAATCCGCGCAAAGAGGCAGAGGTGATAACAAGCAGTCAAGTCAAGTGGGAATGCGATTTCAATAAATTGATCCTATTAAATATTTATTGCTTGGTGCGAGAATCGGACCGCGATCTTGGGAGTTGATAATCGCGGAGAACTGCGCGGCTGGTATCTGTCCAAATCGTCGTCGGTGATGAAACATTGTTGCGAGACGTTTCTCAGGTGGGGAGTTTGCGAGAACTTGCTATGGAGAAAGCAACATCAGATCATCCAAGAGCCAAATTGAAAGGAAAAAAATGATAATAATAAATAAAAAATCACATCCAATAAAGTCGTACGCCACTTGCACTCAGTTATCGGATCTCTATCAACGAAACTATGTGTGTTCGATTCAGCCTTGGATCCAGGTTCGGAACCAACCAGACATGGATCCAACCGAAACGAGTTGGGTGCAGTCATGTAGCGGTGAATCCCAAATTCGCTTCCAGCACAAATCACACTGGCACTGGCTGGTCTGGCCCGGAATGGAGCTGCGGAGAAAATCAAACCTTGATGAAGCGATTTATCTTTCACCGTGGAAGTGGCAACGTTCCGCAAGGCAAATATATGTATATTTGGGAAAGGCACAGCGTGAATTCTTAATCTGATTACGTGAGTTGCTGCATAATGTGTTTGCTCATTCCCAGGCAGATGTTGTTCGGCGGAGATCCGATCGAAGTCTACGATTGGTGCTATTCTAATTTTGTTCGATGAGGTTACATGAACTGAGCGCAGATATCTGGGTCAGACAAAAGCTGGAAAACACGACTGATGAATTGAGTTAGGAGAAGCATGACTTTAAACTTTGTGAGCATTGCGATTTATAGAGGCCAAATTCCGGTTTCAGTAACCTGCCTTCCCGGAATGTATCCTAGTTATTGGATTCATAATTGAAAAGGAGTTCTGACCATATTAGCTCAAATGGAACTAAAAGAATTCAGTGGAATCAAAATCTTCGGTATCTTAATCCCGTCTAATGGCCATACCCAACGTCTTTGTGACGAATTATATTTTCACAGATTTATAGCGAATGTCAATTGAAATCCAACAAATGGGACAAATCAAATTCTACGGAGTCTCAATAAGGAATTCAGTCAAATATCGTTTAAGGAATCGTTCGCTAGATTCATTCTAAATCATTACGAAAAAAAAATCACAGAACAACGGCGCAAGCATCCAGTCTACAGCTATCGTCTATTCATGCTTAAGTCAGGGCTCTATTGAATTCATCAAATACGTTCCCTGGGAAATTTTTAAGTTAAAAACTGAAAGTTGCAGCCCAATCGGGTTGAACGCAAAAGGAACGAACCCTGTGTTGCTTAGGGGTTGGTAGTAAATGTTAACAAATGCCAATTGGCTTACCGTATCTCAATCGTTAAATTTACACATTCTCTGAGCAAACGACGGAAACCTCAAATGAATTTTTTTCACAAGTTTTCGGCTTTGGGTTTGACAACGTTATTGATTGGAAATACGAGAGTTAGGAACAAGTGGTCGAAAGTAGAGGTGTGCGTCACCATCGGCGCGCCGCCGTTTAAGGTTTACCACGCCGTCTATCTCTAATTTTACACGCCGATTCAAATTTGAAGAGTCTACAGAATTTTCCTTGAAATTCAGAAGATTCAGTAGAATTTCCAGACAACATCATTCCAGAGAATTTTCCGTGAAAATACCAATAATTTTCTTAAAAATATCATTCAATTTCTCGTTAAAATCTCTGTTAAAATTTAAAAAAAACTTTGAAATGAAATTCCGCAAGATGTCCCGTTGAAATACAAAAAATTTCCCCTTGCATAGAATTTTTGAAATGGTTTGAAATGGTTTGGCAGAAAGTTGCTTTGTCGATTATGTCTTTCGACCGAACATACCATTTGGCTGAAGCCCATCTAGCCTAAAGGTATTTGGCTGAATATGTCATTTGGTGGAACATTTCCTTTGGATGAATAAAACGGTTGGCTTAAGGTCACTCCTGACGGAGTCCAAGTTTCAAAGTGCTTGCGTGTTCGGGAGCACACCACTCGATACGGAGGCGGCGCACAACTGTCATTTTTGTTGATTAAGCTTTGCTGCGTCGCAGCACGCATGAAAAAATAAAAATGACAGTTGTGTGTTGTTTCCGTATCGAGTGGTGTGCCCCCGAAAATGCGAGAACTTTCAAAATTGGATTCCGTCAGGAGTGACCTTGATAGCTCAATCCGCCGTAAATTCCCATTGATTGGTAGAAAGGGCCATTTGGTTGAAAGTTTCGTTTGGCTGAATTAATTACCCTGCAAAAAAATCGTTTGGCCGAATAGGTCATTTGGCAGAAAATTCCGAAATAATTGTTTTCCAGAAAAGACACCCAAGTAACATTTTAAGTTTTATAACGCTCTTGAAGACCATAATTTACTCTACAAGAGTGTTATAAAACCAACATAAAACAAAAATGTTACTAGAGACAGTTTCGAACCAAATGGAATTTTCAGACAAATGCCCTGTTAGAGCAAAACACTTCTCGGTCAAATTACCAGTTCGGCCGAATTTCCCTTTTGGTTGTTTGTCGCTTTCGGCCAAATGGCATTTTCGGTAAAACCATTTTCGGCTTAATAACCATTTCGGACAAACGTTCAACTTGTCCAAATGGATTAAGGTCAGATTACTTTCGGCTTTATGTGTTACTAGCTGTATGTACCCGGCCTTGCTTGGAATTGCCAGTTTGATTCGCAGTTTTTTTCACAATCATTAAACGAATAAACTAATTCGTCAACAGGATAGTTGTGTTTTGTTATTGATATTTCATCATTTGATTAAAAGAAGGCAGATTTTATTTAAAAGCATTGACTGATATTGGAGAAGAAATCAAACCCATAATTGTCTTATTCCAGGCAAACCTCTATTTCTTAAAAGAGATCACATTCATGATCTAAAAGGAAACACATTAATCAACGCTTTTCACTGGGCAAACCATGACTTCGATGAAAAGTTGAGTTGATCGATAACTAAACAATACCTCTCCCCCACATCCTCCCTCTTTTCCAAAGAGCATCCCAAACCCGTTGTATACTATTTCGCCGAAAAACACTCCGCGGACATTTTTTCGCGGTACGACATTCCACGGAATGTATCAACTCTCCGAAACACGTTTCGCGGAATGCACCTTTTCACCGAAAATCATTTCGCGAAATGCCATTTGGCAGAATTCAATTGAAGTAATAAGCATTGAACCCAATAACGGATTATTCCGAACCCGGATTTTTTTTATATATAACCCGAATCTGACCCGTACCCGAGAATTTTTACATTCGTAAACCCGTACTCGACCCGAAACCCGACCATCTCTAGTCTGCCCGGTAGAAAGCGAAAGGAGTTGATAATGTCTTTTTTTCAACAACACGTCGGCCCGGTATAAGGTGAAGAGATGAGTAACGCCTTCTTTGAATGGATGCATCTTCCCGGTATAAGGCGATAGGAGTTGATAATGCCTTTTTTAAAAGAACGCGTCTTCTCGGTATTATGCGAAAGGAGTTGATATTGCCTTCTTTAAAAAAACGCGTCTGCCCGGTATAAGGCGAAAGGAATAAATAAAGGATTATTCATAAAAACGAAACAAAGTAAAGAGAAGAGATAATCCCTACATTGTATCTGGCCCATCTGCCAGATATTATAAAGGATTTGTAGAAGACAACTGAAATTTTAAAAACTACAACTACAAAACATTGATATGGAAAATGCTAATATCATCTTCCAAACTTAGACGTACATGTTCATGATAGAATTAGAGGCGAAAGTATAGAATTGATAGTTCCGTTAGCATCTAGTCGAATAGGATTTTGATGTCATATTAGAAATTTGGAGACAGTACTCGTCGATGTAAAATCCTTCCGCACGCGATGGCATATGAGCAAATCAAACCACCTTCCTTTTGCCAGTGGAGATATATCAGCTTCCACACTGATATTCTTCCCTCCCCCTTCATGCGGGAGCTTGGCAGAAGGAAGTTCGTGTGATATGTGCCATCACAAATATTGCCCTCCGCTCGCTTTCAAATCGACTTCTATAAAAACATTCTTCATGCCTGCCGTATCCTAACGGAACTATCAATTCTATACTTTCGCCTCTAATTCTATCATGAACATGTACGTCTAAGTTTGGAAGATGAATTTAGCATTTTCCATATCATTGTAAATCGTTCAACTTCCCGTAGAAGTAACATACACAAAATCATTAATTTAGTGTACTTCAACATATTCTGGGAGGCCTTCCTAAGCCGTGCGGGAAAATGCGTGGCTGCAAAGCAAGACTATGCTGAAGGAGGCTGGGTTCAACTTCTGGCCCGGCGCACACCTCTAGTAAAAATACAAAAGGTCGAAGAGACAAATGGTCGAAAAGGACAAAAGGTCGAAAGGGAAAAACGTAGGAAGCGACAAAACGTCGAACGGGAATAAAGGTCGAGAGAAACAAGAGGTCGAAAAGAATAAAAGGTCGAAAAGAACAATAGGTCGAAAAGAGCAAAAGGTCGAAAAGAACAAAATGTCGAAGGGGACAAAAGGACGAAATAGACAAGAATTTGAAACGGAATCAACAATATTTTTTATTTCTAACAAAACTATCTAGATATTCATAATATTGTTGCACAGTAATTGCCCCTTCTATGAAAATTGCTCATTCTTCAACTTTGAATGATGAGATGAGTGTATTACTTCGGCTTGAAATTAAATGCTTTGGAATTTACTCAGTTTGTTTTTTATCGACCTTTTGTTTCTTTCGACCTTTTGTCCTTTTCGACCATTTGTCCTTTTCAACCATGTATCCCTTGCGGCGTTTTGTCTTTTCGTCCTTTTGTCCTTTCGACCTTTTGTCTTTCGATCTTTTGTCATAGATTCTTGTAGAGCAGAATGATATGCGGAGTTTTTATGAGACTGTCAATGGCGTGCGGAGAAAGACAGCGCCCTCTCCCGTCATGTGCAGCGACCAAGAAGGGAATTTGCTAACAGATAAAAGCCGAAGTGGCTGGTGAAAGCAACACTTCGAGACTTTGTTGAATAGTGGAAGTGACGATGCAACAGTGAACAGAATAAATATTAGTGACGGACGATGGACAGCTGTGGAGTCACCTAAACTAGATGAGTTTAGAAAAGCTATGAAAGAGCTGAAAAACAAAAAGGCTGCGAGGAAAGACCAGCTCCCGGCTGAACTTCTCAAACATGGCAGTGAGCAGCTTTATGAAGTTCTGCACCATATTATGTCGAAAATATGGAAAGACGAGGAATTGCCTGCTAGACGTCCTCATTTTCCCTTTCTTTAAGAAAGGGCACATACTGGAGTGCGACAATTACCGAGGTATAACCCTTCTTAATACGGCGTACAAAATTATGTCCCGTATTCTGTTCAACTGGGCTGCAAAATGGTGGGTTGACATCAAGGAAGGAGCGCCCAACAGAGATCTGGTCCCCACAAGTTCCTATCTCACGCTTCCACGGGTCGTCCGATGACAAAAGACCGCCAGCTAAGGGTTGTGTACTTAGCTGGTAGTGCAGCCTGGGCACTGTTGTCCTTCTGACATCAGCTAGAGTGAGAAGGTACGCCTCGAGCGTCTGTTCACCAGGAGGTGCGGCTCAAACAGCGTCTGCCTGGTACCCAGCGGCTGATTAACGAAATGCTGTATCGCGTCAGCTATACCTAAGGTGGCAGCTCCACCAGCGCGATGTAGGTAACGCGACCCCGGTAAGGTAGCTTACTGAAGCCTCTCATATACCACGAAAAATGGAGATAGAAGAAAAAGAGAACGTTATTTTTGGCAACCGACCCGGCAACGAAATAAGGACTATGATTGGAAACTCGGTACCTGGAATGTCAGGACCATAAATGAACCTGGACGAGTGAGCCTTCTGGCTCGCGAACTGCAGAAGGTTGGAGTGAACGTGGCCGCTATTCAAGAAGTCCGATGGCCCAGATCCGGAGAACGTGAATTCCGAGCCGTGAACCCCACGACCAACACTGCATTCAAGTACAGGGGATGGACAAAATAATTAGGATAGGCAAATTTAGGGTAAAATTAGATGTGTTGTAACTATCTTAGTTATCATCCGATTTTGACAATTCAGGCATGCCTGAACTAGAAAATTAATGCAGTTTGACGCTATTTCCATAGAACCGACTATGGCCACCGGATTCCGGAGATATTCCGGGTTGTTCGGAGGTAGGTTCAAAACCCTAAATTTGAGGTGGATATTAGGAGAAGTTGTGGTTAAAAATTGAATAATATTAGTAACCACAAATGAAGTAGGCTCTTGCTGATTGGAACCATATATTGAGATTTGGAATCGGACCAGAATCAAGTGAGATATGGCCATTTCTTTAAAATCGGTTCCGATCGATACTTATCAAAGGGGTCAGGCCACAACTTCATTTGAATCTCGCTTTTTGATAGATGGTCCACTATGATTTTATTCTAGTAGGCCTATAATGTGTCAAGAATGAAAAACCAACCTAATAAACGGATCCTATCCTAATTATTTTGTCCATCCCCTGTATAACATCTACCACAGCGGCGGCGGAAAAGCAGAGCATGGAGTTGGTTTCGTAGTGATGGGCAAGCAGATGAAGCGAGTGATGCGGTGGAAACCCATTAGCGAACGAATTTGTGTGTTGAGGATACGGGGCAAATTCTTCAATTACAGCCCAATCAACGTTTACGCATCGACAAACGATAAATCCGACGACGTGAAGGACACGTTTTATGAATGTCTTGATAAAGCCTATAGAGAGTGAACAAAGCATGACGCGAAACTGTTATCGAAGACGCTAACGCTCAGGTCGGTAGAGAGGACTTTTTCCGTCCCATAATCGGTAGGGAGAGCCTTCACTCCGCTACCAATGACAACGGCCTACGGCTAGTAAACTTCGCTGCTGCCAAAGAGATGGCCATCAGTAGCACCTACGTTGCACGAAAGAATATCCGAAAGCACACCTGAAGACACCCAAATGGTGAAACTTGCAACCAGATAGACCATGTTCTGGTGGATGGGCGCCATTTCTCGGATGTTATCGATGTGCGGACATTCAGAGGTCCGAACATTGACTCTGATCACTACCTCGTTGTCAGTAAAATTCGATCACGGTTGTCAACTGTATCGAACGAAAGATCACAGCGAACGATGCGTTACAATATCCAGCAATTGTCGGTGGAAGGAGTATCGGCTGAGTACCGCCAGAAGCTCGACGAACGAATAAGTGCAATCAACGTTAGCGACAACATCAACGATCTATGGGAGTCGATCCGTGGAACGGTGAGCACGAGAAGTGGTAGGCACTGCACGGAGGCGACCCAGGACGGGTTGGTTCGATGCGGAGTGTCAGAGAGTGACAGACGAGAAGAACGTTGCCAGAAGCCGAATGTTGGTCTGGGGTAGGAAGAAAAAAGAGTACGAAGAACAAGTTATTAGTGAGGCGCAGGAAAAAATGGAGCAGAACGATATGGGAGGTTTTATGAATCTGTCAATGGCGTGCGGAGAAAGACAGCGCCATCTCCCGTCATGTGCAACGACCAACAAGGGAATTTGCTGACAGATAAAACCGAAGTGGCTGCCAGGCGGAAGCAACACTTCGAGACTTTGTTGAATAGTGGAAGTGACGGTGCATCGGTGAACAGAATAAATATTGGCGACGATGGACAAGCTGTGGAGTCACCTACACTAGATGAGGTTAGGGCCCTCCTTAGCCGTGCGGTAAGACGCGCGGCTACAAAGCAAGACCATGCTGAGGGTGGCTGGGTTCGATTCCCGGTGCCGGTCTAGGCAATTTTCGGATTGGAAATTGTCTCGACTTTCCTGGGCATAAAAGTATCATCGTGTTAGCCTCATGATATACGAATGCAGAAATGGTAACTTGGCTTAGAAACCTCGCAGTTAATAACTGTGGAAGTGCTTAATGAACACTAAGCTGCGAGGCGGCAATGTCCCAGTGGGGGATGTAATGCCAACGAAGAAGAAGAAGAAGATGAGGTTAAAAAGAGCTGAAAAACAATAAGGCTGCGGGGAAGGACCAGCTCCCGGCTGAACTTCTCAAACATGGCAGTGAGCAGCTTTATAAAGTTCTGCACCATATTATGTCGAAAATATGGGTAGACGAGGAAATGCCTGCTAGCTGGTTGGACGGCCTCATTTGCCCTCTCTTTAAGAAATGGCACAGACTGGAGTGCGCCAATTACCGAGGAATAACCCTCCTTAATTCCGCGTACAAAATTATGTCCCGTATTCTGTTCAACAGATTGAGACCGCTTGAAGAGTCCTTCGTCGGCGAATACCAAGCAGGTTTTCGTGAGGGCCGATCAACGACGGATCAAATGTTCACCCTGAGACAAATCCTTGATAAATTCCGGGAGTACAACTTGCAGACACATCATCTGTTTATTGATTTCAATGCGGCGTACGATTCAGTGAAACGGAATGAATTACCCAGGTAACCATTAGCACTATATTTCGCCTTTTCGGCTATATAGGGCTTTTATAGAGCCAGTATAAAGCTCGTTAGCTCTGTGATAGCGTTATAGTCGCACGTACGGCTTGTTTAAATGCTTACGGTTACTTGGGTATGGCAGATTATGCTTGAACATGGTTTTCCGGCGAAACTGATATGGCTGATTCGTATAACGTTGGACGGATCGAAATCAAGTGTAAGGGATGCGGATGGAATATCGACGTCATTCGTTACCTTAGATGGATTAAAGCAGGGTGATGTACTCTCAAATCTACTGGCGGCGTCGCATGAATCACGAATTATACCAGGTATATAAAGGGCTGGATATTGTTAAGCTTATACAACACGGCAAACTACGGTGGGCTGGTCACGTTGTTCGTATGCCGGAAGAACGTAAAGCGAAGATAATGTTTAGTAGAGAACCAGGAAGAGGCCGCAGGCTTCGTGGAAGGCCACGTACACGATGGCTTTTTGCAGTTGAAGAGGACCTGAGGGCGCTCAATGTTCAGGGCGACTGGAAGCGATTGACCCAGGATCGAGTCCAGTGGAGAAGGATATTCCATTCGGCGTAGGTTCATCGAAGATCTGTAGCCCATCAAGTATCAAGTAAGTATTCTGTTCAACAGATTGAGACCGCTTGAAGAGTCCTTCGTCGGAGAATACCAAGCAGGTTTTCGTGAGGGCCGATCAACGACGGATCAAATGTTTACCCTGAGACAAATCCTCGATAAATTCCGGGTGTACAACTTGCAGACACATCATCTGTTTATTGATTTCAAGGCGGCGTACGATTCAGTGAAACAGAATGAATTATGGCAAATTATGCTTGAACATGGTTTTCCGGCGAAACTGATACGGCTGATTCGTATAACGTTGGACGGATCGAAATCAAGTGTAAGGGTTGCGGATCATTTGTTACCTTAGATAGATTAAAGCAGGGTGATGCACTCTCAAACCTACTGTTCTTCTTACTCATCAAATCTTATTTATTCTTTGCGTTTCTCCCATCTCTTTCGTCACTTCTCACATCCCAAATCCCAATTTACAATTCCCGATTTATTATGGAATTATTAGGCGCTTTTAGGCGGCATTCTCTATTCGTACTTCTCACTTGTGGTTTCTCACTTTTCACTTTTACTTTCTCACTTTTCAATTCCTACTTTTTCACTTTTTAGTTGATAATTATTTAAAACCTGGGAGGGAGATCCAGATATTACACACGAAATAACAATAAATTTAAACGTCATGTCGCAAGAAAATTATCGACGAGCAAAATATACCAAAGCAAGCGTCACACGGACTGACCAATTTTTGTTTTGCGTGTCATCGATGTTTTCGTTGATTTCATTGAAGCTGGTGCGTGACTTTCTCAAGTTTCATATAACGTTCTGAGTGCGGGAATTTGAAATATGAAGTGTCTCGTGAAACTCTCTCTCCCGGAGTATTTAATTAAGAAGTGTCCGGAACATAGTCGTTTTTCGCTTCTCTATGGAAGGAATCACAAAATGCGGCGGATTCAATTCAGTATAAATAAAATACGAATCTCTTGTCAGCATCTATCTCGACCAACTCAACAACCAAAACACATTCAAAGTCATTAATATAAAATTTAATAATTTTGTCGATATCAGTGTTTTTTTTCTGAGTTGTGGGAAAGAACTTGCACATAGAATCCTACACAAATAATTGATATCATTTGAAATGTTTTTTTTGTATATCATTAAACCATGAAACAAGGACAGATCGAAGTGTGCCGCGTTTGAGATAGGATGCAAAATATGTTGCTCCGTTACTTCCGTCAACTTTTTTATCAAATATTCAATTTTCTGTTGGCAGTTTTGCTTAAAATGTGGTTTTTCCTCAAAGTCTTTGTTTTCTGTGTGCTGTGAAACACCATTTGCATATAAAAAAAAACACCGAGTAACGGGTCTGCTGGAAAGTGAAAGCGAATCAAGGTCAAGAAATATGATTGCTGTAGAAGATGACAATGGTTTATGTTGAGGCTCCATACAAGTATACAGGATTAGGACTGAAACGTATCGGAAAGTACTAAGGACCTATCTGGTGAGACCCACCTAATTTATATGATTCCTATATTTTGACTCCATGATTTACACGACACTTATACTACCGGAATGCCTGGTTGGCTACTGACTATCAATAGCTTTAATAATCGTTTATACCAACGGATCCATGGTATGAAATAATTCCATATGCATTGGTGACCTTTCGCGAACTAAAGAACACATTTTTTGAGAACAGAAGTTTCCATTGTACCGCTCTTTCACGTTTATACAGTTCGAAGCTGTATTCTGTAAGCATTCTTGTACTATATATTTCATAAAAAAATCCTAGTTTATACATAAATAAATTCCATAAACTATTAACGGAAAGGGAGTATCTTACAGTATCTTAGTACTATGAAGGAGTATTAGGCCAACCAACACTACGGGAAAATCCCTTAGAGCGAAATTCGAGTCACCGCATTTTTTCTTATGGTGGTATAAGAGAGTGGGAGGTGAGACTCATTTGACTCATTGTCGCATCCAAAAACAATTTTATTATATTCCGTAATTTCATAGTACAATTGATTAAGTCGCTATTCTCAATATTTTTTTTTAAACAAATATGTGTCGATATTTGCATTAATTTGTCAATTCAACTGAACGCAATTTATTTGTTTATGTAGGTAGGGTGACGGGAGGTAATGGTAGCTCATAACGTATACAATAATTTACCGATAATACATCGATTTGTAGAAAAATATTTATCACCGCAGCTTTAAAAAGATGTACCAAGCACATTTTTGGAAATAACGCTAAAAATGTGCGCTTTTCATATTTTCGTATTCTTGTATTTCATATTACCTTACTTCGATATCTCACTTTCATACTTTCTTATAAACATATTTTCATATTTTCTTATCTGCATATTTCCATGTTTTCATACCCGTACTTTCATATATTCTCATAATTTCATATCTCAAAATATTTTCTTGTTTTCATTTCCATACATAATAATATTTTTGTTGTAATTTTAAATTTTCAGAGCCCACCGCTTCATGTTTTCATATTTTCACTTATCCATTTTTTCATACATTCATAGAGTTATATTTCTATACTTGCATAATTTCAGAATATTTTGTCCCTTTATATTGTCATAATTAACCTCACTATCAATATCATTTGGCCACATATAATTCTGATGAAGAATCTGGGACGGGATTATACCACAATGTCAACCTTAAATCAAACAATTACTATTGTTCTTTTTACAGAGGTATGCTGAGTATTGCATTGAGTTAATAATACTACGGTGTTTTTGAAACTAGTACATAAATTATTTTGATATTCTCTATTTGCATATTCAATATCAAATTCTATCTTTTCCATTCTGACTGTTTACGTTCTGACCACGTTCCATCTACAGATATCTATGAAGGTTGCGCGAGTTCTCCACATCTTTTAAATAGGTATCTAATCAACACTTCCTACCCATATCCCCACCTCAATATGAACCTGGACAGGTTGAACAGAGAGATCGTTGAATGAAAAACATGTCAAATGCTATTTTTTTCTGGCGCATCCAACGTCTCTATCGACAGCCAACGTAGTTATGCTATGATATGCTAAATTAAACATAAGACCAACCATAAAACTCATTGGCCATCTTATATGTTTGCTTGCAAAGCTATTGAATATATTATGTTCTAAATATTCATTACTATTGTTTCATACTAATAACATTGCTTCTTATCATGTATATATTTCATCTTATATCTTATAACTTATAATACATATGCTAGGTATATTATATATTGTATAAGGTACACTGGGGGAAGTGGAAAAGGAAAAATCGATAGTGCATGTTTGAATTAGTGTAAAACCAGTTTAAATGATTTAAATGCGTTCAATCAAAATGGGCTATCAAAAACAGTCAATTTTGCACCAACTGTGCGGTAATTCATACCATTTTGGTCGCTTGAAATTTATGGAAACAGATTTTAAAATTAGGAGTTCTTTTTCCACTTTCCCTAGTGGGATGGGGTAAGTGGAAAACCCATGTTGCCTTGACCTTCAATAGTGATGAGTAGTTACATATAACTAAAATCAATACGATAATAACTCTGAGTATCTTTTGTGGAATAATTTCATTACCTTAACGGACTAGATCCTCAAGGAATTCTCGTAATAGCTAGGGGAGGGCTGGTTTTGCCTTCTCGGACACTAAGTGTACGTAAAGTCTATATGTTCGCCCCAAAGATGAACATTTTAAAGGAAAAATGGGACTTACAGGGTTATAAACTAATCAACTTAGTTTAACGAATTGAGATGATGTCTGTATGTGCGTATTTGTAAGTATGTGTGTTTGCAAAGCACGTACAAAATTATCAGCTATTCTTAAGCACTTGTCCTTAACCGATTTGTTCGCAAAAAATTGCATTCAACAGCGAAACTTGTTAGGAATAAAAATTAATGTGAATTATACAATATATTTACCTATCAGTGCTTTTTTTAACTTTCTTATATATTTTTTTCATATGGAAAACATGTGAAAGGCATCAGTACCGATGGGTGGATTAATCAGGCATTTTCTCATTTATATGAGTCCAATCACCACTGGAATCACCATGATAACAAAGAAGGAACATATTAAGATTCACAGCTATCGAAATAAACCCTGGAAGGAAGAAAAAATTGCGTAATTAGAACATTATCCACTTCCCCCGCAGTGTTTGATACCTGGGGTAAGTGTAAAATCTTTGAATTATTTGCTTTCTTGGTACAAACCACTTCCAATTGAATGGGATTAGTTTAATTGTATTGTAATGGTCACCTGTGATATAAATTCACTTGAAAAAAGAACAATTGGTGCAAATAAGAATTAATTTTATGAATGCAAATATCAATTTTTCGCGAAATCTAAAATTACAGTTCAAGCGTTAACCGTTTTAGTGTATGTGTTATACAAATTTCAACATAGTATTAGTGTGCGCATCAAAGTATAACATTGCATGATGCTATGATGTGGTGAAAACTGTGAAGTATGTACAATTCCATTTTTTCGAGTCGATTTTTACACTTACCCCCTTTTTCCACTTCCCCCAGTGTACCTTATATCTATAATTACTTTTCAGTAGATTTACGACTACTTATGACGCCAGGAATATTTTTTTCCGATACAGGCCCGAGGTCTGGTAAAAGCGGTATTCTTCAACCGAAACACCACCGTATTACGTTGTTCTTACAGGATTTATAACCTTATTTATAACCTAAATTAACGATGAAGTTGATGTTTCAGAGTAGAGTATTGGAGCACACTAACTTTCCAGGATTATCAGCCAGATAAATATTCCATATACTTTCTACAGATGCATAAATTTCACTTACAATATTACTGATTTGACTGTAAATATATGAGATTGGGTTGGGAGGGAGCATCAGGGCATCAATGAAGTTACAACTGGACAATGAAGTGGTAGCCAATCGGAGTCAAGGAAGGAAAGTATCAGTCGTTCGCGTCTATTACTTTAATCTCCAACAGTTGTAAACCAGTTGACGCGCCCTTCTTCAAACAAACCATCCCGTGGAAAGCTTGACAAGTATTGCAAATTTAATTATTCTTTTTGTTGGATCATTCTGCTGGAAGGAGATTCTCATTTTCCCGTGGGTTTCGTGTAAGTGTCTCTGCTTATAGGTCCACCACCCCCATTTTTGGCCCTTCATACAGCAATATGTTGAATTCAAAATCATATTGAAATTTGACCCTACTGTCAAGTGTAACCGCATACCGAGCAAGACTCAAGCGAGGATGGTGGCTAAATACATACATACATACATACAATTTAATAATTTTGTCGATATTTTTTCACTCTAATTTATTCCTAATAATGATATAATTTTCAATGAATCGTTATCTAAATTTTCGTAAAGTATGATATCAATGCAATGATATATTTTGGCAAATAATTTCATAAATGAATCACCACTACACCTTTATCCCTTTTTGTTCATCGAATCATCGGTATTTTGGCGTTTGTTTATCTCCGTTATCTAGTTTATATTTTTGAGATTAAAATTTATTGAATGAAACGACATTAGCTTTTTGTTTATAAAGGGATAGCCTTGTCGTCATGAAGAACCATTTCACAAGGACATTGCCGGTAATTGATGTTTTGGGGTAAGGAAAATAATTCCCCAACATATTGATTATATTTGAATGAAAATTATATAGGATAGAATAGAATGTTAATGCAATTTAGCTATTACCAATCAACACTAAATTGTGGTCTAATGATTAAGATTTCTGAGCAAAGGTTCTACAGTATTCTTACTTGCAGGTTCAATAAACGATTAAGCAAATAAATAAATAAAAATCTGCATAAAAGAGATGTTCTCGATGTTCCTCCGAAGAACCCTTAAATTAAAGTTCTTATCAAAAATTCTGACATATCCATAAAGTATAACGGTAAAAATCATATCGTTTTAACCGTTTTAACGGTATCGATATTTTGGAAAAGATCCTTTGCAATTTTTGAGTAATTTAAAATTCTTTATGAAACGACATCTATCGCTATCGATGGTTCATAAGGAAACTTTTAAAATTGGATATGAAGAATTTTAAAGAAACTTAAAGAAATGGTTGGCAAGGATTAATTATTCATGTTGGCAAATTTGTTTTTGTTTTCTTTTGCATTCCGAAGTAGCTTATTTCATAACGGGTGGGAAAAGACAGGAGTTGCAAAGCGAAATCTTTCTTCCATTCTTTCACCAGATTCGGTCGACGAACACTTTACTGATTTTTTCAAATCGTCAAAATCCGACTATTCACGATTAAAATTACGAAAAAAATTTTTACTGTAGCTGCGGATTGGATTGACTTTGAAGAACGTGAAACGAGCGATGCAGATAATGAATTAATAAGCGATAAGCAAAGGGAATCATTGCAAGAAGAGTTATACTAGACGTCTCCTTTTTCTTTACAATGGACACCATTTTCGAACGAGTTTCACAGTTCAATTGTATTAAGCATTTTTTGGTTCAAGAACCGTCGTTTCAAATATAGATTGATAATGTTCAATATAAATAATTTTCTGCTTTTTATAGTTTTCAAGCAAATGATCAGTATCGATACTCCCCATTTATTAAACATTTTCAGCTAGGTCTGCGGTGACGTTTCATGACAACTAAAGTTAGGTCTGCACTGACATTCATATTTTTTTAATCTGAATCTCCCTCCCAGATTTTAACATATTACGATATTACTGCAAAGTTCTGAAATCAAAGCATTTATTTGCTGAATTCAACTCAAATTTTACCAAAATGCCACCCCTCTGCTTACATTCCAATATGGAATTCCACATTCCGTAGCCACAGCTAACGAGTCTATCAAATTTCATCTAGAGTTTATACCACCAAAGATACCATCAAAAGCTACCCAAAAGGTCCACATTTCTCACATATTAATAAACTTTTCTATGGACCTGTTGAGCCTATTATCTCCTCTATTCATACTCCTGCTTCGAACACTTCGCAGCTCATCTAATGCCATCATTCACCGCAGAGTGAAAACGAGATTACAGTTACAAACAGAACTGTTAGACGCTAAAGCTTCAAACTAAACTGGATTCGCCGAGTCAGCCTGCTCTATCCCACCGCGCGCACACCGCACAGCAGCCTTGGCCCAAGCCAAGCCCCAGATGATTGCGCTAGAACCTACAAATTTCCCTCATAACACCGGAGTAAAATGATATCCATTCTCCTCCCAGCTCTATGCAGCTACTCCACATTTTTCCTTCACCCACCTATTCTTCATCCGGCTACGACTCCGCACCGTAGTTCCAGGTTGCAGCGCCGATTTCCCGAACAGCTGAATGAAACCGAAGAAAGGCGGTATATGAGCGAGAGAGCGCAGTGGAGAACGAATTTAATTCTAGACCATGGGAGACCCTTCCCCATCGACCGCGGCACCCAACCAACCAACCGTAGCATTAGTAGTTTGTTTTCATTAATTAAACAGTTTCTTTCCGTTTTTTCTGCAGCAGTCTGCAACTCCGGGAGAATCAGAAGAAACGGGAACTCCAACGTCGTCGTCATCGTCGCTAGCCGCTTCATCGGCCAAGGCGAAGAACCATAACGAGATTCTGTGTAACTTCCCATAGGTTCGAAGCGTGACGACGACGACGCGACGGTTGCGGTCGCAAGTCCCCGTGTGTGGTGTGGGGAACTGCCGCTGCTCACGCAGGTAAATTAATTAATAAATATTGAAGTTATTGCTTCCTCCCGTTGCACCCAGCATTTCTAGGCGCGGGTCCCTGCGGGTCGCATTTCGAATCGGATTCGGTTTCCATGCGTGGGGATCTTCAACTCTCGGCACTCCACGGGTGGTTCCCGTTTGTCAAGCTTCTGACTGCGATTGCCGCTTCGCCGTCGAATGGAAGTCGGTGTTTAACCCCCCCTCAATTTGCCTTCTAATTGGCAATTAGATAGACCTATAGAGACGGGCTGGGGCTGGGCCTGCTGCAACAGCTGTGTTGCTGCTAAATAGTATA
The DNA here is from genome assembly GCF_024139115.2 of Armigeres subalbatus. Classification (NCBI taxonomy): domain Eukaryota; kingdom Metazoa; phylum Arthropoda; class Insecta; order Diptera; family Culicidae; genus Armigeres; species Armigeres subalbatus. The sequence continues at coordinate 381,466,167 of NC_085141.1, read as the reverse complement.
GCTCTAGGATAGGATGCGAAACGATGGGAGATGCCAGCTGTCGGCATAATTTTCACCGGATCAAGACTTCAAGATATGGTTGGGCTGCGTCGAGGTGGCAGCGAAAGCGGAAATGGCCAGAACCAATCGATTTCTGAATTGTAATTGCTACGCATTTGATATTGATCTGAAATTACGTGGCGCTTGCGCCTATTACTGTTATTTTTAGTCATTTTCTTTCCATTTAGAGCTTTTAAATGATAATGTTTAACTCAATTATGGGGGCAATTGAGCGATGTTTAAAGTTCTTCTATCGATTGACTGGGTGTTTTAAATGAAGTTTAATTTATACTTCTCTCCATGAACATAATTATCAAGAGGGTCCTGCTATTAATTATATTTATGTCACGATTGTGGCACAACTTATTGATTGCTTTAGCAGTGTGTAACAGATGAGTGTAATTTCTATTGAATCAACAATTTTGATGGACAAAAAAACTTATTACTTGAAAAAAACATTTTTTTTTATTTATTCAGTAATACTTCGAAATCGAACTGCGAATTGTCAAAATCAATGCACCAATAAAAAAATTGGGAATTTTGATACAACTTGAGGTATAAATGATGTATAGATTTAGATAGCTAAAGAGCAACAAATGTTGAGAATAAGCTAAAAATGCATCGTTGGTTTGTACCGATTTCAGATAGTGTTTGCTTAACGCCGGAAGTGGTGACATATTTCGGTAGTTTTCACCAGGATTGGTGAAAGGAACGGCAATATTGCTTAAATCTTTAATTGATAATAATGATTGTTATGATAATATTGATACAAAAACAAAAATACAATGCAATGTAATGCAATCCTATGGAATAGAGACAGTATAATTAAAAGCCCAGTCGAGAGAAAGAGACATTTTTTAACTTATACAAATTAGAATCTTGGAAGAATAAATTTTCACACATACAAGTGGGAGCTTCATGAGGCGAAGCGGTATGATGCACTTTTTTACGAATAACCCAAGCTGGTTTCGAACGTAGACTTTCAAGCGGAAGTTTTCACATTTCCTCTTAAGAATTACGAAAAATATGAGAAATACATTTTGTACAAAGCTATGATACAGCAATGTCCAAGTTGGGGTATAAAGAAAACGGCAGGTCTCAAATAATTCTCAATTTTTATACAAAGAGAGTTAAGAATTTATACATTAATAAATTGAAGTAGCGGTTTGAATGTGTGCTTGAGTTAAGAGAGTTTTAGAGAAAAAAGAGAACAGAATTATTCCAGGAGGGGGTAAGGTTTCGTAAGGCATGGAAGCCCAATATTAGGATGGAAATAGGTCATCTATGACAAGAAATTAAATTGTTATTATGAAAAAGAAATATATTGAAAGGAAATTGTTACGACATTTATGTATTTTGCAAATAACTGATCACGCAATTCGTGCAAGAGAATTCTTGGGAGCATCCATAACGAATGCGAAGTTTCGTAATGAATGGAAGCTCAAGATTGAGGATATTTAGTATGTCGGAAATAAACACACATAATATAAATAGACAAAGGTGGGATTAGGAAAATTGTTACGTTATTTAGGTAACTTTCCTGGGGTCCAAAGTCCAGATGGATTGACTATAAATACCGTGCGCTTTGCCAAGCTCGGGGTCAGTCCTAAAATTTCAGCAGCACCTTCATTGGAATTCAGCGCTTCCTAGGTTTCCCTAGCCGGCCTACCGAACACTCCAATTGAATCAGGGGTGCCCTTTAGACACCTCGACACTCGTGACTAGATTAAATCAATTAACTTCTTTGAAAACAAAAGTGAGTACTTGAACAGTCCGTCGCGGTAAAATCGAGTTCGGTGTTAGAACATCGGGAAAAAGTGTTAGGATCTCTTGTGGAAGTTTTGTCATACAGGAAATAGTGCGAAAATCTGTGAAAAGGATTATATTTAAGTTTATATTTCAAGAGAAAAGTATAATTGTAAGAACAAGTGTTACAAAGTAGAAGAAAAGTATAATTGTAAGAAATGTTACACAAAAAATGAATAAATCGTAAAGTCTTATTCCAATTTTGATTGCGTGTTTGAACTAGAAAAATCGAAAGCCCAGTGCGTCGTTGGCCTTGAACACTTCATACATCGTGAAAATTTAATTCGTAATTTGTGGAGAAAATATTCCTCTTTATAGAAAAAATTCTCCTCACCGAATAGGTCATTTGGCCGAAAAGGTCATTTGGCCGGAAAGGAAATTTGGCCGAATGGGACATTTGTCGAATAGGTCAGTTGGAAAGTGAGAAATGAGGAGTAAGAAATGAGACATTTCACTTCTCACTCCTCATTTCTTATAGTGAAAAGTGAGTAATGTGAATTGGGGTTGTGGGACGTCTCACTACTCACTTCGCGTCTCTCACTTTTTACCATGACAAATGAGAAGTGAAGAGTGAGACGTCTCACTTCCCACTTCTCACTTCTCATGATTTAAATGAAGAGTGAGAAGTGAGACATCTCACTTTTCGTTCATCACTTCTTACTGTGAAAACTGAGTAGTGCGAAGTGAGAAGTATGAAATTTTTTTGGCCGAAAGACGTCTCACTCCTTATTTCTAACTTCTCACTGTAAAAAGTGAGAAGCACGAAATGAGTAGTGAGACATCTCACTACTCACTTCTCATTCCTAACTGTGAAAAATGAGAGACGCGAAGTGAGTAGTGAAGTGTCTCACTACTCACTTCGCGCTTCTCACTTTTCACATAGAAAAGTTAAAAATGAGGAGTGAGAAGTGAGACGTCTCATTTTTCACACCTCATTTCTCATTTATCAAATGACCTATACGGCCAATTTTTTTTTATTCCTTATTTATATATTATAAGCGATTTATTTGGCCAAAGACCATTTCGGCTAAATGACCTATTAGACCAAATGACCTTTTCGGCCAAATGACCTGTTCGACTAAATGACCTTTTTGGTCAAATGACCTATTCGGCCTAATGAACTGTTCGACCAAATGGCTTTTTCGGCCAAATGTCCTATTCGACCAAATGACCTTTTCGGCCAAATGACCTATTGAGCAAAATGAACGATTGTATAACATTTCGCCGGAAACTTTTTTCCCGGAATTCATTTTCGCGGTTGAACATTTTGCGGAATAACATATGGCGGTTTGTAACTTTTCGCCGAATGACTTTTGGCGGAATGTACCATTTCACCATACTAATAATAATAGCTTAGTGTTCATTCAGCACTTCCATAATTATTACCTGCGAGGTTTTCAAGCCAAATTACCATTTTTTTGCCTTCGTATATCACAAGATTGACACGTTAAAACTTTTATGCCTAAAAAAGTGGAAAAAAAATTCCGATTAATTTTCTAGACCGGGCCAGAAGTTGAACACAACCTCTTACAGCATAGTCTTGCTTGGCAGCCACGCATTTTCCCGCTCGGCTAAGGCCTCCATGTATATGTAGTAAAAGTTTTCAAAATTTCATTTGCCCCTTACAAATTCTTTATTATATCTGGAAGACCGGCCAGATAAAATTAAGAGATTATCTCCTCTCTTTACTTTGTTATGGATAGACGTTATTATAAATAGTTCTTTATTTCTCCCTATGGTTTTACAGCAAGAAAACGTATTCATTTATATGCCATATAGCCTCTTTCCACAGACGCTACCATTTAAAGAAAGCATTATCAACTTCTTTCGGCTTACACCGGGCGGATGCATCCATTTAAATAATGCGTTATCCCTTCCTTCGCCTTCTACCGGGAAGACGCGTGTTTTGAAAGAAGGCATTATCAACTCCTTTCGCCTTATACCGGGCAGATACATCCGTTTAAAGCGGGCCTTACTCTTCGCTTCACCTTACACCGGGCAGACACATCCATTTCAAAGAGGTCTTACCCCTCCCTTCACTTTACAGAGGGCAGACGCGTTATTTTGAAGAAGACATTATCAACTCCTTACGGCTTATACCGGCAGAGGTGGTCGGGTTTGAAGGAAATTTACAAATCGGGTTCGGGTCGGGTTCGGGTTTGCAAAATTCGAAACCCGACCATCTCTAGGGCAGACGCATCCATTCAAAATAGGTATTATCTTTTCCCTTTGCTTTAATTCATAGAAGGGACTCCTTTCTTTTCTTTATAACGAAAAAACGTGTCCATTTTAAGAAGGCATTGATTTCTCACTTTGCGTTATATCGAACGGATGCGGTCATTCAAAGAAAGCATTACCTTCTTTCATTATTTAAATCACAATCCAAAAGAATTTAGCCCGGATTGCATGTAATTAAGCAGAAATCGGTAAATATTTCAATGATAATTATTCTAACTGAATTCCGCCGAAAGGTATTCCGGAATGGTTTTCGGTGAAAAGGTACATTCTGCGAAATGTCTTTCGAAAAAAACATGCATTCCGCGAAATGTGTTTCGGAGATTTGGTACATTCCGCGGAATATCGTACCGCGAAAAAAAATTCCGCGAAATGTTTTTCGGCGAAATATAATACAACCAAATAAACTGTTCGATCAAATAACCTATTCGGCCAAATGAGGTGGCACATGCGTATGTATTGCGCTTCGCTCCGGTCGAAACAAGCGCGAACTTCGATAGTTCGCAGTAGCCATCGAGCAAGTAGGTAAAGTGCTGATTTCGTGTATGAACATTTTACGTATCGGACGCGGATTCAAGTGTTTAGTTTGATTTTTCTGCGGCCGAATAGTAAATCGGCAGATCCGAGAATTTAGTTCTGTGTTGATTACGCGATTGATTGTATTTCGATTAGCAAACAAAACGGTCGCATGATTCGAGATATTCATTTGGATCTATACGGTTTGGAGAGTAAATCAATTATTACGCTTTTTTATTTGCACTTCATATAATCCCCTCCCTCAGATCGCATCACTTGAAGTGAGTAGAAAAAGAAATAATCAAAACAGCGTTATTACTCCAGATAACCAAAACATAGAAAAGTGTGAAAGAATCAGAGATTTAGGAATAATCTTGGACTCAAAACTAACTTTTGTTAACCATTACAACAATATTATAAATAGAGCTAATAGTATGCTTGGATTCATTAAAAGATTTTGTTATAACATCCGTGATTCATATCCAATAAAAACGTTAAACATTGCTTATGTCAGGTCAATTTTAGAATATGGCAGCATTGTTTGGTCTCCATTTTCAATTACACATTTTAACCGAATGGAGTCAGTTCAGAAACCATTTTTATTACCTATATGTACTTCGAAAGCTATGTTGGACTAATTTTCCTTTGCCATCATACGATGCTCGTTGTATGTTGATTAATATCCAAACTTACTTGAACCAAATGATGGTTATATATAATAAACATTGCGATACTATTGACTTTAGTATTTCCAAATCAAAATTAAAACAGTATATTTGTAATAGTCGACAGTAGAAACATCTAATTGTACAATTACTTATATAACACAATATTGTAATCTATAACTAAACCATGTAGTTTAGTATTATATGCTCTCAATATAACAATACGGTCTACAAGCTTGATTGACGACAAATAAATAAATAAATGAATAAATAAATGAATCCAGATAAATTATCCTATGCAACTAACACAATGCCACATCTCAAGACAATCGTGGAGATACAGATGTGTTCTCGGTCTATAACAACAACAAGAGTCGAACTAACATTTCTTCCTTCTTATATGGCCGTAAGGACGTGGCTGGTGCCGTCATTTACTGAACATATTTGAGCTTCTGAAACGTGTAAATTGAGAATGGACAGCATATCCCATGATCCATTCACAAGTTCCAGTAGCAACTACAATTTTTACGATCATATTGCTCATGCACAATTGACCTATTCGGCCAAATGACCGGTTTGGAATGCAAGTTTGTTGGCAAACCTTGAAATTGTTTTCTTTGATAAAGCAAATTTCCCCATATAGTAAATCCTATAGGCAAATTTATTTAAAACTCAGCGATCGCTCCGACATCTGGTAGTCGTGAAACCGTGAAAAACGTTCCTAGATGGGGGCAGGACAAAACTGGATTACTTGATACTTGATGGGCTACAGCTCTTCGATGAACCTACGCCGAATGGAGTATCCTTCTCCACTGGACTCGATCCTGGGCCAATCGCTTCCAGTCGCCCTGAACATTGAGCGCCCTCAGGTCCTCTTCAACTGCAAAAAGCCATCGTGTACGCGGCCTTCAACGAAGCCTGCGGCCTCTTCCGGGTTCTCTACTAAATATTATCTTCGCTTGACGTTCTTCCGGCATACGAAAAACGTGACCAGCCCACCGTAGTCTGCCGTGTTGTATAAGCTTAATAATATCCAGCCCTTTATACACCTGGTACAATTCGTGATTCATGCGACGCCACCAGATACCGTTCTCCTGTTTACCGCCGACTATTGTCCACAGCACCTTACACTCAAACACTCCGAGAGTTCTCCGATCAGCATCCTTTAACGTCCATGTCTCATGGCCGTATAAAGCCACCGGAAGAATCAGAGTAGTATTCAGCGCGAGTTTTGTTTTCGTTTGCAGACTACGGGACTTAAGCTGGTTACGAAGTCCGTAATAAGCCCTATTTGCAGCTGCAATACGCCTTTTCACCTCGCGGGTAACATCATTATCGCACGTCACTAATGTTCCAAGATACACAAATTCTTCTACCACTCAGCCAGCACTATTTCGCTACCACCACCACTAATGAACCCACGTTGATTGCCAGCGACCATGTACTTCGTTTTGCTGGTATTGATCGTGAATCCAATCCTCGCTGTCTCCCTCTTAAAAGGCGCAAAAGCCTCTTCCACGGCACGGCGATCAATTCCGATAATATCGATATCGTTCGCAAATCCCAGGAGCATATGCGATTTTGTGATAATGGTACCGCTTCTTTGCACATCAGCTCTCCTAATCGCTCCCTCGAGCGCTATATTGAACAGTAGGTTCGAGAATGCATCACCCTGCTTTAATCCATCTAAGGTAACAAATGACGTCGATGTTTCATCCGCAACCCTTACACTTGATTTCGATCCGTCCAACGTTATACGAATCAGCCGTATCAGTTTCGCCGGAAAACCATGCTCAAGCATAATTTGCCATAATTCATTCCGTTTCACTGAATCGTACGCCGCCTTGAAATTAATAAACAGATGATGTGTCTGCAAGTTGTACTCCCGGAATTTATCAAGGATTTGTCTCAGGGTAAACATTTGATCCGTCGTTGATCGGCCCTGCTTGGTATTCGCCGACGAAGGACTCTCCAAGCGGTCTCAATCTGTTGAACAGAATACGGGACATAATTTTGTACGCCGAATTAAGGAGGGTTATTCCTCGGTAATTGGCGCACTCCAGTCTGTGCCCTTTCTTAAAGAGAGGGCAAATGAGGCCGTCCAACCAGCTAGCAGGCATTTCCTCTTCTTCCCATATTTTCGACATAATATGGTGCAGAACTTCATAAAGCTGCTCACTGCCATGTTTGAGAAGTTCAGTCGGGAGCTGGTCCTTCCCGCAGCCTTATTGTTTTTCAGCTCTTTGACAGCTTTTTTAACCTCATCTAGTGTAGGTGACTCCACAGCTTGTCCATCGTCGCTAATATTTATTCTGTTCACCGATGCACCGTCACTTCCTCCATTCAACAAAGTCTCGAAGTGTTGCTTCCACCTGGCAGCCACTTCAGTTTTATCTGTCAGCAAATTCCCTTGTTGGTCGTTGCACATGACGGGAGATGGCGCTGTCTTTCTCCGCACGCCATTGACAGACTCATAAAACCTCCGCATATCGTTCTGCTCCATTTTTTCCTGCGCCTCACTAATAACTTGTTCTTCGTACGATGTTGTCTTCCTTCGATGGGTTCTTTTTTCGGCTGCTCTTGCTTCCTTGTACCGATCTCCATACCATCGGGTACCCGACACCAACATCCGGCTTCTGGCAACGTTCTTCTCGTCTGTCACTCTCTGACACTCCACATCGAATCAACCCGTCCTGGGTCGCCTCTGTACAGTGCCTACCACTTCTCGTGCTGTTGATCTCACCCCTCCATGGATCTACTCCCATAGATCGTTGATGTTGTCGCTAACGTTGATTGCACTTATCCGTTCGTCGAGCTTCCGGCGGTACTCAGCCGATACTCCTTCCGTCGACAATCGCTGGATATTGTAACGCATCGTTCGCTGTGATCTTTCGTTCGATACAGTTGACAACCGTGATCGAATTTTACTGACAACGAGGTAGTGATCAGAGTCAATGTTCGGACCTCTGAATGTCCGCACATCGATAACATCCGAGAAATGGCGCCCATCCACCAGAACATGGTCTATCTGGTTGCAAGTTTCACCATTTGGGTGTCTCCAGGTGTGCTTTCGGATGTTCTTTCGTGCAAAGTAGGTGCTACTGATGGCCATCCCTCTGGCAGCAGCAAAATTTACTAGCCGTAGGCCGTTGTCATTGGTAGCGGAGTGAAGGCTCTCCCTACCGATTATGGGACGGAAAAGTCCTCTCTACCGACCTGAGCGCTGGCGTCTCCGATAACAATTTTCACGTCATGCTTTGGGCACTCTCCATAGGCTTTATCAAGACATTCATAAAACGTGTCCTTCACGTCGTCGGATTTATCGCTTGTCGGTGCGTAAACGTTGATTAGGCTGTAATTGAAGAATTTGCCCTGTATCCTCAACACTCAGATTTGTTCGCTAATGGGTTTCCACCGCATCACTCGCTTCATCTGCTTGCCCATCACTACGAAACCAAATTCATGCTCTGCTTTCCCCCCCGCTGTGATAGATGTTATACTTGAGTGCAGCATTGGTCGTGGGGTTCACGGCTCGGAATTCACGTTCTCCGGATCTAGGCCATCGGACTTCTTGAATAGCAGCCACGTTCACTCCAACCTTCTGCAGTTCATGAGCCAGAAGGCTCACTCGTCCAGGTTCATTTAGGGTCCTGACATTCCAGGTACCGAGTTTCCAATCCTTATTTCGTTGCCGGGTCGATTGCCAAAAATAACGTTCTCTTTTCTTCTATCTCCGGAAAGTCGCTGAAATTTAATAAAAGTATAGTCTCGAGTATAGTTTTGATAATCCAGTTTTTGTCCTACCCACGTCTCGGAACGTGGCCGTGCCTCTAGGTAGGACAATGCCTCGACTGTCCTATCCAGGTATTTTCATGCGCAGAACATGTCCTACTTGCCCCACCCACTCCCGGCGCCACTGCCGGACCGAAGGATAAAAACTTCCGGATTTGTTTATATCGATCGATACAACTCATGATTGGTCAAAAAGATAGACGATAGAAAAAACCATAGCCAATGGAAAATAAAGGGATGTTGAATGAATATTGAGATAATTTTGATGACCAAAAAAATTATAGAATGTAAACAAGCCGGTTTCACTCAATCTAATGTAGCGCACTTTGGGATTGATTTTTATAAATTTTTTCTATGGAAAATTGAAAACGCCAGCGCTGAAAAATAGTTTCACGGATCGAGCTGAAATTTCGTACAGGCATAGAAGGCTTCAAAAATTAGGAAGAAACGAAATTGAGTAATAACATAATACGCGAGGAGAAGAATGAACGCTGTCATCGAAAGAAACAGTAGAATCATGGAAAAATGAACAAAGGAAGATATGTGATACAACTTTCGACATAATTTTAAAAAAAATCAAAATCAAAAATGATTTTTAGCACAAGATAAGACTTTTGATTAACTATATTATACATACACCAACAAAACTGTAAGGTTTCAATGGTTGTATTTAAATATTCCGAAAATTGTATATGCCAACATTTTACACAGTTTCTGTTTCTGTAATGTAGCAGAATTGAAATATGCCATCCATTGGTTGGGTATTTGATTGTTGGTTTATTTAATTGTTAATGATAACATTTTTTTTCTTGATATGATCCCCAAAAAAATCTCAGCTCGTGCTTGTCCTCTGATGACAGCATTCGTTCAGTTCTTCCAGCGTATGAGTAGCTCATGGACCTCAGTTATTTGATGTCCGTTTTCAAGAGATTGCTTAAACACATCATCTGTTATTGTGACAGTACCCGGCATTCTTCTATTTCCGGCAGATATTCCGTTCTTATAATTCGATTCCCGTTATAGACATTTTTAGGGGATGTCGATATAACACGTGGACAAGTTTTGATCAGTTTTGCATACCCCCGCACACCGCGTGGACAATTCCTCATATAAATTTAAAAAAAAAAATTCTGAACCATGGACATTCTCCATGGTGGTAGGTCATTTGGCATAAAGTCGTTTGGCATAACGCCATTTGGCATAAGGCCGTTTGGCATAAAGGTCGTTTGGCATAATGTCGTTTGGCATAAGGCCGTTTGGCATAATGGCCGTTAGGCATAATGGTCATTTGGCATAATAGTTGTGTAATCATCAATTTCGAAAGTTATGCATAATATGTTCAATTATTTATAATAATTGTCCCTTTAACATTATAAAAGAGATGTTCTAAATTGATTTTTTCAGATTCAGATTCTATCTAATCACTGCTTGAAGGTACTTTATTTAGACTTATTATTATCTGTCTATTTCACTTAAAATCTTTTTACCTCTGGGTCAGCAGCAAGATCGTCGTTGACTAAAACAAACTACAATATACGGAAAGTCAAATAGCAAGTGCAATAAAAAGCAAATGAAGTTATTTCTGCATGATGCATCATGCATATATTCATCTCTTTAAAAGCATACTTTGTCGTTCATAAGTCTAAAAAGTATAAGCTTCTTTTTTTTCAAGTAATGCATTTTTTATGCATGACACAAGGGAGAATATGTATGGTTTCTATTCTCAATATATGCAATATTCAGTGCTAGGAAAGGGAAGATATAGCTCCTTCTTTCAAAGGATGCATTTTCTTGGCGAAGGCAAAGGGAGATTTTATTCATTTGTCCAATTAAGGCATTTGCTCGGTTTAAGGCAAAGAGGGATAAGATCCCTTCTTTCAAAGGATGCATCTTCCCGACAGTTACATCAGAGAAGATATGGTTCCATTTTTTAAAGAATACATTTGCCCGTTAGATGGCGAAATACGATATGCTTCCTTCTTCCAAGTCCGGGCATTTGCTCGGTTTAATGCGGGGGAAGATATGATCGCTTCTTTCAGCGGATGGAAGAAGGTCCAGAGAAGGTAAAAGATGATATGGTTTTTCTTTCAATTCAAGCATTTACTCGGTTAGAGGCAAGGGAAGATGAGATTCCTTCACTCAGAGGATGCATTTGCTCGGCAAAAAGTAAAAGACGACATAGTTCCTTTATTCAAGGCGTTTGCTCGGTTTAAGGAAAGGAATATATGATCCTTTCATTCAGAAAATGCATTCGCCCGGCAGAAGTCCAGAGAGGAAATGGTAGCTCCACCCCTGTACCCTGAATGCCATTACCCCGGATGGGACAGTACCCCGAGATCTATTACCCCGAAAGTCCATTAGCCAGAATACATTTCGAATCTGTAGTTTTCTACTATTACTATTTTTAACACCCACAGATACCGATGAATCGTAAAATGACAATCTTTGAAAAGAATTTGTTTTGAATAAAAGTATATACTACTTAAAGCTACTCAGATAAATGCAATAAAGCTTATGTTTGATAAACATTTTTGACTAAAATTATCATTCTACGCCATTATCATCTGGAAAAGTTCTATTCTACGAAATGGTGTAAGTGAAGAGATAACACCTTCTTTCTGTTAACATAGGTGTACAGTGAAAAAAATACCTTCTTTAAATGAACGGTAACGGTTTATGGCAAACACAGGAGGTAATGCCTTCTTGAAATGAACGCATTTACCCAGTATAAGGCAAACATAGGAGATAATGTCTTCTTTAGATGAATGCATTTGTTCATTACAAGGCAGAAAGAGGAGGTAATGCCTTTTTCAAATGAACGCATTTGCCCGGCTTAAGGCGAACGGAGATGATAATGCCTTCTTTTAATGAACGCATTTGCCCGGTATATGGCGAACATAGAAGATAGCACCTTCTTTAAATAAATGCGTTGGCCCGGTTTAAGGCGAACAGAGTTGATAATGCCTTCTTTAGCATAACAGATTTGCCGGATATAAGGCGAACAGAGTTGGTAATACCTTCTTTTAATAAACGCATTGGTCGGTTTAATGTGCACAGAGATGATAATGCCTTGTTTAGATGAATGCATTTGCCCGATATAAGGCGAACAGAGATAACACCTCTTTTACATGATTGCGTTTGCAAGGTATAACGAAATTATTCCTGCCATGCCATAAGAGGAACAAGCATATTCGAAGAACAGAAGAGATTTTCTCATTCTAGGGTCTTGTCGTCATGCCCTTCTTGTCACAGTAAGGATTATCCCCGGCAAATTTCAGAAGCAATTGTTTATACCCCTTTACTCTGTTTAAATACATATTTGCGAGCCGGCTCAAGCCCAGTCGACGTGGGCTGAAATTTTCTCGTAATTCTCACCTCAGCTTAAACAATCTTCAAAGGTTTGCTCATAAAAGGGAGAAATGGGCAAGTTTTCTTGTTTGCCCTTACATGAAAGACAAAACAAGCCACAAATGTCAATTAAATTGAATACTGATCTATCTTGCTGGTAGGTGCGCTAACATTTCAAATGGTCCCGTTTTGACAGGTTCTTTATTATTAACTTGTCACGTCGTACAATTCCGTTCCCAATTATCGTGTATTGCCCATATGAAGGAAACTACGTAACTGAATGGCTCAACAAATCTTACTTATCCATTACACAACTCAAATAACAATTATGCCAAATGACCTTATGCCAAACGACCATTATGCCAAACGGCCATTATGCCAAATTACTTTATGCCAAACGACCTTATGCCAAACGGCATTATGCCAAATGACTTTATGCCAAACGCGGTACAATCATTCTCCATACTACCCCTCCCCTAAAGATTGTCCACGTGGTGTATAGATCGCCCCTTATTTTAATCACTACTATAAACTGAAGATAGTATAGTGTAAACATTAAAAACATAGTCAATATGATAAAAGTACTGCTGTTGAGAGAAAAACAAATGCTGAAGAAATATTCACTTGGAGAATCATATCATCGGTTTATCTCTAAACATGTCAATCACAGTGGATGGATAAATTATGATTAGCCGTCCTGATCTGTTATACTTTCTCGAAACCCGTTATTAATTAATCTTACGAGCATTTATCAGCGCTTTAAGACTCATCTCCGAAATCTATTCTACGTACATTAAGCGGCTACATTCACTTTTTTTTACAGATATAGCGTTGTTTGCTTTCCGTTTCTATACATCCATTATTCAAGTGTTCTCGCCATCGCCGCCGCGCCGGTATATTCAAGAGCCCACGTGTGAGAAATGTGTTTGGAAACATTTAACACCTGCACGCGTTTCTTTTTCGTGTATTTTTTTTTTCTTCCAAAACAAAGCATTCTTGAACTGAAGTAGCCACACGAAAGAAGCGTGCGGGATTTAATGAAATCGTACATAACTGCATACTCGTCCGAATGATTCGAGAGGAAAATTGGTTGCCCTTACCGAAAGCAGCGCGGCCCGGCAATTCGGAGGCAAATAGGAGAAAAGCTGTCCATTTAAGTCAGTTTGAAGGACGCTGGTTGACTACTGGCTGGCAGCATTGGTAATTGAGAGTGGTAGAGGTTAGTTTCGGGAACCAACCGTACGAATCTAATAGGGGCAACAATTCCATTATTTTCCCATTCCCTTTTTCATCTTATCGCAAAATTAAATAAAAGAGCATCAGTTTCATCCGGATCATCTCGCTACTATGCTTGTTTACTGATGAAAAAATCTTGTAAAATGAAGAATTGCTTTTTATTCATTTATTCATGTTTTAGGTCAATACAGTTAGTTCAATGGCTGCCCCGATTATTTTTTATAGAAAATGATGTTTTGAAGATTGAAGATATTTTTTATTAAATTCAACGATTGTTTTTTCATAACAGACGATCTATGACAAATGTTTGAAGCGTTTCACCTACGCCTAGAATGGTTGAATAAAACGTTCTCCAACTCACGCGGAGTGGGAAAATGGACCAAACGAATGATTTAATATCGGATGCTGGTGGCTATCATTGTTGGAATTATGACATGGCAGTCATTCGGTACATATTTCATTCATTGCTGAAACTGCTCTTGATGTGGCGGTTAGTCGCGCCGCCGGTATTCACGTAACTTGTGAGAAACAATGCAAATCACTTTGCGTCTGAAGTAGCAGAAACCTCAACCACCTCAAAGTATTTCCACACTTCCGTTTTTCCCAGCCGAGTGTGGTTCTGCGCGGATTGCTGATTGCCAATGCAAAATCATGTCTTGTGGTAACAAACTAGGGTAAGTGAACAAAAGTGAAACCGGCTTGGGCAAGCCACTTGAGCCCGTGCAGCACGTGTGAACCAGATTTAGCCGCTTGGAACAAAGCCCGAATCGACTGCATCTGTAATAGTCAACGGCATCGCTAATGCAATCAAGATGGGAATGAACTCTCCGGCGGGCGATGGCAGAAGGTTGCCAACCGAACCACCACCTACCGGGCTTGCCAGCTCAAGGTTCGACTGTCACCCGAGACCGGTACGGCGGCCATCAGTGGCATCAAATATCACCCGTAGCTGCCCGTTGTCGTTGCTTGGAAGCTGTATCTGGGTTCTGGCAAGATTTTTCGTTGTAATTCACCCCCAAGTGTTGCCCGAGGTTTGGTTAACTGCCCACCAACAAGCTGCTCAGCAGCCGACAAAAAAGGCAACAAGAGTCCAAGCTGGCATTTCCTCACGATCGCATCGCACCCTTCAGGTATCTGGTGCTAAGTTTGGTGGCAGTGGTTCACAAATTTACGTTTCGTAACACAGTTGGATCAACATGCGCAGTTTAGCTGCAAGGTAAGTTGGTCTGTTTTTTGAGACCATTGAAAACTTGAAGAAAAATGTCAAGTAGGAGAAAATACACTCCATAATTTCATAATTTCTTATTCTCTTTTGTAGTCTTATGCCCGATTTGCACGACTCTTTCAAAAGCTAATGAGTACACCCAACCGGATGGCAGATTTTAATACATACACTCCCAACCAAAAGTTTGGGCTCACCCTCAAAAAATATAGGCAAAAGTTTTTGGCCGTATTTTCGCCATCTTACATTCGATTTCAGGTATTGTTAGCTCAATACAAAGAATATGAGTAGATATTGCATCGTAGGTAATTTAAAGTAACAATTTTCATTTTTTCTGTGCTAAAATATTACATTAAGGTACACATTTTTCTTAAATTTTGTGGTAAAAATATGTTGATTTTTCTCAAAATTGAGCCCACAAAATTTCGAAAAAAAAGTGTAAGGGAACCCAATTTTAATTATCTTTGAGATGCATTAATGAAATTTCTGCGAACAAATCTTGTTTTATTTTTAAAAATCATAATGTTTACTCAGGTGCGTGGTATGCATCGGCCAAAAGTTTGGGTTCACCATTTTTCAGTTTAAATTTAGGCAAAATATGCAATGAAGAAAGTTAGTTTCCAAACAAAACGTGAAGAACTGTACTCCAGACAATATTTGGCGAAAATTTAATTAAATCGCATATATCGTGAACCCAAACTTATGGTTGGTTTACCATATAGTGTAGTAAGTATGTATGTATGTATAAAATTCCTGCAAAGGTGCATAAAGTCCTTGCCCGTGCCCGTGCCGAAGACAACCAGTTACGCTTGTAGATGCAAAGGCCTGTATTCCATGAAGTCTTTGGGCGACTTAGAACATCTGTACAACTCAGAACAGTACACAATTTCCTAGTTTGAATACATTTTCAGAAACTATAAATTTAGCTTTGAAGTTAAATTGATTTAATTTGCCATTGCTTCCATCGACCCGGACGACCAAATGCTGCTGCTATATTTCCAGAATATCGGATGCATGAATACGACGTTATCCAAATACAAGTTGGCATGTAACGACGCCCTATTGCAATACCCTATTGCAGTAAATTTTCGGTTCTGCCTATAAAGAATTTCGTTGTGACCGTTCCTCGTGTAATAGTGAAAAGCGATCAGGAGGCGATGTTTTGTTGGCCGTGAACTCTCGTTACATCTCCCTCATTATCTCCCCTTCTACTGGCAAAAAAGTCAAACAATTTTGGGCAGCAATTCCATTTATGACAATTTCAGTTTCACCCCACCGTGTCAATGACGTTGAGCTGTTCAATGCTCATCTAGACTCACTTATCTGGGTAGTCAGCCAAATGGATATCAATGATAACATCATTATTTTGGGGGGACTTCAACCTCTCTGCTGTGCAATGGAAATGAACAGTTCTGGTTATTCTTACCCTGTTTCTAGTCAATCTACAATTAGTGAAATTTATTGCAACCTGATTGATGCATATAGCACTGCTGGATTGGTCTTAATCAAAAACGTGGTCAACAGTAACGGTCGTTTCTTGGATTGTTTGTAACGACCGGTACCATTGGTGAAGCACTGCAGACATCATCTTCCGCTACAGATCATGATTCAAGCTCTAATCCACAGCTCGATTTCAACAGCAGAAAAAATCTATCATGACTATAATTGAGCAAAATTTCAGTCCATGAATCGAGGAACTTATTATTAAAAGGTGGAGTAAATGACACCACGGTAATATATTCCAATATCCCGCTATATGCAATTGACCAGTACGCTCCAAAGAAATCTGTTAAAGAGCCAAAACATCCTGTATGGTCAAACACGTTTCTGAAAAGACGGGCACTGTGGGTATTTTCCATGCATAGGAATAAGCGTACCAAACAGATACCCAGAATAAACTGAAGTCTAATCCAAAGAACTTCTGGCGGCATGTGAATGAACAGCTAAAAGAGAAGAGTCTTCCATTAACTATGATCAATAGTAATTTGAATGCTTCTACGGTTGAAGCTATCGCAGAATTATTCCTCTCACACTTTTGTAGTGACTTCACTGATGAACGCTTTTCCAGCGATTCCATTCTTCAAGCCACTTCCAGCATTTTCCAGTATCCAGCTGTCGAACGGTTTACAACTTTTCCAATTCAAGAGGTTGAATTAATTGGCAGAGACCAGAGAATCTCGACGGATCCCGGCCCCGATGGAATTCCTTCTATCGTACTTCACACTAACCTCCGTCTCACTACCACTTGTAACAATATTCAACATATAAACAGCAGCATCGAATTTATTCGAAAAGCTAATTTTGGAATATATGACATTCGACCGCAGCAGCAGTAGATCAATGGTCACGAATCTGGTTTATTGTACTACCACGATTGCTCACGAGATGAAAAACGGCTATTAAACGGATGCCATCTATCTATACTGATTTCTCCGCAGCTTTTGATAAAATTAATCATCAGATTGTAGTAGTAAAGCTCACACGACTCGGTTTTAACAGAAACTTTTTCAAGTGGATTGAAACATACTTGACCAAACGCTGTATGTCCGTAAAAATCGGTAATCACTGCGAAACGAATGCCCTGGTGCTCAATCCTTCAAAATGCTCGGTAAAAACTTTTACACGCAAGCATGAACCTATTCTTTAGGACTTTCATCTTGAAGTATCAGTGTTGAAGAGAGAGTCCGTTGTTAAAGAATTGGGTATTCTATTAGACACTATTGAGGGGCCCTCCTTAGCCGTGCGGTAAGATGCCCGGCTACAAAGCAAGACCATGCTGAGGGTGGCTGGGTTCGATTCCCCGTGCCGGTCTAGACAATTTTCGGATTGGAAATTGTCTCGACTTCCCTGGGCATAAAAGTATCATCGTGTTAGCCTCATGATATATAAATGCAAAAATGGTAACCTGGCTTAGAAACCTCGCAGTTAATAACTGTGGAAGTGCTTAATGAACACTAAGCTGCGAGGCGGCTCTGTCCCAGTGTGGGGATGTAATGCCAATAAGAAGAAGAAGATTAGACACGGAATTAACGTTCAAGGACCGCATCTCATATGTAACATCGAAAGCATAGGTTCAAAGGCGTCATCTTCCGTGAGATTAAAGGATTTAGAGACGTTTATTGCTTAAAAGCGCTATACTATTCTTTAGTTCGTTCTATACATGAATACGGCTCGATTATGTGGTCTCCAAAACGCCATTCAAAGAGTTGAAACAGTGCAAAAGAAATTGAGACCGCATCGTGCTTTCGTGCTGTGCGGTTCTATTTTCTTTTTTTGCGGAAGGAAGTTTTTAAAACTACCCGAAGCTATTTTAATTTCAACAGTGCTTCTCAGCACTATTTGTACCCACTGATCCCGTTTCGATCTTTGCAAGGACCTGTGCCTTCGTTTTACGTTGGACCCGTTTGCGGAAGTAAAATTCCGACAAGCGGTGGTAATCCTGCAGGGACACCGTTCTGGAAAAAAAAAACCTCTTAGAAGGTCACGTCTCCACGCTCAGCAATGAGTATTAATAAAAACAAGAGGAAGGGGGAGTCTCTGAATTCTCCACTTCCTTCTAAGAAACAAGGTTTCAAGACCGTCCTGCCAAAGCGCGGAAAAAATAGAAGGAAGCTGGAGAATTCAGATATTCCTTCTAACTCTAATATCGGAAATAATTCTTCTCCCATCGAACTGAGCAATCAGTTCGAATTGGATTAATGATGAAATTGAGCAAATCGAATCTACCTCTAGCCCAGGTGATTCGATTCATGCGAAAAAGCAAAGAATTCCGCCAATTGTGGTAGAGGACTGTTCCGTTTTCCATCTCACTGTACATATATTCATCTCATCGCAAAACAAAGAAATACGGCACCAATTTCGTCGCTTCTTTTTGCTAACAAGCGTGCTCACTGAAGCAATTGACTGTTTCATGGCCCCTTCTTGCAGGACTTGTATCTTTCGATGGATAATACGGCCATACAAGATACAATCACTGTGCTGCAGTGGAACTGTCACAGTCTGAAACATAAATTGGACGTGTTTAAGTTTTTAATTCGCAACTCCGATTGCGATATATTTGCACTCTGTGAAACATGGCTCTCTTCTGAAGATGAAATCAACTTCCACGATTTTAACATTATTCGCCAAGATCGGAATGATCATTATGGTGGCGTTCTTTTGGGAATCAAAAAATGTCACAATTTCTACAGAATTCCTATTCCGACTGTTAATGGTTTAGAAATCGTCGCTTGCCAAGTAAATGTAAAGAAAAAGACCTTTGCATAGCTTCAGTGTATATTCCCCAAATGCCTCACTTAATCGTCGGCATCTTTGGAGCGCAGTCTCTTTTATCATCCCCAGTTTTAATACTGGGTGATATGAATGCACATGGTATTGCATGGGGCGAAACTAGAGACGATAACAGAGCGCCTATTTTCTATGATTTGTGCGACGATTTCAACTTGAATATTTTGAACACAGGCGAAGTAACTCGAATAGGACCTCAAGGTCAGGAAAGTCGAATAGATCTGTCTTTATGCTCTAATTCACTATCATTAGATTGCACGTGGAAGGTAATCCAAGATCCCCATGGTAGTGACCACATGCCGATAGTCACCACAATCAAAAGCGGCTATCAACGATCAGTGCCAGTTAATGTTCCTTTCGACCTCACGAAAACATTGACTGGCAAAAATTTGCATCGGCGGTAAAAATTGGTATTGAATCAACTGATATTCTTCCTCCACTGGATGAGTATCGATTCCTTATCGAATTGATTCATAAAAGCGCACTAGAAGCTCAGAAACGACGCGTTCCAAGTACATCTGTCATAAGAAGACCAGCCACTCCTGGATGGGATGATGAATGTACTAAGTTGTATTCCGAGAAATCTGATGCCTTCAAGGCTTTCCGTAAACACGGAAGGTCTGAGCTTTTCGAAAAGTATTTGAGGCTTGAAAGAAAGCTCAAAAATCTTCTCAAGGCTAAAAAACGTAGCTACTGGCGACGTTTTGTTGAGGGACTATCACGAGAAACCTCAATTACAACACTTTGGAAAACGGCCCACAACATGCGGAACCGCATTTCCACCAATGAGAGTGAAGAATACTCCAATCGATGGATATTCAACTTCGCAAAAAAGGTCTGCCCAGATTCCGTACCAGCAGAACCGCTATTTCGAGAATCAGTCACTGATCCCGGTTCTTTGGGTGGACCATTCTCAATGCTGGAACTTTCTATGTCTCTTCTTTCATCAAACAATTCTTCTCCGGGATGCGATAATATCAAATTCAATCTTCTTAAAAACCTCCCAGATATCGCTAAAGACGATTACTTGACCTGTACAACTGTTTCATGGAGTACAACATTGTGCCCCAGAATGGCGACAGGTCAAAGTAATAGCTATTCAAAAGCCTGAAACCAGTGTCTGATCACAATTCATACCGACCGATTGCCATGCTATCGTGCATGAGGAAATTATTGGAGAAAATGATCCTTTCAAGAATTGACCATTGGGTCGAGCAAAAAGCATTACTGTCAAACACTCAATTCGGTTTTCGAAAAGGTAAAGGAACAAATGACTGTCTAGCGTTGCTCTCTTCAGATATACAGCTGGCCTATGCGCACAAGGAGCAACTGGCTTCAGTTTTCTTGGATATTAAGGGCGCTTTTGATTCTGTTTCCATAGAAGTACTGTCGGAAAATTTGCACAGTAGTGGATTTCCCGTTATTTTGAATAATTTCTTGTACAATTTGTTGTCAGTAAAACATATGAACTTTACTCTCGGCACTCTGACAACTTCCAGAAATAGCTACATGGGCCTTCCCCAAGGTTCATGTTTAAGTCCCTTGCTTTACAATTTCTATGTTAAAGATATTGACAATTGTTTGGAAGGACAATGCACGCTTAGACAACTTGCAGATGATGCCGTGATCTCCCTAAGAGGTTCATGTGCAAATGTCCTGCAAAGACCATTGCAAAATTCCCTAAATAACCTGACTGTTCGGGCCAGACATTTAGGAATCGAGTTCTCTCCGCAAAAAACTCAATTGGTAGTGTTTACTAAGAAGCGGTACCCAGCTCAACTGAAACTAAAGCTGTTGAAAGATGACATAAACCAATCTTTATCTTCTAAATACCTTGGGGTCTGGTTTGATTCCAAGTGTACCTGGAAAACCCATATTGATTATTTGTTAGAGAAATGCCGAAAAAGGATCCATTTTCTCCGTTCTATCTCTGGAACTTGGTGGGGCGCTCACCCGGAAGACCTCATCAAACTATATAAAACGACTATTCTCTCTGTTTTAGAGTATGGCTCTTTCTGCTTCCTCTCAGCAGCTGATTGCCACCTGATCAAATTGGAACGAATTCAATATCGTTGTTTGCGTATTGCCCTTGGCTGTATGCATTCAACGCATAACATGAGCCTGGAGGTGCTTGCTGAGTCACTCCTTTAAAGCACCGTTACTGGGAGCTCTCACTTAGAATACTGATCAAATGTGGAACAAGTAACACACTTGTATTAGAAAACTTCGATAATATGCTTGAACTGGCTCATCGTTCAAGATATCTGCGAGTCTATCTCAACTACATATCGTCAGATCTCTGTCTTCCATGTTATAATCCACCTCGAGTTTACTTCGTCAACGACAGTTCCTCAATTGAATACGATCTGTCCATGAAACACGCTATTCAAGGAATACCAGATCATCTTCGACAATCATCTATCCCTTCCATTTTTCTGAAAAATATGAACATGTCAATTGCAATAACAGATATTTCACTGATGGTTCTCGCATTAACGGATCCACTGGCTTCGGTGTTTTCAACGTAAGTTCAACCACCTTCCGAAAACTTCAGGAACCGTGTTCGGTTTATGTTGCTGAGCTGGCAGCAATGAATTTCGCTTTGGGGATAATTTCCAATCAGCCCGTAGACCATTATTTCATCTTCTCGGATAGTCTTAGTTCTATCGAGGCACTCCGGTCGATGAAACCTGTTAAGCACGCATCTTACTTTCTTACAACTATAAGAGAGCAGATGCGTGATTTGGTCGAAAGATCATTCAAGATTACCTTTGTATGGGTCCCATCCCATTGCCTAATCTATGGCAATGAGAAGGCGGACTCGCTAGCAAAGGTGGGCGCACAGGAAGGTGAAGTTTATGATAGACAAATCTCGAATAACGAGTTTTTCCCATTAGTCCGTCAGAGTACTCTTCAAAATTGGCAAATGATTTGGTCACACAATGAACTTGGACGGTGGCTATTTTCCATAGTTCCTAAAGTTTCTGCGCGAGCGTGGTTCAGAGGTGAGGACTTAAGTCGAGTCTTCATTCGCACGATGTCGAGGCTTATGTCCAATCACTATTCACTAAACACACATCTCTACAGAATAAACCTGGTCGAGAGCAACCTATGTAGGTGCGGAGCCGGTTACGATGACATCGATCACGTAGTTTGGTATTGCTCGGAAAATGACGCCTCCAGAGAGCAACTATTGGATACCCTTGTGGCCCGAGGTAAACAACCCTTCCGGGATATAAGAGGTGTTTTGGGAGATCGCGATGTGATATATATGCAGGCCATCTATGCCTTCCTTTGCTTGGCTGACATCAAAGTTTAATGCCTATATTCTTCTCTTTCTCAGTTTTTTTTTCTTGTCCGATTCTGTTTCTCTGTATCATGTACCCCGAAGCTCTGGCCATCCGGAAGATGCTCCCTGACGAACCAAAATCGAGCACGACGCTACGCAAAATCGTTTTCAACGTTCAACGTCAAACGCCCGGATGAGCAGCTGAAATAACCTAAACCCAAATCCCTACCCCGTCCGTCCTGTATTAAGTTTTTTAACCTTGAGTCGCCACGAGTATTATGGTCTATGTCCCCTCCCAACTAACTGTTAAGATAAGATGATATACCATGTAAAAATATCATACTTGAGAATTGCGGCTCCGCAAAGTGTCACACACGACTGAGCCTACCAAATAAATGAACTGGTAAAAAAAAAAAAAAGCGTGCTCACTGCTGAAAAAAATCACAAAAATAATAAACAAACCAAATACCTTTTCATTGCTTTGTTTTTCGTGGGACCAATATCAGAACCATGAGATGAAGTCCAGGAGCAGTAACCCTATCTGTTGCCGAGTTTTCTGGCTTTAGGAATGAGATTTTGAGTAACCTTCAGGGGATCAAGGTTTCATTCCAGATTGCCAGGAAGGGCAACTGCCGCGTTTTGTCGGAATAGTTGACGATCGCAAACGTCTTCTTCAGTATTCAACTGAGAAGCGCCATAAATTCTTCACATACGACGACAAAACTGAGCGATTGTTCAAAGTCGTTTTGAAAGGTCTTCCCAGTGACGACAAATCACTGGATGAGATTAAAATTGAAATTTCTCAATTACTTTGATTTTCACCAGTCCAAGTAATTAAGATGAAAATGAAATCTCGCTCTGGTACTTCTCAGAGGGGTATTTCTCAAGAATTTTATTTAGTTCACTTTAACAAAAACTAAACACACTAAACAAATGAACTAAATAATATGAAAAGTTTGGAAAAGGCCTGTATTATGTCCCATATCCGTATTACATGGGAACATTTCCGCAGGCCTGGGGGAAATTTCCAAAACCCCACTCAGTGCCGTAAGTGCCAAAAGTGGGGTCACGGAACTAAACATTGCCACATGGATGCTAAATGCATGATTTGTGGTGGAACCTCTCACGCCAAGGACGCCTGTCCTGTGAGAGAAGATTCCAATAAATTTAAATGTGCTAATTGTGGGGGCAATCATAAATCCAATTTCTGGGAATGCCCTTCACGCAAAAAAGTTTTGACTTCCCGTGCAAAATTGATGACGGAAAATTCCAATAGGATCCCAGATTCGCCGGGTAAACATATTTCAAACGCTCAAAATCCGCAATCATTTGCCGGTCGAGCAATTCATACCCACCACAATCAACGGACAAATTTGGCTCCAACCTCTCAACGGGTAACGAGAAGTTCGTCGAATTCTAATTTTTCAAACACGCCCTCCTATGCTGCTAGCATCGCTGCAGGCAGACAAAATTTTATTTCCGAAAATTTACCGACGATGAATGACTTTCATTCCCCTTCAACGGGAAATAACGTTCGTTTTGACGACTCAGGTAGCATGTCTGCTTCCGACTTTGATTTTCTTAATGAACAATTGCATTACATGACTGATGCAATGTTCAAAGCAAATACCAAAACTGAAGCAGTTGATACCAACCAAATTTACTCAAAGAATTGTTATTGGACTTCGTTTTAATGGATCCAAATAATTCTTTGAAAATTTTAAATTGAAATGCCCGCTCTTTAAAGGGTAAGGAAGATGAATTATTCAACTTCCTATCAGTTCATAATGTGCACATTGCCATTATAACTAAAACATATTTAAAACATGATCTTTCCTCAAAAGAGATCTAAATTATTTTATTTACCGAAATGATCGTCTTGACAGCGCCTGTGGTGGGGTCGCCATTGTCATTAATAGACGTATCAAACATAAATTATATTCTTCGTTTGAAACCAAAGTTTTCGAAACCTTGGGAGTTTCTGTTAAAACAAATTTTGGACAATTCTCTTTTATTGCAGCCTACTTGCCTTTTCAATGCAATGGGCAGCAAAAGAATTTGTTGAAAGTTGATCTTCAAATTCTGACTCGCAACAAATCAAAATTCTTCGTGATTGGTGACTTCAATGCCAAACATCGTTCATGGAATAATGCTCAAAGCAATTCCAACGGCAACATTTTATTTGAAGATTGTTCTGCGGGATATTATACTATTCAATATCCCAATGGCCCAACATGTTTTTCATCCACTCAACATCCTTCGACAATTGATTTGGTTTTAACGGATTCAAGTCAGCTGTGTGGCCAATTGGTAACTCATGCTGACTTTGACTCTGATCACCTTCCTGTGACATTTGAAATCTCACAAGAAGCCATTTATAATCCAATCAGCTCTACTTTTAATTATCATAGAGCTGATTGGGATTTATATAAAACGTATATCGATAGGAATTTTGATGTTAATATTCCTTTGGATACCAAGAGTGATATTGATAATGCTCTTGTATCTTTGACAAATGTAATTGTCGAACCCAGAGGCATTGCAATTCCCAAATGTGAAATTAAATTCAACTCCATTATTATTGACGACGATCTTCAGCTACTGATCCGTCTTAAAAATGTGAGGCGAAGGCAATACCAAAGAACTCGCGATCCCGCGTTGAAAGTTATTTGGCGAGATTTGCAAAATGAAATTGAAAAACGTTTCGCTATTCTGAGAAATACCAACTTTGAGAATAATGTCTCAAAGTTGGATCCCAGTTCGAAACCCTTTTGAAAATTAACGAAAATTCTTAATAAAAACCTCAAAAGTCAATTCCAGCGCTTAAAGAGGGAGACAAAAATTTATTAACAAGTGGCGAAAAGGCTCAAAAACTTGCTCAGCAGTTCGAGAGTGCCCATAATTTTAGTCTAGGTCTCAATAGTCCAATTGAGGATCAGGTTACACGAAGCTTCGAAGACATTCTCAACCAAGATAATGTTTTTGACCCTTCGTTGGGAACTAATTTGGATAAAGTGAGATCTATTACTAGAAAATTTTAAAATATGAAAGCCCCGGGTGATGATGGTATTTTCTACATACTTATCAAAAAACTCCCTGAGAGCTCTTTATCCTTTTTGGTTAATTTATTTAACAAATGTTTTCAATTGGCATACTTTCCAGATAAATGGAAAAACGCCAAAGTTGTTCCAATTTTGAAGCCGGACAAAAATCCAGCTGAGGCTTCTAGTTATCGCCCAATCAGTTTGCTTTCTTCAATAAGCAAACTGTTTGAAAAGATTATTTTAAATAGAATGATGGTTCATATTAATGACAATTCTATTTTTGCTGATGAGCAATTGGGTTTTCGCCATGGGCATTCAACCACTCATCAGTTATTAAGAGTTACGAACTTAATTCGGCTCAACAAATCTGAAGGATATTCGACTGGAGTTGCTCTTCTTGATATAGAGAAAGCATTTGACAGTGTTTGGCATGAAGGTTTGATTGTAAAATTGATGAATTTTAATTTTCCTCTGTACATTAATAAACTGATCCAAAATTATTTATCAGATCGCTCACTGCAGGTAAACTATCAGAATTCTAAATCTGATAGATTACCTGTAAGGGCTGGTGTCCCCTAAGGCAGCATACTGGGTCCCATATTGTATAACATTTTTACTTCTGACTTACCTGATTTACCACCAGGGTGTCAAAAATCTTTGTTCGCAGATGACACAGGTCTCTCAGCCAAAGGGCGAAGCCTTCGTGTCATTTGTAGTAGATTGCAAAAAAGTTTGGATATTTTCTCCACTTACTTGCAAAAATGGAAAATTTCCCCGAATGCTTCCAAAACTCAGCTTATAATTTTCCCACATAAGCCGAGAGCTTCTTATTTGAATCCTTCTAGCAGACATATTGTCACTATGAATGGGGTTCCAATTAATTGGTCTAGCGAAGCCAAATATTTAGAACTTCTGCTGGACCAAAAATTTACTTTTAAATACCACATTGTAGGCCTTCAAGCCAAATGTAACAAATATATTAAGTGTCTATATCCACTTATAAACAGAAAATCAAAACTTTGTCTTAAGAACAAACTTTTGATTTACAAACAAATTTGTAGACCTGCCATGTTGTATGCTGTGCCAATATGGACTAGTTGCTGCAATACCAGAAAGAAGGCTCTCCAGAGGATTCAAAATAAAATTTTGAAAATGATTCTGAAGTTGCCTCCGTGGTATAGTACCAATGAACTTCATAGAATGTCAACAAATGTTCAATACAATAATTTCCAATTTTAGACAAAATCGTTGCAATCTTCTATTGCAACGATTAGCTCCTTGTACCCTTAGTATAAATTAGGTTAGGTTAGTGCAAAAGAAGTTTATTAGGTTTGCGCTTAAATTTCTGCCGTGGAACGATCCAGGAAATCTCCCTCGATATGAAGATCGATGCAAATTATGAAATTAGGATGATTTTCACGTTCGTCAAAACGCATGTAGTTATGTATGTTATGTGTTGTATCTTTTGCCTCGCGCTGACACCCTGACGCTTCGAATCGACTGTGCTGCCATAGTGAGACATCAATATTAGAAGGTGTATTACGAGAAAAGCTGATTTCCTACTACTACGACTTTCATTCTCCTATCAGTAGTATGTGTCGCATTTTTAATCGGTGTTTTTGATCCAGGTTTTTCGTAGAAATTGCTTCGATTTTCATCTAAATTATAAAAAAAACTTTCCTCTCAGGAATTTCCAAGAATCGACAGATTCCTGCCGAGAATCGACGGATCGCTGCAGAAAGTTGACGGATTCCTATCGGAGATCAATTAATTCCTGCCAAGAAACGAAGGATTTCTTTCAAAAATCAAAAGACAATTGCTGAAAATCGATAAGATTTCTGATAAGAATAGACAGATTACGACCAAGATACTATAAGATCTTGCCAGGAATCGAAGGATTCCTGTCGGGACTCGACAGATCCCTGCCTATAACCGAAGAGTTCCTGCCGGAAATCAACGGATTCCAGACGAGAATCGATGAATAACCTGTCGAGAATCTGCGGATTCCAGTCGATAATGAAAGGAATCCTGACAACATTCGCTGCACGGAATCGACGGATTTCCTGCCAAAAATCGATGAAATCCTGCTTGGAAGCGACGGATTCCAACCTGTAGCTCAAGAGTTCCTGCCGGAAGTTGATAAATCTCTATCGAGAATCGACGGATTCTTACCACAAAATTGACGGATTCATGCCAAGAATAGACGGATTCCTGCAAGGAAGAGACGAAATACTATTGTGAATCGAGCTTCCAGGAATCGCTGGATTTTCTTCCAAGAATGAGTATACTTCTGCCGGAAATCGACAGATTTGTTCCGATGGACATGTGCTGGGAATCAACACATTCCTGTTGGGAATTGATGAATCTCTGCCGAGAGTCGAAAAATTTCTATCAGGAATTGAAGAATTCGTACCAAAAACTACTGATTTCAATCATTGGACCCCGGAATTGATGGACGCCTGCCGAAAATCGACAGTTCCTTGTCGGTAATATACGTAACTCTGCCAAGAATCGAAGAACACTTACCAAGAATCGCCAGAATCCTGCCGAGGATCTTCAGCTTGCCACCGTCCTGCCTGAAATCGGATTCTTGGCGGAAAATCACGGATTCCTGCAGGAAAAAAAGAATCAGATTTCGCCTGGGATTCATGAACTCTTGCCGGCAATCGACGGAACCTTGCCAGGAATAGACGAAACACTGTCGTAAATCAGGGAACTCCTGCCGGAAATCGATGGATCCCTGCCAAGAATCGAAAGTTTCCTTCCAGGAATCGAAGAATACCAGTCTAGAATCGATGAATTCGAGCCAGAAATCGACGGATCTCTGACTAGAATCAACGAATCCTTATCGAAAATCAATGGATTCCTGCCGAAAACTGACGGATTCCTGCCAGGAATAGAAGGAAAACTTTCGTGAATCGAAGAACTCCTGTCAGTAATAAATGGAACCCTTCCGAGAATCAATAGACTTCTGCCGAAAATCGAGGGATTTCCGGGAATCAACGGATTCCTATTAGGCACTAATAGATCCGCGTAAGATTGCCAAATCGGTGATGACGAGTCCGATTCTCGGTCCGATCAAGGATGTTTACGGGTGGGAAACATTCTTAACTCCCTGGGCAGAATGTATCCATTGCACATGTCACACAATGTACATACTCATGCAATGGCGGGCATAGAAAAACCTTCCAATTAAAATCTGGGGAAATGCCATTAGAATACTTAGTTGATATGCAGGCCATGTTCCAGTTGGAATGTTGAGCCATTGAAGAGGAAAGATCCCTTCCTAGAATCGACGAATTCCCGCCACGAATTAAAAAATTTCTGCCAGGAATCAATGAATCCCTACCGGGAATCGATAGATTCCTGCTGAAAATCGACAGATCGTACCGGGAATCTATGGATTCCTTCTGGAAATAGACGGATCTCTGCCAGGAATCGAAATATACTTGCCCATAATCGGTGGAGTTTTTCATAGAATCGACGAATTCCTGCCGGGATTCGACGAACTTTTGACGGAAATCGACGGAATCTTCCAAAAATTGACGGATTCTTGTTGGAGCAAAGGATTCATGAAGGAAATTAACGGAATCCTGCCGGAAATAGACGATTTACTGCCGGTGCTCAGCGGATTCCAACCGGGAATCAATAGATTTCTTCCGATAATCGAAAGATTCTCGTCGAGAATTGACGGATTCCTTCCAAAAATTCGGGATTTCTGTCGGGAATGGATGGAATGCTACCTAGATAGGACGACTGCCGACAATCGACGGAACCCTAAAAGAAATCAACGGATTTCTGTCGGAACTGCGTACTTTTACTGGGAATCTGTGGATTTCTGCAAAGGATGGATGGGCTTCTGTCAAGTATCTAAAGATTTCTGCCAGAAATCGATGGATTTGGGCCGGGAATCGACTAACTTCTGCCGGGATTTGACAGACTCCTGCCGTAAATTCCCAACGGAAATCAATCAAATAATCGACGATTACTGCCGGGAATCGGTCGCAACCCGACGGATAGCTACCAGAAATCGACGGAATCCTGCCGATAATCGACGGGAATCAATGGACTCTTGCCGTAAATGAACGGATTTCAGTCTAAAATTGGCGGAAATTACTAAACGTAACCCACAACTCTAACTACCTGTCGGGTATTACTTTTCACGTGGATTGTCTTTGCAACTTTCCAAGCAATCTGTTCGAAAGAATTCAGTTCGAAATGTTTTTCTATAGTCTCAAATATTGGATTTATATTCTAAGTTTCAGCAATGAACCCCTTCCAGTCGGCGGTGTACTATGATATAGGAAAGTCATTTGGCCAAAAACTGTTTGTTCCTTTAGCAGCAAAACCAATTGAAGTCATTGCGCCGAGAAAGGTGTGTTGCCGAACTGAAAATTTGGCAAAAAATGCTACTTGGCCTAGCGGATCCTTTGTGCAATAAAGATTTTTGCTTTTATTTGACCATATCATATGCATATGCACCACTTCTTTCTTATTTCTCCTTTCTTCCTTCTCCTTTTTCTTACTTCCATTTCAACCAGTACCGAATGAAAGGAAGTCCTTATGTCAGTAGATGGTGTATCTTTATTTTATATATCTGGGCTTATGTTTGTTTAACAGTTAAGTTTTCTAACAACATATGTAGTCTAAGTAATGAATAGCTTATTCAGCCAAAACACTTACTAGCTCAAAAGATCATTTGGGTCACACAATCCGTTCATTCGAATTATTCGTTCGACACGCCTAAACACGTTCGACCAAACAATCTATTCGAAAATATGTTAAAATCTTTTAGTTGAATGTCTTCACCTTTCGTTTAGTACTATTCAATTTAATTCCATCAAGTTTTAATCTTTACCGATACGCATTGCGACCTCAACTGTAAGGCCTTCTTTAGTGTTTGTCAATTACGAGACACTGAAGACGGCCTTTCAGTTGATATCGAAATGTGTGTCTGTAAAGATTACAGCGTGGTGGAATTAAACGGAATAGTACTGATCTCGTTTCACGACCGATCAAACGACTTATTCGGCTGACTGAACCTTTCGATCAAACATCTTATTTGGCTATCGTGAATCTTCTTTCGAAAACTTTAAACTTTCAAGATTGTAGATGACGTACAAATTCCTTCTCACAGTAAAAAAATCTACTTCGAGAATTCTGAGGAATTTGATATCTTGATTACTTGTTTTCAAACTGAGGAAAATGCAATGTATTCAAAAACTGTGATCAAATCTTACATAAAGATTTAATCACAAAAAATATAACAAAAACCATTTATCTAATTCTGTGGAATACTAACCCCAAATCAGTTCCTCTTCAGCTGGAACCATCGACCAACTGCATTGGCAGACACTGGTGTAAAAACAACGAGCCAATGCGCAGCGATAACGATTATTCCCGTACGTCCGAGAAGCGCGCGCTCGCGCTAGATTGGAATCAACCGATAGGCATGTGCAGCACCACGCCACGCCAAATCCCTGCCAAGTAACAAGTAACAAGTAGCTCCGGAGGGGTTCCGTCCGAAGCACAGTCGCCTTGTTTGCCCGGGTCCGGCCGGCTCGTCGTCGTTGTCTCGGGACACATAAATATCGATTCTACATAAATAGACAAAACCCCAGCGGGGTGGGTGACGGGCCAATCTGGCGCAAAGAGAATGTGAAAATGCGCCAGCATAATAAGCCCGGTCGTGAAGTGCTCACACACCGGGGTCCTAAGTGAGAAGGTTCTACAAACAACCTGTCTGGATCCATGGTCATAGGCATGAGCGCATACACACACGTGCTCGGATGATTGTCCCCAGTGGCCATGAACTGAGCGGAGCCGACAGTAAGCCGACAATGGTGGCAAGTATTTTTCACCCAACCTGACGTAATCAATATTTAATTTATTTAATTTAAAAAACAAATACAACCGATTCAACGCTGATTGTGGGAATTCGAGCCGATCCGGCGGATTAGGTGGCAAGTAGGATCTGTTTTCCCATATATGGTCTCAACGCGACAAACTTCTCGTCGTCCGCGCTCAGTGGGGAAGATTTATAGACTTCGGTTCAACTCTATCGGAGCAAACTGACGTAGAGTAATTTCTTGTGTTCAATTAGGCTCGAAAAGCAGAAGATTTGAACTCTGTTGAAGCGATGAACCCACTGGAATCTGCAGCCCCGGCCCGGTTCAAACCGCAGGAGTGTTAGGAATGCTGCTCCGAGTGCTCATTCAAATAAGGCAATCGATTCCGAAAGTGTAAGCACCGATCGAATTAATTGCGGTTAGCACCTTTTCAGCATTGCTTGCCGCAGATCGAGGCGGTGTGATGCCTTTGTACATCCCAGAACAGAAGCAACTTCTCTGACAGAACAAACACTTCTCGACTAAAGAATAGAACCAACGGTGGATGCGGAGTTCCGTGGAGGTGGAAACGACGACGCCGACGATGGTACCCGTCCGAACTCCCTCGGGGGAATTTTTCGTTACGGAGAACGACAAACTTCGCCCATAGAAGAATCTAGAAGATGATACACTACGCTCCCTGCTGCATCGTCGGCGGATCGCTGTGCAATGCGAAGGAGACGAACACGATGATAAATATTATCAACCTATAAATAACTCTAATCAACTCCTAATATGGCTGGGAATTGTCATCTCTACTCCGGTCGGCTATCGCGTTCTAATAAATAATAAATATGTATTTCCAGTGTCGGGAGTCGGAGGATGTAATTTATGCAGTTGTTCGCGACACGATCCTCGACAGTAAGAACAGTCGGTGAAGAAAGGAAGTGGCCCGCACTTAGAGCAGTGGGAGCTTGTTCCTGGCTGCCTACCTAGCCAGAACTACTGACTGGGGTGGATGGATATCTGAGGCGTATTTGAAAGTCAAATTGAAATCGCTAATGTGGTGATTGTGTCTGTACTAATCATTGGATTGGTTGAATTCTCGCTTAACTTTTCAAAAGGACCTAAGTAACATTTTTTTCATGAATTAATTTAAGAACTGCAACCAAAAGCTTTCATGTTTTTCTGTTGATTGCGCTATTAAAATTAATTCATGAAAAAAATGTTACTTAGGCCCTTTTGAAAAGTTAAGCGAGAATTGTAGTTTTTTTTTACAATTTGGTTTAAAATATTGAAAAGCTATAGATGAACTGCCAAATCGGTCGTAAGTGAAACTTCTTTAATTATAAGCTTTATAGAATGTAATGTATGTGGATGGAGAGTTTAGTTATCCTGAAACAGCCATCAAAAATGTGAAAAAACGTATTGATAACGAATTGATAAAGTAACTAAAGTTATAGAATTTCATGTAAAATAATAAACAATGTTAAAATATTTGAAATTCAAACGCAGTAGGCAAGTGAAGTGCCTAACAAACTAATGTGCACAAATTTGAAAATCAATCGCAGTGGGCTGTTCAGTGTTTAGTTTCTTGAGGCGTGAACACGCAATTTGTGTCCAAGGCTTATTTTTAACGAAAAAGGCAAATTGGATGACTGATTGGCTTAGCTACGACAATGTAGCGGTAGTGGTTAGTGGATGACAGGAATAGTATTCTAAGTATTTTCTGGATGCGAAAGCGAGTTTGCTGGGGATGAATAAGAAATATAGAATTACACAGGGGAACAAAATTGAACCTTTTGCGGGTCCTCCAATTGATGTGTCTTCAGTAGATTTTGGCTCGCTGAATCCGAATCAGTCCTCAGATATGCTCTAACACGTCCAAATTTTGAGATATAGCTAGATTAATACCGTTAATTTTAAGAAATTGGCATTTTTCGAAGGACTTTCATGAAGTATACAAACATAATTTTAGGTCAATCAATACCCGAAACGGTATAAGCACATCTAATCTAATGAATTTTCATCAGATTTGCAAGTTACAATTGTTTTCTATTCGGTTTTCCTTGAATTTAAGTTCAGTGAATTTAATTTAAAAATATTTCATTCAAGTCCGTTTCAAAAACTTGCATGCAAACGCCATCACCACCAGTTCGAAGCCACCAAAAATTCAACAACATACGGCCAGAGGTACTGAGATATGAAAATGTTGAATGAAATATAGAGATACTAGTCAGTTTGTAAATATATTCGATTCATTCGACTTTTGATAAAATATCCATTTTTTTTTTTTTTTCATTTTATGCTCAACATTACTTCTCCTCCTAAAATGTTATTCTGCTCGATTTCCGGTTGTTTTTTTATTGATCAACTTCCAATAACCACACGTAATCTGTTATCATGTTGCAATTGTGTTGTGCTAGAGTATAGTGCGAACATGGTGATCCAGAAAGTTCCTTACTTTTAATCAACAAGGAAACAGATCGGATTGCAATTTGAACAAATTCAAATCCTCTATTACATCCCCTACCAGAGCATTCAAGCCACAATGACTGATAAAATACATTCCAGCACTCGGAAAATAAGTTGAAACTTAAACATTTTGTAACTTCATCGTAAATTTTCTCATTCATGCCGTTATTTTGGTAAATTTGAGAAATATTAGAGTGCAGAATTGACGGATCATCCAACCATATGCTCGGGTAACTGTAACATGTTGAACAGCACACAAGTAGAGCGGGCCCAAGTTTTTTTTCTGGCGCATAACTTTGCGTCTTAGCACATAACAAAGCTTGATAAAACTAGTGAACTTTTTCCCGTTTCACTGTTATAAGCTGGCCATAGATAAAAAAAAATTGCATTGGGATTT
The DNA here is from genome assembly GCF_024139115.2 of Armigeres subalbatus. Lineage (NCBI taxonomy): Eukaryota > Metazoa > Arthropoda > Insecta > Diptera > Culicidae > Armigeres > Armigeres subalbatus. The sequence goes on along the minus strand of NC_085141.1, from coordinate 381,431,988 downwards.
TTGCAACATCCACGCAGTAATTTCAATGCTAATCAAATAAAAAGTTCCCCACGCACGAGTAGGTTGTTGACGTTTTCAGGTTTCTGTTGCGTAGCCGTTAACGTCGCTTCAGCTTGTATGCAATCATACACAAGATCGATTCGTTGATTGATTTTGCTAATTGATAGTTTTCCGCCCAAATGTCTATCATAGGAATATTGTAATGATCATAAATAGCAGGAATAATCAAAATATATAAAATTGCGTATAGTTCTCGTACTTGCTTTGTTCGAATGAACATAATAAAGGAGCTTCAATTGACATTAAATACACCATATCACTTGAGCAATTATTGAATTTATCGCGCCAGAGGAAATACAATATCATAATTACATTCAATAGAACTTCAATGAAAATGAAAACATATTATTTTTTTTGCTTGGACAAACTATTATATTAAATTCTTGTTACTTTCCTCTCAAAACCGTTCACAGGAAATAACCAGGCTTGTATACAAGTCTTCTTGCATAAAACATATTTTTAAATAACTTTCACTTACTAAAATTGTAGATAAATCACACTTATTATGATAAACTTGCTCAAAATGCACTACATTTCGAAAGATTAGATGTTTGTGAACCATTTTGGACCTTGATTGACTAGTAATTCTTTTTATAGGGTTAACGATTGCTGTTCCAAAATGCTCAAAATCATTGATTTTACGACATTTATTGAGGTATTTCTCAAAATCTCGACGTGTTAGAGCAAATCTGAAGTCAGATTCGGATTCAGCGAGCCAAAATCTACTAGGGACACATTATTTGGTGCTAGGGACAAAATCTTGTTGAGCTGTGTTATTTTAACTTCGTACAATGGTGTTTAAGGTTCAATCAATGTACGGTAGAAGATTAACACGTTTCTAAATATTTTGAAAAATATCAAATTGTTCAGTGAAATATAAAATTACGTATTCGAAGAGGTGAACCAGCATGAAGTTGGAAACCTCCAAAATAAAGACAGAAAAAAGATTAACACGTACGTCTCTAAAACTCAAAATTCATAATCATGGCGTCAACTAGAGGCAATAAAACAAAATGATCGTGTTCTTCTTTGGCGACTTTTGAGAACAACCTGTCTATAAAACGGGAAAGAATGAGATTTGCTCTCCAACCTCAATGTGCACAGTCCGAGAGCTCTAGTATCTGAAATAATCCATACCGGCGCTAGCTACGTCCGCACGGTCATCGGAGATGTGAAGGAATGCTCCTTGAGCATCCACTTAGACTTGACGGATCTGGCTGAAATTTTTACAGTAGCTTCTGGGAGCAAAAAATTTATTTTCGGGGTCTCGAAATAATGATTTAGATTTTTTTCATATAAGTGTGGTCCACCCTACTCTGCACTTGACACGAGCTCATGCGGAATTTCATTGGAATGTGGAGGTTAGGTTCTATGACAGAGGTTCGTCTTGGTGGTTAACGGGTTGCCAGTGTTATACGAATGAAAGGGTGGTATTTTTTAATTCGATGCCGAATAAGCGTTTTCGCTCATTTTGAATCCTAACAGTTACCTGCTAGAACGAGTCCAATTGTAGGTATAGGATAGAAGATGGAAATGGCTAGAACATGAGAGAGACCTATATGAAATAATACAAAGTAGGAGGAATGGTACGGGCCTGGGATTGAACCCACGACCTTCTGCGTATGAGCCAGAAGTGGTAGCCATATGATCACCAAGCCCGTTCAATGTTCAGCAAATATATCTGTTGATGAAAAACAATCAATCTATTGGTTGTTGTTACACACCAAAAAATATATACCTGTAAGAAACTGACATTACCGTCTACTAATGATGATTTCCTTCTTTTCTTATTTATAGTGAACGTAGTTATTCTGAACACGACGTCAACCATCACTTGCGGAATGGATCATTCCAGCATAGTTTCGCTCCCAACGAAAAATTCATTAATATAATATTTAATTACTATTTATACTAACTGGAAGCGTTTGGTAGGGAAGGTCCACGCTTTCTTCCTTTCCCCTCGATTTCATGGTATAGATCGACTTTAAGGGTTTACAAATTCTGAAGTCGCTCAGTATCAAGAAATCATCTCTGCGGTACATACTGCGTAGTTGGCCTGGCCGTATGAAAAGAAAAATGACGGAATTCATTTTCCAGGATTAAGGGGGTCCCGTAGTGTAGTTGGCTACACGTTCGCCTTACAAGCGGATGGTTATGGGTTCGATTCGCAGCCTCTCCACCAAACCCTCGTCAGTCGCCGGATCCTCAGCCCATATGGTGGCGTTATGGGTACGCACCGTACCTCCAACGTTACCCGGATAAATGGCATTCGAACACCGTAACGATCATTTGGATACACGACATGGACAAACCACGGACACTTGTGTACCTCCACCACAGCTTGTTCCGTAGTCAACATTGGAAATTCCGCACAGACAGTCATAAGGATAATCACAGGAAGAGAAGAGATAGGTGCGATCCACACTGACAGTTCCATAAACGAAAAGCAGAAGGAAAGAGACTGCATCTATACTACGAAAACATCAGACCCCCGCCCCGGGACAAACAATCACAATGGACTCACGATGAGATGGGCTGGCGTCGACAATAGAGATGGGCAAAACAGCTCATTGCAGTGAGCGGATCTGAGCCGTTCAGCTCATTGAAAAGAGTCAGCTCCTTGGATCAGCTCTTCAGTTCTTGAATGCTACATATATTAAAACATAATTGTTAATATTATTATTTTAATTATTGTTCAAAAATTTGAAAAATTTATGTCATTCATTAATTTATTCATTCATTCATCATTCATCTATTTACCTCACTTTGAAATTTTTTAAATGTTAAGCTACATTGAAAAACCGACAATTTTAAACTATTAACATTTATTACGCTTTTTCTAACCGTCTAGTTTTGAAGTCTAGGAGTTCATTTAGAACCATCACATTTATTTCTATACAAAAACTAACTCAATATTATTTTCTATTCATAATTCTAAGTTACATTTTGTTGATAACGTTTCTCAAATCGTTAATTTCGTGTCATAAGTTTTCTCTTTATACTGGATGCAGTAAATCAATGCCTTGTTTGCGCGCGCTTCTAACCCTTCTAACCATGCGTAGTAGCGGAGTTGACATTTTCATACAAGCGACCCCATTCATCTATATTGGTTCCCGAAATGCGAGAGAAATAAAAACAAGAGAGTAAAAAAATACAGAGCACGGTGCTACAAACAAACCGAGTGCACATGTAGCAGTATGCTGGCGAGAAAACCCGTCGCAAGTAAAAGATCCGCTCCGTGCAAGACACAGCTCCCAGTTCGGTTCGTTTGACCCACACGGTTTGCTCGCTACAATCGGTCGCGACTGATCCGGATCGAGATCCGTGTAGCACGGAACTGAGCTGGTGGCGCAGCTCTCGCGTCCATGTCACAGCAATGAGCTGGACGACGACATGAGCGGAACTGAGAGTTGTTCGGATCTTTTGCTTGGTACGGTTCGTTCGCTACCGCACTACTAGGTATCTTTTGTGTGTCCGTTCGTAGCGCCGAGTATGTGGGTATGGGTTAAGAAATAGACGGCAAGCTAGATTATTTTTGCTTGTGTATTTCTTATTCCTCTCTGCAGCAGAAATGATTTCTGTTGCTTGGCTAGATGGTGCTGTCGCTTGGCTTAATGGTGCTTGAGGTGCAAATAATAAACGATCAGCATGTGCGCGGTACTGGACTGGAATGCTCATACAAGCTCGCTTGTGTTATGTACCGCGAGCGTGGTATTTTCGTTTGTGCTGTACAAAATACAACAGCGCGCGTACTCGAGTGTGTACGCTCAAGGGAGTTTCTCTAGGCACGTGTTTGTCAATGATTTCATCAATTTAAAGTGAGCTGCTGAGCTGGGCTTCTTTAAAAAAGATCCATGGCTCATCAGCTCAATATAAGGTAGCGAATCTTTGGAACAGCTCCTGAGCGGAGCGCCCATCTCTAGTCGACAACAGTAATGAATAATGGAAATCTAAAAATAGATTCTGTGAGGATTCTGTACAGCAGAATATCCCAGTAGATCTCGGCATAGTAGCGGTTAAGAAACACAGAGTGCCTACCAAATAAAAAAAGGAAAAAAATCCAGGAGGCTTTCAAGTATTGGCTGCGCAAGTATGAGATTAGATTAGAAGAAAGCTCTCTTCATACATTGAGGGACAAGCTTCCCGGAATCCACGTTTTCAAGGGCACACTATATAACCCGCCAACCCGTCACGTTCCCCGGTTAAATGGATGGCTTAAGCGCCACTCCGTGAAGGAGACCACCCACCAGTTTAAGGTTTGCCCGGCCTGAGACTATCCAGAGGATAGGGTCAATGTTTCCCGAAATCGGGGAGGGAAGTGACTGGTTGTGTCAAAACCGTCGTACTTAGCGTGAGCGTATCGACGCCGCAAGACTCTAAATCACGTACGTGCAACTACCAGAACCGCTCCAAAGACAATTAACCGTTCACAATAAGTTTTCATCACTGGCCCAGCTCTCCACAATCAAACGAATAAATCACGCTTTAGAATGAAAAGTTATCACGACTACAAATTGAAATTGATGATTCGTCCGCGAAAAGACATGGGAACCCCTCTCAGATGACTAACTGTTTGTCTACATTTACGGGAATCTACTTCATCAAGTTCGAGACGAATAGCAGTATGCTGTACGCTATAATTTCAACATTCACACACATCAAATATAACACGAAGCTTTAATACAGTCAACAAAGAGCTTTATTACATCTCGTTTATTCCTTTGCCTAGGCCTTTCTTCTTCCCCTTTTTAACATATTGCTACACTATCGCATACTATCTAATCCCCATCAACCTCAGTGTATCGTGCGTGTTGTTTGTGCGTTACCCGTTCATTCACTCGCTGATCATGTACCAATCATTTAACGGAGGCAATTAAGTACTTGAAATTTATTGCCTCATGCGCATGGACGTTCACAGTACAAAATGCATGCAAATACTCACTACCTAGGTTTTACGTGGATGGTTGGATGGTGATGAGTCGGCGGCTGAGCACACAGAGCTGCTTGCGCACTACTCCGGCCCGATGTCGACGGCTTTACGTGTCGATCGTTGATGACTCTCTCACCTGGCGCGTGGTCTTACGCTTGAACGCGGCACATGCGTCCGTTCGTCGAACAATAGTTCTCGCTGCTGTCGGTTGGACGCTGATGGTTTGATGAGCCTGCCTGTCTAGGGCGCGTAAAAGGAACGTGACGCGGCCCTCTTCCGGCCACGTGTGCCCCGGGATTACCTCGACGCCGACGAGTGGGGTCAAAAGCGGTCTCTAATGGGATGGTGGTGTAACGGCAAATGGCTTCGCTGCCTCGCACCTTTTCTAAACTAGTAACACGCACTGCCGCAACTTAGATCGAACAAATTACTGATTGACGATCAAATTTTAAATTACACCACGACGCGAAACAAATACGGACCACTTTTGCCTCTTCCACTGATCGAATCGAAGTGATCGATTAGAGTTGGAAATTGCCTCAGATTAACTGCGAATCTGTAAAATAATCCCCGGTTGCCGTGATATTACCCGAAGATAATATCACGAACGCTAATTCTCGCAATTGGATATAAAAGATTTAGCGGGCATCGCGACATCTCTTTCTGACGGCTTCCAAACATCCAGTCAAATCCTCTCCGATCTTGGAAGTAGAGTCCAAAGTCGAATAAGGAAGGTCAATGTATTTTGAATGGCGCATTTGCGGGTCGTTGTCCCTCTATTCAAGCTAATTTGCATAGCGAAATGACGCGCGGTTGGCTTGGGTCTCATGTTTAGCGTGTGTAACTGGTAATGGGAACTCACTTGATTAGCTTGTATGCCAGATGCAACCATTTCGAAGGCGTGAGGTGTGCGATTGTGTGGAGACTAACTTTAGGGATCTTATTCAGCAAAACGAACATTCAAGCAATAGTTTCTAACTTATGAAATTCTATTTTAGATTTTCCATGGGATTCAATTAAATAAGAAAACGTACTTGTTACAACTATTCAATGCGGAGGCAACGCACAATTGTCATTATCTATTATTTTAGCATTCCTGCGTATAATAAAAATCTGGAACAACAAAAATGACAGCCAGAACGCATAATGCTCTTGTACTGTGAAGTTGTCTTTTCTCTTTGCTGAAGAAAGTTTTTGATACTACCCGAAGCTATTTTAATTTCCACAGTGCTTCTTAGCGCTGTTTGTACCTACTAATCTCGTTACGATCTTTACTTGGATCGGTGCCTTCGTTTTACGTTAGACCCGTTTGCGGAAGTAAAATATCGACAAGCGGTGGCAATCCTGCAAGGACACCGTTCTGGAAAAAAAAACGCTTCAAATGTTACGTATTTACGCTTAACAAAAACAAAAGGAAGGTGAAGGAAATCTCTGAATTCTCCTCTTTCTTCTAAGGAACAAGGCTTCAAGACCGTCCTGCCAATGTGTGGAAAAAGTAGAAGGAAGAGACTTCAGATATTCCTTCTAATTCTAACAAGCAATAATGGAAAAATTTCCCCACGTACTTCCAATACTCAGCTTATAGTTTTCTCACATAAGCCGAGAGCTTCTTATTTGAAACCATCCAGCAAACATATTGTCACTATGAATGGGGTTCCAATTAAGGGGTCTAGCGAAGCTAAATATTTAGGACTTCATCTAGATCAAAAATAAACTTTCAAAAATCACGTGGAAGTTATTCAAGCCAAATGTAACTAATATATCAAGTGTCTATATCCACATATAAACAGAAAATCAAAACTTTGTCTTAAGTACAAACTTTTTATTCACAGAGGTTGCTATTTATTACGAGTGCGCGAGATGGCAGCAATTCAAATCAAATTTACTGTCACAAATTTTTCGGTGACTGCATTGCGGTGACATTTCTCCATGAAGAAAAATAATTTGTGAGCCGAAATTCAATTGATTGCTGCTTAGACCATGACTCTTGTTAAGGAAAGGAATGGAAAAAGAACACAAAGCATCACAAGTCAGTCAAAAAGGCGATGGAAGTGGCTTTTCAGGAACCCGATAGTATGTGCTTTTAATATGACGGTGGTGTTGTATGTCCGAGGTATACTACACAGTGTTGTGCTGAATCATTATTAGAAAAAAATGATTGCAATTTTCATGTGAAAACTTTTCACGTAAAAACAGAAGACGAGTTGTCACCTGCGACAACTTCCCATATTTTGTACTCAAAGTCTCAAATGATAATAAACACAGAATTTTCATTCAAACATGAGTTTTTATTCGAGTCAAGTACGAGACACTGAAGACGGCCTTACTTTTGAGGTCGAAATACGTATCTGTCAAGATACAATCAAGTGGTGGAATTCAATGGGACTGTATTAACTCGTCTTATGACAAGTGTAGACATTCCACTAAAAAGCTCAAAATAATTTTCTTATCATTAGCTTTTAGTTTTAGTTTTTACTAATATCAGTTAATTGTTAGCAATCCCGTTATATCTTCTATTTGGCGTTATGGCTCCATGGTAGTAAGGAAAAAGGGTTCAAAATGTAACGGTAAATGTTCAAGACAAGATACGATTTTGAAACAAATCTTAATCGTTGGCGAGTTTTTATCACTTGATAATTTAAAAGTGAGATCGCGGGTGAGTTTTGATCATCCTCGATTTTTTGAATATTTGATTTTTCCTATTCCTGTAATACTACATATTTGGTTCTCATATATATCTAGTTTTTGGCTATCATCAGAAGAATGCATATATAAACATGAGTTTATATTTTGAAAGGAAACAAATTAGGGGAAGCGAAAATCAAAATATTTTATTTCTTTTCTCGTTTCAGAGAGCAGTCGCTTCGTACCATCCCACAAAAATCATCAAAGAAGTGACAAATTTCTTGGCATGATCACTCTCAACGTATATTAAAATGTATCATAAAATTTGCTTATGATGGTACTCCTAAACTACATTCCCTACCAACCATCCAACTCCTTGACATCTATGAAGGCGTTGGTGAGTTGCTGACCTCTCGTTAAGTAGATTTCATATCAGCATTTCTTTCCCTTCCCTAGTAACGGAGAAGATGGGCGTAGCCGGCAATGGTAGCTTTCATGCTTTATCATTTTGAACCTCCTATTGCTATTAAATCCCAAATAGTAATCCATAAGCAATTTAGGAAAGGAAGTTAGAGAATAAACATGACAGCTATCAGCATGCAATCTACGAAGTACTCCGTTACAACGCAACGCAACAACAATTTTTTGATCTACAAACAAGTTTTTAGACCAGCCAGTATGCTGCGCCAATATGGACTAGTTGCTGCAATACCAGAAAGAAGGCATTTCAGAAGATTCAAAATAAAATTTTGAAAATGATTGAACTTCATAGAATTTCTAATATTGAGCCATTGCAACAATTTTAGACAAAAAATCTACACCGGCCTCGCCCGAGTGTCTGGTGTGCGCAGGTTTAGAGGAAACGGCGGAACACGTGTTGTTCGTGTTCCCGCGTTTTCGCACAATGCGTGACCACATGCTTGCCACATGTGGTCTGGACACTACCCCGGACAACCTAGTTCGGAGGATGTGTAAAGATGAAGTTGGATGGAACGCCGTTTTAACGGCTATCATCCAAATCGACTCGGAGCCACACAGAAGGTGGTACGTGGACTCGAGGAATGGCTAGTTCGGGCGTAAATAAGAGGTGGTCATAGGGTTCGGAGTCGGCTTCATGGGTCATACCGGTGGTCATGCCCTATGGTCGAACTCGATTTTTTTTATCGAACAAGTAGCCGCGCGATGAACAACATGGTATCGTCGCTTTCGCGGCGTCGGTCAACCGGGCGGGTTCCGAGCCCGAGGACGGAAATTGGACCTCGTCAAGGCTGGAGTAGGCGTAGGCACCGCGTCGGCAAGTCCCTCTGTGTGTTGGCGAATTGGCCCTATCGCAGAGAGGTCAATTTGGGGTGCACGCGGCATCACCATTCTTGATACCAGTCGTGCAGAGGGAAGCAGGCGCGAAGTCGACCCTTCCCGCCTTCTGAGGACATAGGGCGTGGTAAGGCCACCTGGAAAGCCGGCAATGCGCTGGCACAATACCATATAGTATTCTTCTTAAAAAGCGAGTCACGATGTTCGGTGCTGCAAGGATACGCTAACCGCACTGGCCCCCTTTGAAGCATTACTTTCTGGTTGTACCGAAAGGACGATGGGCTTGGCGGCAATAATAATGTATAATAATGTATTTCGCTAATAATAATACTAAATTACAGGCTATCTAAAAATCTAAAAATCTAAAATCTATAAGCTGAATTTGTTATTCTGTAATTATAATTTGATAAGTAGCAGATCAATTGTGAGTAGATTTTTCCCAAAATTATCCACTTTATATCTAACCAATAAATTACTATATAGCTTTAAGCTTATCACATCGGGAACGAAGGTGTAGATTTGCTTCAAAGAACTCCGAAAAGTTCAACCGCATAACATTCTCAAAGCATCGTTATCAAGATGCAGAGATCTTTCGTTCGGCAGACTCGGTCCAAAACCCGAGCAGCTCAGGATGCGCCCTAGTACCGGGAGAGATCGACAGCCTTGCAGCACCAAAGTCCGTCCACCTTATGATATATCAACAAATTAAAGAGGTTTTATGGTAATTTATATATAAATAATTTATCTTATCCTGTTCATATGCTTGTCAGTGAGAATTTTGGCCATTGAAATTGAAAGTAGGCCTTGAAATTAAAATGACAAAAATTAAAAACAAATCGTAACCGTGCAAACACTAAGTTTCAGGCGCCATTTTTTTTCCTTGATTGTTCCAAAAGTTCCTGTGTTCAAATTGCAATTTGCAATGAATGAAGTAAACTTAGCATAGTTTATATTAAACGGATCTCTTCTCAAGCTATGTATTGAGCTATTTACAGTGGTAGTCCAGTCAATTGATGTGGGGTGGCACTCAAGCGATGACTGTGGTACCAGAGTCAGGGATGGAGGATGATTTTGAGCCAGATTTTGAGTAAGGTACACTGGGGAAGTGGAAAAGGAAAAATCGATAGTGCATGTTTGAATTAGTGTAAAACCAGTTTAAATGATTTAAATGTGTTCAATCAAAATGGACTATCAAAAACAGTCAATTTTGCACCAACTGTGCGGTAATTCATACCATTTTGGTCGCTTGAAATTTATAGAAATAGATTTTAAAATTAGGAGTTGTTTTTCCACTTACCCTAGTGGGATGGGGTAAGTGGAAAACCCATGTTAACTTGACCTTCAATAGTGATGAGTAGTTACATATAACTAAAATCAATACGATAATTGCTCTGAGTATCTTTTGTGGAATAATTTCATTACTTTAACGGAATAGATCCTCAAGGAATTCTTGTAATAGCTAGGGAAGGGCTGGTTTTGCCTTCTCGAACACTTAGTGTACGTAAAGTCTATATGTTCGCCCCAAAGTTGATTTTTTAAAGGAAAAATGGGACTTACAGGGTTATGAACTAATCAACTTGGTTTAACGAATTGAGATGATGTATGTATGTGCGTATTTGTATCTATGTGTGTGCGCAAAGCACGTACGAAATTATCAGCTATTCTTAAGCACTTGTCCTTAACCAATTTGTTCGCAAAAAAAAATGCATTGAACGGCGAAACTTGTTATGAACAAAAAATAATGTGAATTATACAATATGTTTACCTATAAGTGCTATTTTTAAATTTCTTATACATTTTTTTCATATATAAAACATGTGAAAGGCATCCATACCGATAGGTGGATTTATCAGGCATTTTCTCATTTATATGAGTCCAATCACCACTGGCATCACAATGATAACAAAGAAGGAACATATTAAGATTCACAGCTATCGAAATGAACCCTGGAGGGAAGAAAATAATTGCGTAATTAGAACATTATCCACTTACCCCGCAGTATTTGATACCTGGGGTAAGTGTAAAATCTTTGAATTATTTGCTTTCTTGGTACAAACCACTACCAATTGAATGGGATTAGTTTAATTGTATTAGAATGGTAACCTGTGATATAAATTCACTTGAAAAAAGAACAATTTGTGCAAATAAGAATTGATTTTATGAATGCAAAAATCAACTTTTCGCGAAACCTAAAATTACAGTTCAAGCGCTAACCGTGTTAGTGTATATATTATACAAATTTCAACATAGTATTAGTGGGAGCATCCAAGTATATGCTAGCATAATGTTATGATGTGGTAAAAACTGTAAAGTATGTACAATATCAATTTTTCGAGTCGATTATTACACTTACCCCCTTTTTCCACTTCCCCCAGTGTACCTTATTCGTATATTGATCTCGAGCACGGAGATGATGTCGATTGTGTGGTATGTAGACATCCCAATAAAGCTGAACTGTATATGACCCAATACGGAAAGTGTAAGTGCGATCGAGAGATATCGTTTGTGAAAGATGCATAAAGTTCCAAACACTCCTGGTAGTTTTGTGACTGTTGATTCCACCACTTCCACGCTCTCGGCGAGTCATGATTGCCCGAGAACTCCAACAACTGGAAGATGAAAGGTGTTTATGGGAAAAGCTGGAAGAACAAAAGCTACGGATAAAGAAATCACTCGCCAAGAAAGCGATGAATGAGAAGCTGGAGCAAGAAAAGGAGAACTTGGCTCAGAAGCATAAGCTTCTTCGCCACATTATAGTCATGAGTTCACATATGAATTTTTGCAATGGGAGTAGCGAAATGGATTCCATATTTTCGACACATATATGCGCCCACATGCATTACATGAGTGTTCACACATACTATCCATGTGGGTCATAGTATCAATGAGTGAATTTTTATGCAATTAATATGTGCCGCCGCATGATATCCATATTTCAAAATAGATGGATTTTTGCCATAAAGTATGTGTCGATGTTTTCGATGTTTTCTGCAGCTAGAGGAAAAGCTGATGATTCAGTGCCTCTAATAAACAAACAAACAAACACGTGAAGCCGTCAGAGGATCAACGAGACTAACGAGAGCAGGACAGACAGTGAATACAAGAAATAGAGGTCAAGTTGAAGAGGCATCAGGACATCAAAGGCCTGCACCAGCAGGAGAACCACGTAAGTAGGAAACGCGAGCTCGACCTGGTCAACCGGTTGAAAGCTTTCGAGCGAAAGTATGCCAAGGAGCAGGTGAAGCGAGACGAGGAGAGGCAAAGTTTCTTGGTGAAGGAGCGGAATCTGACTGCGCTGCTAGAGTGACTGCACTTAAACTGCGGCCAGCAGTCGACGGATGCACAGCACGAACACTGTCCTCAGTCAACCCCATAAGGTTTAGTCGTGAGTCGTCACCCACTAGCGGCGTCGGTAAATGGTTTCCAATTTGCACAAATTGAAGCAAATCAAGATACGAATACTTTGAAAGCATGTCCAAATGCCGATAGCCAGGATAAGAGATCAGGAACACCCAATACACCTATTGAAATTCCTCAGTTAGGTTCTGCTTCACAGATAGAAAAATCCACTGAAATTTACGCTTTAAATCATGCACATAAATGGAACACCATTATCAGCGTAATTCCACGCGGGATATAGCCTAAATGTATACAATATTTGACGTGAATCATCAATATTGTATGCAAGTTGTAAGCAATCTTGTTAGGAAGACGACCATTTCAGCGTAGAATAGCGTAGATTTCATCATGTCAAGTTTTACGCGTTGTTTAATTTTCATTATTTTTTTCTGTGTTTAGTAGATGCGTTAGGGCAGTCACAGTTTTAAGTAGTCAAACCTTTTCGAGTCTGTTCATCATCAACTGGTGATACAGGGTCCTAATTGTTTGCTTAGACGAACATTTCAGTTCAGTGTCAGATCATTATGGCAAGCATGGAAAGCTGATTTTGTGTCCCAAAGGATTCTACAATAAAATCCTATAAAAATAATTTTATTTTTTCGAAAAAAGCTTTCTTCAAAGCATGTACCAGGAACCAAACCAGAATTCCGTAAATTTTTTTTTTTAAGATTTTTCTTTAAAGATACACTACTATGAAAGTGTCTTTCAAGAAAGTTCACTCCATAAATTTAAATAAATTCAGGAAATCAGATCAATTAGTATACAAACAGATAATCCTATTTTCGCCAAAGTTGAACTGACGTTACAAGGAGTTCCTGGAAAATAAATCGCACGATGGATTAGGATCAATACAACTTAACTGATAAACTCCGAAAAAGGGAGGTTTCGTACTGCACAGTCCAATTCGGAAGCCCTAATCAGCATGACCCATAAGGATATTGCAATGTGAGTGAATCAGTCATGTTCAAAGAAAGTATTAAGCACCTGAGGTGGAATTTTCATTTTACAAATTGGTATTTCGTATATACTTAACTTGAAAAGTATAATTCGAGGATTAAAAAATAAATATATAATTTGATTGGACAATATTTCCATACAATTCTCGTAAGAACGGCCCATGATTCTGAGGACATGTTACATGTAGGCAGCACACGAAATGTTGTACAAAAGTTGCTGATCTCTAAATAAGGTAAACGTTCCATTTCGAAGCATGCCACCAAGCATTGCAACTCAATGTCGACCCCTTAACGAACCCATAATTAAGAACCAAACCCTGGCAGTGCCCTATGTTCAGGAGATGCCAAGGCCCTTGGCATAGATTGCAAGTTATGTGCCTCGTAATTTTCGTTCATTCTAGAATCCTACGCTTCCAGCCCCAGCCGACATATGTGCGCCCCTTCAGCTGGTCGATCTGAACTTCTTGGCGCTAATTGGACTAGGGCTTCGTCGGGCGCTGGATTAATCCGAACAACGGCGAGAAAATAAATAAACTTGTACCGAGGCAGCGGCACATGTTCTGCTGGATCCGATCCCTTTCTGCACCGGCAATGCATGCGCGAGGAGCTGCCCATGAGATTATCACGCGCTTTTCCCTTTCGTAGGTTCTCCGCCCCCCCCCTCGTGCACCATAGATCGCGTCCAAGAGCGCCCGCGCGCGTGAAAATAAAACAGGGCAGCCCTCGGATTGAGTCGGGTACGGCAAAGACATAATCTTGCACTTTATGGGCTGGTCCCGGGCCCGGCTTGGCTGGGACCGAGTGTTGTACTTATGAAAAATGACAGACGACTGCCGGCTATTGTACCGCGTTACGGGGGTTGGCGCATCAGCGGAAGGATCCGCTTCGATCTTGGCTCGCCCGGGCGAGCGGGAGGATAAATTTAATTAAGGGAAAAAAGCGAGTCAGTCCTGTTCGCGGTGCATCCTCCCTCTTGGTTGCGGTTGATTTAGATGTCATGTTTACTATTTTTATTGCCACTTGTCGTCAGCGATGCCAATTGTGCAGATTTTGCTACAGCATCATTTTTTTCAGAAATTGTGAGATTTCATTGAAATATTGAGGTAACAATACTGTTGTCAAACAAATTGTTAAAAATATAATTGAGATAAAAAAAATATAGGCGGTTCTTAGAATTGATTCTACCGAAACTTTTGAATTATTTATCCATTATTCTAGATATTTCTAGCGTAGAACATTAAAAACATCGAATTAAAAGTATAAAGCTCTGGCGGGACTGCTTTCCAAGTGCTGCAAATTTGCGGACTTCCCAAGACTACGAAGCTCGAATTTAATTGCACCCCGATCCTTTCGGTTCATAACTTTTAATTAGAATCACTTATCACCGCGAAGCGTACCGAAATCGGAACTGAGCGTGCGGAAATTGATTCTTCTCGAGCCATAAATTTCCCCGAAAGCGTGACTTTCGATCCATGCCCCGATCCGTGGCATGGAAAGTGAAAAAATGGCTTCTGCGCGGTGTGATCATGTGCCGATTCCGATTCGGTTTCTACGAATCCGGTAGAACGGAGGTGGTGAATGATTCCTTTCCGCGAGAACCAGAAACAACCAGACTTCGAATCAGACAGAACATATGATCCTGCCTACTCGTTCCCGTGCTAGACACGGTTGTGGGTAGAAGTCGTGCGGTAAACAGCATAAAAGCAGCGCAGCAGCACCAGCAGAACTGAGTGGCGGAGTCCTAGCATGGGACCTAGGGCTGAGGGTTCGCCCACTGAAGCAGTCAACAGTGGCAAATTTATTGATTCGTCTACACGGAATCCACGAGTTTGTTGGGGAGCTATTTTTTTCTACCGATAGAAGGAGAATCATGTGTTATCACTTTACTGGAATACAAATAATTCTACAATACTTCAAACAGCAGTGCTGATCAGGTTTGGTTATTTTACACATATTTAACCTTACACCCAAACAGCGACTGTTAGATTAAAACTAACAATTCTGTTGTTAGATTCTTATGCAAAAAATGTAAGCTACAAACACATATTGTTAGAAAAGCTTGCAAAATTGTATGGTTTCTTATAATATTTGTATAAGAATCTATTTTCGCAAATGTCTAGTTCCTATACAGGTTTTGGTAGGTTCTTATATAGAATTGTTATACAATCTAACAATCACCGGCTGGTGTAGGATTATAAAATTCATTCATATTTTTTATTTGCACTCGACCGCAATTTAATGGGCATTAGTTTTTGTCAGCAAAACGAAAAAAGGTTCCGAACATTTTGGATTCCGTATTCGGTGGTACAAGTATTCAACCTCATTAGGAATCATTGCTAACGCCGGAGTGCCAGCGAGGGACTCTAAGCAAAACTATGCACACCATGTTGCATTGTGTCAGCATCAAGAAAGTAGCCCCTTCAACGCAATGTAGGTAGCGCAACCCTGCTGGTACGGTAGACTACCGAAGATTATACAGTTACCAAGAAAAGTCAAATTAGAGCAAACAGATTGATTCAACGGCAATAGTCCCGGCAACGAATAAAGGACAACACTTGGAAAGTCGAATCTTGGAACGTGAGAACTTTGAATGAACCCGCACGTGTTGGTCGGCATGAGTGTGGATGCAATCCAGGAAATACGGTGGGCCAGAACTGAATTCCGGGTAGTGGATCCCACAGCTCCCAAGTAACAATTTCAAGACTTCATGTATTTATTTGAGTTTTTTGACGGTTTTATCGCTGCTTTGTTCAATGCTGCAAGATTGGCTTTGTTTGAAGACTTATAGCTATCTCCAAAACCATTGGCGTAACTACAGGGGGGCTAGGGGGGGCTATAGCCCCACCTAAGATCTGGCTAGCCCCCCTAGAAAATTTGTAACTTTGTATAATATCATCACATATCTAGTCCACTGATTATATACACGGGTAAATGCAGAGAAAGGATTGTCTTCATTATCCAATCCCTCTCTTCGAAACACTACAACAAGTTGAATCTATTCGCTCAAGCTTTTGAACTTCGAGCATTTGTTATAAGGCTTGCTCACGACAAAATCTGGACCCCTCAAAACACGTTATAACTTATGAAATACCAAAGGAAATACCTCATCAACAATTGAATTAAAAAATATTTTATTTATTAGTATTACAAGTACTTAATGGATATTTGAGATTTCCAAGTTTTTCCAGGGTTTTGTGAGTAATTGTTATCTAAATCGAGCGTATGATCTCAACCTTCCTAACTAATACCAATCCTAAAAACTGCAGCGCATTATTATCACATCACTGTAGGCTTCTTGAGAAAGGTTCAGTAAAACTCTTAGATTTTAAGTAGAGGTAACTAAAAGATGAATAAGAAAGAACTTTGTATTCTTTCGGATGGATTTTAGAAACTCTGCATACTATTTAATTCTCTAAACTCTCTGCAGCAATGAAACCAGTGAAAATGTCTCAGTAGGCGTGAAACATACCTACTGAGAGAAAGTATGTGTTAAATGTTCCTATCTGTTATCAAATGCACGTGATGAACTTATTGTAAACATAAAAAATCACGATAATAAAGACTTAAAAAAAAATGTTATCAAATGCTCCTATAAGTTAATTTGTTGCAATTTTCTTTAACTAAATTGAAAATTAACGACCAATAAGTTGTATTGGGATGTAAAACTGATTTTTTTTTAAACCATCCTAGAAGTTATTCTAACAGAAAAGAAAGGTTAGTTTGTTGTAGTCAGATCGCCGTTTGAAAGCTCGTAGGAATTGTCAGGCCACTGAATTGAAAGCTGGCGAAAAGAGTTTGAATTATTAATATTTAATTTATAATGTATTCTAGGTTCGAAGCAAATAAAAAAATCCTTCGAAAATCAGGATCGTGCTTCACATTCTATTTACGGCGAGCGCAACACCTATGGTTTTTTGAACCTATAAAGAATTTTGAATCCTACGAGATTTCTAGATTTTTGAAACAGGGCTGAGCGTCGATGAACATCATTTGAAATATTTAAGTCGTCCATTGATATCTGGTAGACCAACAATATACATCAGTTGAATCGAGCAAAAATGGTAAACTGTCTGTCTTATTTGTTGTAAATTAGAAAAGTTAAAAAAAAAGTTAGCCCCCCTAGAATTTTTCATTAGTTACGCCAATGTCCAAAACCATAATAAAACGTCTAATAAAACCACAAATGTCAAAAGCTTCATAAACTTATGAGTGGGCTAATGATTATCTTAAGGACTCCAATACAACCAATTCTGAAAACTGTAATAAAACCGGATGTTTTGGTCATAGACTTGGCTTACTCATAACCTCCATAAAACTTAGTGGTTTTTACTAGGTTTATGATGGGATTATACAAGAACATAATGTTTATGTTGAACTTCATGCACTATGGCCAACCGAATGGCCAAAAACAAAAGTTTCTATCATAATGTTTCTGCTACAAGTTTCTCGAAAACTTAAACAAAGAAAACAATAAATAGGGGAAATGTCCCGATCTCCATCTCACTGAACATATTTTCATCTCATCACGAAACAAAGAAATACGGCACCAATTTCGTCGCTTCTTTTGGTAAACATGCGTGCTCACTGCTGAAAAAAATCACAAAAATAAGAAGCAAATCAAATACCTTTCCATTGCTTTGTTTTTGATGAGATGAACATCGGAGCCGCATGAGATGCAATCCAGGAGCTGTTCCCCCACAATGAATACGAAAAACTTTGAAAATTGGGCATTCGCATATTTTAAATTTTGTTGTTTATTGACAATAAAATCCATAGGTCAAATCCCACTCCTGAGAATGGAATAGATAATGAAAATCGAGTAAACTAACCGAATATGTCTTTTTATTTCCGTTAAATTAAGATAGTACAAATACGAACACGCAACAAATGGTGCGATAATCAATATTTGAGATATTCTACTGCTGCTGTGGAAGCATAACGTCAATTGCAATTATTGTGGACCCCGGTAACTTGATCGCTTATAACCTGAACACTTTTGAATTTGTGGCTTGATGGCTTGAACATCGTTCACATTAAAAATAGTTCAGACGCCATTCAGCACGAGGAATGGCGAAAATGAAAATTGATCATCGTGAAAGAGAACGCATAATCAAAACAAACACCAAAAAGGTCAGACAGAAACTGTTTTATCTGATGCTTATTACATTGTTATTAAAAGATCAAATTAGAAATGAACGCCGTTAATTTGATTGAAGTACCATTTAAGTTACTTGGAGTCCACGTATACTTGATTCCTCTCTCCATCTTCTCACAGTACTTTTATTGCATTCATTTTCCTTGTTTAATGAATTATTTAGCAATTTCTAGCAAGTACTTATTATACTTGAAAGATACGCAAAACTGTATTTTGACCATCACAACTACCCACGGTGTAGTAGCAGCCATGATGGTAGTATAGAATTGATTTCATATCGGCAAAAATCTTTTGCGATATTCACTACCATATGTAGCAACCGCTACATTTCAGAATGATTCATAAATCTATGAGCACGAGAAATTTTTCGGTGCGAATCAAAATGCCACAAGTAAAAAAAAACAGTATATTGATTATTGATTTGCTCAAATTTAATTTCCGTAAATCACGATATTGCGACGGCGCATTGAAATAAACTGCTTTTCTTACCTGGTTTCACCAGAAATTCGAAGGCGCACCAAAATTGTATGCACGCGAGCGAGTTCTGGGGCATCCAATTTCCGATGATTCCATATTATTTTACATCCATATCCATGAATGTTGTTTTTTTATCCTTCCATTGAATGATGTTTTTTTTTCATTCTTCCATTCCTACGATTTTCCTTTTTCTCCAGCTTAATAACAAAAGAGAAATTCCCTTTTTTGACAGCGGTTTTATGGCAGCTTTATTAACAACCTCGAGCTTGCTTTGAAGACGTTCTCAAGAGGGGTCCACTTGGTCATAACATAATCTTGTAGTGGTCTTCAAGAGGTTGTCATGTAGATCTTAGTTTTATTGCTAGTCTTCAAAATGTTCTCCAAAACTGCTAATGGAGTATGATAAAACTCAAAATGTTACTTGGGCTAACACTTCATCCAAGTACCACATCTACTATAGCGGCGGTGACAGCAGAACGAGGAGTAGGCTTCATGGTAATCGGGAAGCAGATTAAGCGTGTTATCCGGTGGAAGACGATAAGCGACCATATTTGCGTGTAGAGAATGAAGGGCAAATTCTTCAACCATAACCTGATCAGCATCTATGCCGCAACGAACGATAAGCCTTATGACGTTAAGGATGAGTTCAATGTGACTTACGTCGAGTCAAGTACGAGACACTGAAGACGGCCTTACTGTTGAGGTCGAAATACGTATCTGTCAAGATACAATTAAGTGGTGGAATTCAATGGGATTGTATTAACTCGTCTTATGACAAGTGAAGACATTCCACTAAAAAACTCAAAAAAAATTTCTTAAAAAAATATTGTGAATCGTATAAAATACGGCAGACTTCAGTGGGCTGGTTCACTTAGTGCGAATGTCGGAAGAAAGAATAGCGAAAACAATGTTCAACAGAGAACCGGATAGAGGCCAGCGACTTCGTGGAAGGCTACGAACACGCTGACTGCACGCGGTGTAATTGGACCTGGGGACCCTAAACGTTCGGGAAACTGGAGGAACATCGCCCAAGATCGACGATTATGATGCTTTACAATACGCCAGGCATAGGTGTATAGACGCTATAGCTAACCAGGTAGGTAAAGTGTTTAAACCGGGGGTCTGATATTTTGATTGTATTTCCGTAGCACAAATGTTGACTCTGGTATTCTGTTTACTGTCTACGGAACTGTTACCGTGAAACGCATCTTTCTCTTACCTTCCTGTTATTACTCTTATGGCTGTCAGTGCGGAATTTTCAATGCAGGCTACGAAACGAGCTATGCAGGTGGAATACAAGTGTCATCCGCATGGATTAAACTTCTAAACTACCCCAGTAACATTTTGGTTTTATGCTGGTTTTATGGTAGCCATGAAGAGCACATTATGGTTTTGAAGAGCGTCATAAAACGAAAAATGTTACTTGCGTAATGACTTCTCGGCACAAACTATTTGCGACCGACTTTTGCTCAGTTATTCACTCATATTCTTGTTTACAGGGATGTTTTAAAGTCAACCCGATCAATTCGAATATTTTTTTCATTTGGTTATGCTAGCGTGAAAATGAAAGTATGCACTAACTTTCGTTCGGAGTTCGGACGAGTATTCAAACGTGAACAAGAATACGGGTAAATCACAGGAGAAACGATAAAGATTATGAGTTTAGAAGCCAAAAATGGCAAGTTTCAATTCTCCACGTGATTCTGTTGTTGATGAAAAAATAACATATTTGGCTGTCATAGGCAACTGAGAATAGCAAAACTTGCTTGACCAAAATTTCAGTTCAGTGTCGGAAAGCAGTTAACGTCAAACTTTTTATAGCATCCGCCATTATGGCAAGCGTGGAAAGCTGGATTGGGTTAGTTTCCTGCGATAAGTTTAAACCTCCCTTTCTAAGAGTAAAATCAGCAGTGATTCAAATCGTTCGGGGCTGTCAGTTTGAATATGAATCTGAAACATTGAATTTCCCAGCAGCTGTTCTAGATTCAGTTTTTATACCAGTCAACTGTCAAAAAAATAAAACTGGTATAACGCTCCGTTCTATTTTCTGCAGATTTGAACCACGATTGAATCACGAGATTCAAATATTTTTCAATTGTTTTGGTGTATGGATGCGTCATTTTATCTACGGATCAATCCACTTTGCAATTCCGGCGCCTTTCTTGGCAGTAACATAATGATTTCAATTAATTGAAAATTTGAAAAACATGAATAGAACACTGCTGGGGAAACAAGTGAGTTTGTTCTATTTTGCTCCAGATGCAAACTAGAATAGTGGTCGAAAATTTAGAATCAAACTGAATCACTCCTGATTTCACCCTAAGACTCGAACAATTTAATGGGGTGTTTTGACGGAACCAGATACTTATTTGGGAAATATTTGGCTCCGCAGTCTTGGAGGGAATTGAAAACTATGTTTTTAATCTTTTCCCGACGTTTCGGTCCATTTAGGGCCTTTTCCAAGAGGTCTATTTTTTAAAGTTTCCTCGTCAAATATGTTTCTGTGTAACGTGCAATGTCATGTGAATCAAATGGTTTAAATTTGGTCCGAATGAATTCTGCATCGGACAATTTGGACGATTTCTTGCAGACACCGAATTTCGGATAGCAAGAAATCGTCCAAATTGTCCGATGCAGAATTCATTCGGACCAAATTTAAACCATTTGATTCACATGACATTGCACGTTACACAGAAACATATTTGACGAAGAAACTTTAACAAATCGACCCCTTGAAAAAGGCCCTAAATTAAAGTGTCCAGATTTTTCTTAGGCCAATGATGGCGACATTCTTTATTCGGCTACTGAATGTTGTCCGATGTTCATGGTCTTATATAAGTGTCCACTTGTCTGTTTCAATCTTCGCATGTTTCAAGTATTTTCTTGATTATAAAGATTTTTAGATCTTTGCAGATCTAGAGCCGGCTTTAACTTCTCAAAATATCTCTAGACATTTTTATTTTTATAGATCATAAAAATCCTTAATATTCCCACATTCTTCCTTTATTTAAATGATTAAGATTACGGAGATTTCTGCGTAATCCAAAGACTGACAAATCAACTTTACTTTTGTTTTTTTTAGGATGGAATCTTTAATAGTTAAGACAACCTGATCATCTGGTCCACGGATTTGTCCCCGTCTATTGTTTAGTTACGGAAATTATTATTAAAACATTCAAAACTTTATTCTCCAAGTTCAGTAAACCCTCTAGATTGCCTATGTTCTTGCTTTTTCTTCTGAATGGTTTGGTCTTTTACAGTTTTTTAAACATCGCATTTCCTAATGAATCCAAGGTTTTCCAAAACTTTACGGATGTGACATATCATGCGGGACGTTCTCCGGGACACACCTGGTAATGCGGGACAGCTAGGTTGAATCCGGGGCTGTCCCGCACAATCCGGGACGTCTGGTCACTTTACCCTAAATGGACCGAAATGTCGGGAAAAGATTAAAAACATAGTTTTCAATTCCCTCCAAGACTGCGAAGCCAAATATTTCCCAAATAAGCTCAATACTACAGTCGAGCGAAAAAGAAAAGGAACCAGATACTTCGATCGGGGAGGAACCGAACGACGACATGAAGGAGGACAACACTCTCGCTCAACGGGACTGCACTCACTGGCAGTCGCATAGAGGTTGCCGAAGCAGATAGCCAGCGGCTGGAAGTCGATCAACAACGGGCAGGAGGTCAACACTCTCGATTCGACGACGGGACTGTGCCCGCTTGATCAATCGCCGAACAGCCGAAGCAGAAAGCCAGCGGCTGGGAGCCGTGACGGATTGTCAAACGACATTAATGTCATGACTTTTCGTGACATTTTTTTAATATCGTTTTCTTGCCTCACACTTTGTATTCAGAACAATGATCTGTTTGACAAAGTTCTAAGATCCTTAGAGCATGTTGAACAAAAAATTCGAACTGTAAATAACTTTTGAAAAAAGTTTCCAATCATTTCCAATCACTAAGTCTCGATTCGACGACGGGACTGTGCCCACTGGGTCAGTCGCAAAGTGATGGCCGAAGCAGTAGCCTGGAGGCTGGAGGACTATCGGCGGCCGAGGCAAAAGTCAGTGGCTGGGTGCCGATCGACGAAGAAAAGAAGGGCGAAATCCTCGCTTCGAAAGCGGACAAAGCAGAATTGCCTCGGAGGGACTCCTTCCAGTTACTTGGTCGAGCTGGACGGAAATAGGAGTCTTCAGTAGAGAACAGCAGTGGCGTAGGTGAAACGAGCACGGGGTGCAGCAAGCGAAGCGTTCCGGTGGTCAGGTATCCACTACACGGGTGTTGTATTAAAGAGGGACGCACTGAAAAACAGTGAGTACGGAAATATTGTTGTAAGGAAAGTAAATTGAAGGCAAGAGATAAGGAAAGTTGAATAGGAGGTACGGTAAAATGTCCAACAGTGGAACCCTAGTATCAGAATTTGGCTCTCCTTGCCATTAGGAGTGGAAATTTCTAACATATAAATCTCACGTGATATCTAATATCAAGTTCTGCATCTCCCCTTCAAAATACATACAAAAAACGATCAAATACACGACGTTATTAGTTGAGTCTGACTGAATTTGCTCTATAGTAGACCCCCTGGAGTCCATTATAGGAAATTGCTTCCTTAAAGTCGACACTTAATTTGATTTTCATGTTCCATTTTGGGATGTTCTTCTGCTCTATTATGGACACCCCAAAATAATCTTATAATGGGAACTCTTGCGTTCATTTTTTACAAATTGTAGAAAATCATCTATTTTTACTTTCCGTAGGATATTCAAAGCATGTTATTAAATCATTGGAATATAAAGTAGGTTCTCCCGATGGAGTTGTATAGAAAAATGTTTATATTATGTCGTAATTATGTAAATTTTGGCTGAAAGGTCCACTATTGGACATTATACCCGAGGAAAGCAAGGAAAAAATAAAATTCGTTGCTTTTTAAATTATTTTGGTGTATTAGCCTCCCAGTTTCTGCCATGGTAGTTTTGCTCTACCCGCTACCCAAAGATTCAAAACAATGTTTCCATTATATCACGTTTCTTTCCTAATCTAACTGCTTAAATAATTTTGTTGATTTTTTCCGTAACTTATTTGCCCTGACAGCTCTCAACTCTCCCATATAGTTGCTGAATGTCACGCTACGTGATCTTATACCACCGATGGCATCTTATTTATCCATCTTGTTCAAGGTTGTCTTAAATTCGGATAGAAGCCAAATAAAATTCAACAAAAGTCTCTAACCGCCGAACATATTCAACCCTATTGTTTGATCGATTAGTTTCCACAGATCAACCGATTCGCTTCTCCTCGAGATATGCTCACCCATCACGAGGAACTTTCCAACAGAGCACCCGACAAGCGAATCCACAATCCACTCTCACCCACGCAAATCAACCGTGGTTGCCGTTGCCGCAAATCAGAAGCGGTTGCCGCTGCCCGATATATGTTTGTACGAACACACAGTTCCCTTTCGCTACATTTGTAATCCACGGGCAGATGATTTTGTTACAGCAAACGTTTCACTAGAAAACAACTGGAGAAAAAAAATGTTACATTTCGCTTCCCTCCGAATGATAAGAGCGGAGAAGCCCACCAAACGACCGATCCACCGCGGCAGCAAAATAAAGGTGCCACATAAAAGAAAAAAATCTTTAAAAATTGGTTATATTTGGTTATGATATTTTTTCACGATTCATAAAACAATTTGTCTATCGCAGATTATGCTCACTGTTTAGTTGTCAAAATTGGTTAATTCGATAAGGCAAAGCATTAACGCGCACGTTTTGTAAATTTTAAATGAGTCTGCCCGTATTTCAAAATGAATTCTCCAATTTTTTACTTCAAGAAGAAATTTCAATATCTTTTCTGTATCATTAGGTTTTATTTTATGAAGAATTCCTTAACTTTTGCTTTGGGGCAAATATGTTTTAACTACAAACCGCACGTTTGCGTGCCGAAGCCCACTTAATCCGGCCCGATCATCGGTATCATCATCGTCATCATCAACACCGAGAGCGGGCGGACATGCGGTCTAGCTAGGCAAAAGCGAAACCATACCCATGTACAATCCGCTGTCGAAGAAGCTTCTCCGCTAATCATCACCATTAAATCTATTGCACCATGATCGTCTCCAGCAACTGCTGCTAAGCCGTGCATTTGCACCCACAGTAGCGCTACAAATAACCAGGCGCTGGGCAATTAATTGCATCTCCGCCACCGCGCACAGTCCTAAGCTCGAACCCGGGGGTAGAGCCAAGCCTACCAGCAGATCCGAGATGAACAATAAAAACAACGAAACAAGCGAAAAAATACAAAAATCTGATTCAACTGCAGTATAGCATTCCCCCCGTGTTCGGGAGTTCCACCCAACCCCACCGTCCCTGAATCTGCTTTACGAATTTCCTTTCGTCTAGCGGAACACACGGCTGTTGCTTGTCTAAGAGGCTGCGCAACCGCCACCGTTTGATCGTGGGCTTTCGAAACAATCGCACAGTAGCAGGGCCGTCTGAGGGCCGTGTCATTCGATAATAAATCAAACGAGCATTGGAAGGATTAAACAGGACCTATCAACTGATATGCAATAGTGCTGACCAATGAATAGCTCGAAGTAGCTCGAAGTTGTTCCCGTCCTGCTCGTTCTTTTTTGTCAACAAATGGCCATAAGCAGGACAGGAGAATCTTCGAGCTACTTCAAGCTCTCATTGGACAGCAGTAATGTTGAGGTCATGGCTCAATGTAATGATGAAGAACTGGCTTTGTGCCAATATTGACAGAAGGAAACAAAAACATGTTGACTGATTTCTATGGGCAAAGAAGATTTAATCAACACCAATTTTATTCTTCAATTTTGTTTGGGACCATTTCAATGAATTCTCGCTTAACTTTTCAAAAGGACCTAAGTAACATTTTTTTCATGATTTAATTTGAGTATTGCAATCAAAAGCTTTCATGTTGTTCTGTTGATTGCGCTATTCAAATTAATTCATGAAAAAAATGTTACTTAGGACCTTTTGAAAAGTTAAGCAATAATTGTATTCTGATCCAACTAATAACACGAATTGTCCAGCATAAAGGGTTCTTAGAACGCGTTTAGTTTTAAACGAAATAGCTCAATGAAAAAAAAACGTTACGTCCTTTGTTAAGGATAAATAAATGCGCAATGCCTTAAAAAATCAATGAACAAATAGTAAAATAATTGGAAAACTTACATATTTTAATTATTTATATTCGAATAGTGCAACTAATATATGTATATGAGAATTTTCTGTGATCCGTCTCTGGTGGTGCAGTTTACGATTTTCCTCTTGGTAACAAAAGGGTGGCAAACAGCAGATGTACTTTTTCACCTTTTTTCTCTGCAGCTTCTTACTGTCTGCTACAGATCGCAAAGTTGTGAAAAAAGCAACCACAACAAAATTATACCGAACACTTTCTTCAACGGTTCTGCATTTAAATTATATCCGATTAACTCATTCATTTGGGGACCCACGCACGCGATATGTCGTAACGACGGTGGGCAACGTTTCACAGGAAGATATTTGGGATCCAACCAAAGTTCCAGTCGAAAATGTATTCAATTCGTCGAAAAACAACTCCATCGGAATTTCTTAATATAATCCCCATCGTGTTTGATTAATAAACCACCTAGTAAGGGGCACGCGGTCATAAAGTTGTAGGGAGTATAAAAGATTATACATCGGAAGAACATTTAATGTTGTTGAAATTGAGAACCAAACCGGGGACAACGGCGGTTGCAGTGGCATTCAACAGCTCCAGTCTATCGGAGCTCGTCAATCTTTCGGGTAGGTCGTAAATCAGTGACCATAAAAAGCAAGGGAAAAGCTATCTTTGAGTCTGCGTTTGGCAGAACCATAAAGGAATTCAAGGAGCTTTACAGTTATTGGTTCACCTCCGGTGCCCCGCTGTGTGTGGAGAAAGGTCCGGTTTTTTGATCTTGGAAAAGTGGACCAGATTATTATTATCAAATTTGGACATATTAACGGCATTCCATTATTTTTTTAGTGAATGAAAATTATAATCCACTCGAAAGAAGTTTCATGCAATTATTCATATGAGTAATAAAAAGCAGAACAGCGATTACATTATTTTTCTCATATATGGGTCAGTAATCCATCCAAATTTAGTTCAAACTTAATGACCAATGTTTCGAACCATCAACTAGCAACGTTCTAGTATCCAGCACGAGATGGTAATTTCCGACTGGTTCACCGTTCACCTCTCTACATCTTGCACTCAGCTGGAGCATGTCGGTCAAAATTGAGGGTACTTCTCCGAAGGAAACATCGAATGTGTTGCTTTTTTTTGCTTTTGATCACTTCTGTTCGGATACGTTACACATGTATGGATCGCACATGTATCCAATAGTCTTCCATTTCACCAGCAGCCAGCAACGTGCAGGAGAAGCCGGTCCTAAAATTAAAATAATTTTCATAAAGTTTTTCGCGCCAATTACGGACGCGCTCGCATTCCGCCGAATCGGAGTCACCTTCTCTGGTTGGTTGTTTTTCTTTGGGTTTATATTTCTCTGGTGGCATGGCGATCTGCTGGTCGATTTAGTTGCTTAATTGTTCCATCGATCGATCGGTCAATGCTACGCTTGATGGGGAGCAATTCCCTCTCGTTCATTCTATGGCATCGATTTTTGCATGTGGAATCGAGTTCAGTGCAACGCAAGCATTAGGGTGACTCGAGATGATGAACTCGTGGAGATATTTTTGGTTCTGTCAATAGACGAGGTTTCGAAGCTCGTTGTTACATAATTCACGACTAGGAAGATAAATTCTTCAGGCACAGTTAAGCACTTTTACTGTGAAGGAACTAGCGAAGTGATTGGCGGCCATATTTCGTGCACATTCTGACAGATAGCAATGAGCTTTTTCCATGGGAATGAGTAGAGGTATCATCTCCATACTCGCGACTACCAAGAGTTAATACTGATAGGCTTTAAATAGCGCTCAATCGTCACTAGTTATGAAAACAAATTTATCTTCAACTAAAGAGCTACAAGGACGATCAAAGCTGGATTGGTATAAAAACCTTACCGATAAATTGTGGCACAAAGAATCGTCTTTATATTCATTTACTTTGCTATGAGCCTTCAAACGATTCTCAAACGTCTTTTCATAATTCAAGCAACATTATTTCCTCAACAACAATTATATCGATTTACAAAAGTATTCGACGAAAGTTTTTATCAAATGGAACTTGATTTCTATAGTAACTCAAGAATTTGGAAAGGAATTCCTGAAAACAAACTATGGCAAATGCTCTCATGGATTTATTTTGGGATATTTTCGTTTGTAAGATAAACTGCCACTAACCGCAAATCAAGCACATCTGTATATGGACGCCATATACATATGTGCTCGACTTGCGGTTAGCGGCAGTAAATGTGTGGTGTGTACCAGCCTGTAACAAGAACGACTCTAGGCATAACGCAATCCCATTCTTTTTCAATAACTACGTATTTAGTTTTCTACTGAAAGACCTCTTCAGCATTTTTTTGGAAATGTTCAAGTAGAAAACGATATGCGCATTTGTTGATTTAGAACAATATTAAGTAAATAGGGGAACTGCTCCGATCTCCATCTCACTGTACTTATGGTCGGGGTTCAGCCAAAACGCACCAAGCGGCTTTTTGACTGACTTGTTATATTTTATTCGTACAAGGACAACGGAAATATTTTCATATCAATTCAAGCGTACATTTGCAATAGGATATCCTCATTTATTGGATTAAGGGATATCCGATACGATTTGCGATCAATTAAATCTGCTCAACGAAAGTTTGGGCTTCGCTGAACCCCGACCATATATCCATCTCATCAAACAAAGAAATACGGCACCAAATTCGTCGCTTTTTTCAAACTTGCGTGCTCACTGCTGAAAAAAAAAACAAAAATAATAAACAAAGCAAATTCCTTTCCATTGCTTTGTTTTTGATGGGATTGAAGTATGAGCTATGAGATTAAGTGGCGAACCCTTCCCCTATAAGCTTAGCTTGTGATACATAACACTGTGGGTCGCGGAGCCGAGTTTACCCTTTGGAGTAGAGCTTCCATTCCCGGATACGATTTCCCGGGAAACCATTTTTTTTCCGGGATTCCCGATTCCCGGGATGCACACTTTAGTTTCCCGAATTTCCCTGGAAATTATTATGTATTTGAAAATCCTTTTCTTATTTTGATGAAGAAGTATCAATTATATTTTTGACTAACATCTTCTCAATGTTCCCATAATGAAACTTCTATTCAATAGCATATTTCGCTTTCAAAGTAGATTACACTCTATATTATAAAAAATAGAGTTTTTATCTGTAGATGCTAGTATTCATTGTACGGTTCAACCAAAACCCACTGGTTTTTGTTTAGAGATATTTCTTTTTTTTTTCTCAATTATAATGAACTATTGAGATTTTACTGTCTGGACAGGTCTTTACCATAAGGTCATTAGAACAGTCTAATAACAAAAACTTGTCAAACTCAAGCTAAAGCTAAGCTAAAGCTAAGCTAAAGCTAAGCTAAAGCTAAGCTAAAGCTAAGCTAAAGCTAAGCTAAAGCTAAGCTAAAGCTAAGCTAAAGCTAAGCTAAAGCTAAGCTAAAGCTAAGCTAAAGCTAAGCTAAAGTTGTTAAAGCTAAGCTAAAGCTAAGCTAAAGCTAAGCTAAAGCTAAGCTAAAGTTGTTTAAAGCTAAGTAAAGCTAAGCTAAAGCTGTTTAAAGCTAAGCTAAAGTTGTTAAAGCTTGTTAAAGCTAAGCTAAAGCAAAGTTAAGCTAAAGTTAAGCCCCTAAAGCAGCCCTAAAGTTAAGCTAAAGCTGTTAAAGCTGTTAGCCCAGCTAAAGGCTAGCCCCAGCTGTTAAGCTTAAAGCTGCTCCCCAGTCCCCCAGCCCCAGCCCCGGTCCCCAGCCCGGCCCCAGCCCGCCCCAGCCCCCCAGCCCTGGCTGCCCCCAGCCCGCCCCAGCCCGCCCCGCTCCAGCCCCACCAGCCCTGGCCCCAGCTCTGCCCCAGCCCCGTCAGCCCCACCAGCCTGCCCAGCTCCGCCCAGCCCGCCCCAGCCTGGGCTCAGCCCCCTGCCCAGCCTGGCCCAGCCCTGCCCAGCCTGCTCAGCCCCGGCCCCAGCCCGCCTCAGCTCCAGCCTCCAGCCTGCCTCAGCCCGGGCTCAGCCTGGCCTCAGCCCGCTCAGCCTCAGCCCGCCCGCTCAGCCCGGGCTCAGCTCACCAGCCTGGGCTCAGCCTGGCCCAGCTCCTGCCTCAGCCTGCTCAGCCTCACTGCCTCAGCTCCAGCCTGCTCAGCCTGCTCCAGCCTGCTCAGCCTGCTCAGCCTGGGCTCAGCCTGCCTGCTCGCCTCAGCCTGCTCAGCTCAGCCTGCCTGCCTGCTCAGCCTGCTCAGCCTGCTCAGCCTGCCTGTGCCTGCTCAGCCTGCTCAGCTGTTAAAGCTTGCTCAGTTAAGCTAAAGCTGTTTGTTGTTAAAGCTAAGCTGTTAAAGCTGTTGCTTAAAGCTAAGCTTAAAGCTGTTTAAAGCTAAGCCAGTTGTTTAAAGCTGTTAAAGCTAAGCTAAAGCTAAGCTAAAGCTAAGCTAAAGCTAAGCTAAAGCTAAGCTAAAGCTAAGCTAAAGCTAAGCTAAAGCTAAGCTAAAGCTAAGCTAAAGCTAAGCTAAAGCTAAGCTAAAGCTAAGCTAAATGCCAAAGTTTCGGTTTATTCGAGGTAATAAAATTAGAACATTCGTTATTTTCAGGCAGTTAGAAATCTCAACAATGTTGCTACTTATTATTTTCTTTCCCTTCATCGGGGATTGAATCCAAAAGAGAATGAAAAAGTCTCTCATTTATCAATTCTCTATACATATCGGGATTGGTTTGCGATTTGGGCGAAACTTATTTCGTGAACAAACATTGATTGGGAGGCAAATTCCTGCTAAAGGTAGCCTCACACCTCGGGAATTTGGTCCGCGGATTTTTTCCCCATGTATTTTTGCATATGCGATGTTTTCGGGATTTGGGCACGGAAAATCAAAATCCCGGCCCCATTTAAAACGCACGGGGACCAGAATCCGGCGGAAAATTTTCCCGAGGTGTAAGGTAGCCTTAAAGCTAGCATTTCATGAGAAAACCATAGTATGCATCCGACAGATTAGGCTTTCCTCTATCAGATAAGGGAACTAGTTTTGGATAAAAACCCTTGCATTCTACAGAGTTCATGATACAATGTTTGTTTTCAAAATAAGTTACGCCCAAATCGCAAAACGGTCCCGATATACGATATGTATATGCATACCGCGAGAGACCTTTTTCGCAAGCTGTCATGATGAAGAACTGATTCGGGAGGCTATACCTCATGATAAATTTCTTTAAAAAATATAATAAATATAATATAATATAATATAATAATAATAAATATAATAAAAAACATAATATAAATATAATCCAAACGCGGGGACAGTGCTCTACACAGCTATTCGGTCCCCAACACAAGATGAACGAGAACAAAGCGAGAATCTTCACTTCTCTGTGGGGGCTGCCTATCCGATTCTGTTTTTTTGCACTTGTATACAAGCTTTTTCAGTCTGAAAGTTATTCAAACGGGCTCACATTTGCATTGCCTGACGTTTCGGACCGTTTATTGGGTCTTTTCAAGGGAAATGTTGTCTGCCCAAATGTAGGGCAATGCAAATGTGAACCCGTTTGAATAATTTTCAGACTGAAAAAGCTAAACGATGAGAACAAACATCTCATTCGATCTATAATCATGGCCTGTTATGATTCGGAACTGTTTTTTTTTCATCGTTGATCGTTGTTGTTCGTTGTTTCTTAATTAATTTTTCAAAATTCCTCTATCATTTCGGTAACAATAAGCGAAAGCAAGTTTTATTTTCGATATGAGGATGTTTTGAGCAATTAGTTGTCATAAGACATGTTGTGAGAAACATGTAAACTAATATTTTTTCTTCGCAAGAAATTTTAGGTTTTTTATTCGGACACGGCCGGCGCTGGTATTGCTCAAATTTTTATGCTTGCATGCATGCATGCATGCTCACATCTAAAAAGTTAAAAAGGCAAATACAAGCTTGTTCGTGTTTTTTTGTGTTGGGCGCAGAACTATCTCGCGGTAATCGAAATGCCGGGTTCTTGTGTGCGGGCGAGTATATTAATATAAAAGTGAAACATCAGTAGGGACACGGCAGGTATTTTCGTCTGTTCGTCATAGTCTCGAAAACCAATAAAGGAGACGCTTTTTTGTAAAACTCATGCGTACCACATCGTAAGCTAAGGAGAAACTTTCTGCTATAGTGGAGTTCTAGCAAATGTACGTTGCTTTCGTTGGTTTTAGCCCCTATGACGATGGACGGAAATACCTGCCGTGTCCCTACATGTTTTGTATTGGAAGTAGAACGATCGGAGACATATTTCGTCAGTAAGCAGAACGATCGGCTGGTATTCGAAATTTTGTTCTGCTTTGTGCGGTGAGCAAAACGATCAGCCGGTCACCGAAATTTTGTTCTGCTGCGTGCGGGTGAGTAAATTAATTAGAAAGTAAAAGTTTAGATCGCGTCCAGACATGTTTTCTTCAGTAAGCAGAACGATCGGCCGGTCATCACAATTTTGTTCTGCTTTGTGCGGTGAGCAGAACGATCGGCCGGTTACCGAAATTTTGTTCTGCTTTGTGCGGCCTTTAATATTAAATTATTAGTTTTGTTTTCATCGATTAAACTACACGCTATACACGGCAAACCGTTTACCAAAACGAACCCTGCCACACTTCCTACCCCATATATCCAACATCCCAGTGATTTCTAATGGAAGTGCAGATGACTCGTCGGCTTCTATCAAAATGAGTATCATGTCAACATTCTCCTACCCCTTTCTTAATTGACCTGCATTCGGACACGGCCGTCGCTGGTATTGCTTATTTTGGGTCACCAGTTCTTACACATTGAAGATGGTGTTAGTCCCAAACAGGGCCGGATTTATGGGGGGGCCAGGGGGGCCGTGGCCCCCTGCCCCCACAATTCTTATGTACCAAAACCAACCTTTTTTGTACATTTTGGGGCCCCCACATACCGTCGGCCCCGGGGCCCCCTTCCGGCTAAATCCGGCCCTGGTCCCAAACATCATCTGTTGGTTCTCTGTGTAATTACAGCTGACCTGGCAATAACGGAGTAGCAACCGTGGGCGGTCAATCATACTCATGCTCATGCTCTGCAAGAAATTTTAGGTTTTTTTCTCTCATCAGTCTATCGGAATGCGGTATGAAAAGAAGAATTTTTTTAAAAGAGAAAGAGAATTTAAAAATGTTTAGTTACAAAGAAATTTTTCAATTTTTTTTCATGAGCCTTCTGAAAGTTTTATCTTTTTGCTTTTAAATGGAAACGATTTTTTTGACCCGAGAGAGTGTAATTGTCGCTGAAAAACGCAAACAATATACGTCAAAGGAAAAAATATCTTCGTCCATATCTGCAAAGTGCAAAGGACAAGGACAATATTGCATGTAATTTTATCTGTAACAAATATGGTGAGGTATTTTTTGTGAACTATTCAATCTGCGATGCATACATTTCAAAAGCAAAACTGTACTAAGATGCCAATGTTTGCGCCTTATAAGTATTGACAACTCATAAGTTTTCACCCAAAAATATCGTGAAATACCGGCCACTTCTCTAGATACGCGAAAAACAATCATTGTGTTCTTCCGTTGCAGTTTGGGACAATTGCTTGTTGCGAGTTCAGTTTTTCCATCAGTTATATTCTCTAGATTTGATTATTGAAATCCTTCCGTTTCACGGTAAAATTTCCAACTATTTTTATTGTCTTAGTCAATTTTCTAACTTATTTAAGGTAATCTTTCTCAGAGAACCCATAGTTTTGGAAGCCTCCAACTATTTCAAACATCGATAGCAAAAAAATCCGGCCTGAAGTTGTACCAAAATTGAGGGGAAACTGTTAAGCTGTTTTTTGTTTTTATTATTTGAATTTTAAAACTATTTAGAAGTGTCTAAAATTATGGGTTCTTTGGGAAAATTTTGAATAAATTTTAAAAAAAAATTGAGCAAATAAAATTTTATGAAGGAAGATCAAATAAACGCTCAGCAATTGCGCCCAAATGGACTCATTTTCTCCAAAAACAGGGCTACCTAAAAATTAAGCAAAAAATTCTACCTAAATAAAATGGTGATTTCCTAAAAATTAAAAATAAGCATTCACCATGTTTTATACGACTTGTGGGACGCAATTTCTCCAATCTTTCTAAGTCAGGCTGCAGATATTCCTATCTAACTCACTCAGCTTGAAAATAGCCAACATGTCCTAGACACGTGCAGATAGACCGCTGTCATATGCATGAAATCTTAAAAATCGCCAACAACAACAACAACAACGAGTTTTTACGATTATAGCCTAATAATAAAAAAAAAATCAAAATAATAAAGAAGTATCTTAATTCTGCCCATACTGTTCACGGTGAAATTAATTTGGACTTCGGAGTCATATGCTCCACTATAAAGCTCCAGCCCCAGCAGCAACAGCAGCAGCACGAAAATGTCTTATCACCAATGGTACATAATCGAGAATGCAGCATTTTATAAAGTATGCTTTTTCTATTACTGAAATGCTGTCAGTCGCAAAACAGTCATAAGACTTGAAAATATTAAATTAAAATTGTATACAAAGTGCAAAATCAATGAATTTTTAATCCCGCGGATTTTTTTTTAAATTATTTCGTTCCTTCAAATTTCGTTTAAAATGGTATCTCGATTTCGTATCGTTTCGGAATCACGGAAAAATTTATATTTCGTTCCGTTTCGTTTCGCCAAGAAAAACTGTGTTATCGCATACCTTTAGTAACATTCAACCTCCAGGACTGATTTCAGAAAATTAAAAATATATACGAAAAAGCAATATAATTGATAAAGTTTTCCATGAACTTTGAACGCTATATCTCTATGGAAATTTTCTATTTTTTTATTGTTCTTTATTGATTTTTTCGGTTTGAAATTAAAAAATTAAAAAAAACGATTCTTGTCGTCTGAGTACACGCGACCGCTTACGTAAGCCAATCAAACTCATCAAATGCTTTAGCCAAGCAAGCCTTTGGCCACGGAACGGAAGTACAACTCAATGCAAATTCAATACTTGAAAAGTGGATAAAAATAAGATTCAAAATCCCATTTCATTTGTTTCAGTTTTCATTCTTTCCATTTTGTAGTGCATAATGGTATAATTTCGTGGTATAATTCTCGCATGACATTTGAAAAGAGACTAATTCTGGATTGGGTTTCTCCTTCAATGACATATTAAATTGACAACCTTTGATTACCGGTATGGGCAAGAAATTCATACTGGCGTTTAACCTACAAGCGATGCTGGATTAGGGTAACTATGGAATTTTCGACATCTGAATATATTTTGGACTTTTGGCTATATTTTCTTTAATTTGTTTCATAAACATGGTTAGTAATGTGATTATAAAAAAGACTAAACAGAACATGATTCATAATTATTTGATGGAAGTTAAGTAGAAACACACGTAAATAATCTTGAAAGATTAAAACAACTATTTCGATTGCATCGAACAACGTGAATATTGTTGTTTCAATCTTCAACATTGTTGTTTAAACGATGATTAATTGCTTCATACAATTGATCATTATTTTCCATATGTTTTCTGTCATGTTTTCCGTTTTCGTCGCCGTTCCGCTGAATTGGGTTTGGGGCTTTACTCCCCTTGTAATTAGTTCGATTCTGCTTCTGTCACATTTTCCTCTTTTGTTGATGTCATCGTAGTGTCAATAAAGTAGTTTCGTAGCATTTTCGTAAAGTAAAGTAATAACAACCATAAATCTCGGGTACTTATTCAAAAGGACGTATGTGATTTTGTAAACAAAGATTCAAATGTCGATTTGTCAAATCTGATAGCACTCCCACGCAAACAATCACCACAGACAGGTAGGAGAAGCCTTCTCAATATTGTAGATAGAAAGTGTACAATTCTCTTCTGAATTCAATCGCTGATCAAATTGATTTCACATTAATATGGGTCCTTCTGATAAGTCAGTCTAAAACTGTCATTTCAAATAAAATTATACCAGTAAACACATGAACACAGCAAAGGTGCTAAATTGAAACAGGTACAACACTTTCTTTTGCACATGACGTCACAAGAAGTTCAACAATTGTGTTGATGATCTCTGAACATTTGTTTCAGTTGTTGACAGATTGCGTGAAGGTACAAGTATTTTATTTTTTCATATCTTCTACTGTAAAGTAACCAGACGTCCCGGATTTTGCAGAGCAGTCCCGAATTCAGCCTACTTGTCCCGTATTGCTAGGCGTCTCGGAAAATATTCCGCATCCCATGATAATTCTTTAATGTTCGAAAATCTTTCAAATTCATAGGAAATGGGTATCTAGCAAGCTTAAACGGATCAGAAAAGCATCAGAAAAGGCAAACTTGGACAGGTCTACTGAAGTTCAAGAATGTAGGTTTGAATAATTTTAAGGAAACAGACAACTTTCGTAAGCATTGAAGAATCTAGGCATTGTTAAGGATTATCAAAAGTTGACTTCATTTGTCAGATTCTGGATTACGCAAAAATCTTAGCAATCTGAAGCATTTGAATATTAAGGATTTGTGATTTATGGAAGCATATTACTGCACGGCCGTTTTAAAAATAGTCGCGTAAAAACGAATCGTGTAAAAGGCGATCTCAGCGTATTGCACAATACCATCAGACGACGATGAAACTAACCGGACGGCCACGAAGTATTGATTGTAATACCTTTCTTGTTTAAAAAATACTTCAAATCACAAGATTTTAGAGTATGTGTGTAAAATCGAGTAGCTACATCATGCTGGGTGTAGTAGGTTGGTTGATAGGATTTTTTAAACTATTCATTATATATATATATATATATATATATATATATATATATATATATATATATATATATATGATATGTCCCGGATTGGCCTAAGAAATATCTGGTCACTGTAATCTAGTCCAATGAGAATGAATACAAGAATGACGTTTTTTGCAAGTACATATTTTAAATGAAGCAACCACTATTTTTTCACTTGTCATAAGACGAGTTTATACCATCCCATTGAATTCCACCACTTAATTGAGTCGAGTCAAGTACGAGACACTGAAGACGGCCTTACTGTTGAGGTCGAAATACGTATCTGTCAAGATACAATTAAGTGGTGGAATTCAATGGGATGGTATAAACTCGTCTTATGACAGGTGAAAACATTCCACTAAAAAGCTCAAAATAATTTTCTTATCACTATTTTTTGTTTACACTATTTTTATCATTTACTAATACGTTTGCTTTCGGTGTTCTTTCTCACCTTTATATGTATTATCCTTTTATCAGTCTGATATGTTGTATAACACAGATGAAAATTTTCCGTGTAAAAAGCTTGACTTCTACCGCTAGATGTCGCGACTAACAGCCGTTAAAATTAGCCACTATCTGATTCCAGAGATGCACTACCCTTTGACACAGCAGAGTGCGATTGATTCGCTGGTATAGCCCAGCCCGTTGTTGGGAGGCATGGGTTGCGATCCTCTCGTTTAATAAACAATGTGCACTCGCTTGGCTGTGGGTATACAATAGTAAAGCACATGTGGAGATTGGACAAATCAAGCATCCGAAAGATATTCAATTTGCAAAAAAGAGAGCTAACCGCGGTGGAGGTTGGTACTCGGATTCTGATGGCTTTTCCGCAAACGTGACCTTTAAGTGGTCTTGTTGTGTAGGGGTTATCACGCCTATCTAGAGAGTAGGAGGTTGAGGGTTCGAGTCCCTCCAAGACACGTGGATTCTTTTTCGCAAATTTCATATCAATTTGTCCATTTCGAAACATGTGCTGTGCATATGCACAGCCAGGATATTTAACAAAAAAACGATTCTTGTATTTTTTTCAGGTTTGGCGCTTTTCAAAAGCGTCGATAAAAAAAATTATATATCCTGTTACTAAAGGACTGGAATGATTGAACCGCTCAATCCGGAATTTTTGCAGGAATGTCTCGTTTTTATTTCTTGCCATTGTGTATAAATATCGACCTAAAAGAAAACCGCAAGTCTAATGCAAACTTTGCATTTTAAAAACTGTGGAACGAAACTATGACAATTCGTGAGACACCCGCAGATAAATGCATTTCGATACAGTTAAAAATTCTAAGAAATACTCGCCATGGAAATATTTGAATGCATATTTTTGTGTTTAATAGCCTCTAATTTGACAACTAACTTCTTCTTGTACGCAATATTGAATACAAGCTTCATAGTAACGACGACCTGTAATATTAAAAAGTGATGGAAAAATGAGTTGAATCGAACGAAGCCTTTTTGTTACATCATATACGCTGTAACATGTTTTAATGTTTATACTGTGCATTGAATAAACTAAAAAAGATTATTCTTCTACGAAAGTTAGACAAACGCAAAAATTTTAAATGCTGTTGTGGGAAGCAACGATCACTATCAGAGTTTGCATAAATCGCTCTCAATATATATCGATCAACGATAAAAGAACACTAGTTACTGTATACAACTGTATAAATACAACATCGAAAAAACAGCATCGTATAGGCAGTAACCACCGAAAAGAGATGATAAAATGCTTGGGTCTTATTTATTTTGTGTTGGGGACCATATTTTTTCGCAAAGCTGTGAAAAACAAGTTGAAATGCATCATCAGAACCTGTACCCCCGCGTTTGGAGCTTTTTAAAAGAAGTACAAAGTTTTCCCTCTGTGTAGGTGACGGGTGATGGGTGCTTAGGACCATCTTTGGCGGCGTGCAAGAAGACAATGTGTGGCGGCGAAGAACGAACCACGAGCTTACTCAGCTCTACGGCGAACCCAGTTTGTAATGATCACAATTCGGCGTGGAGCACGAAAGTTTATTCCTAAGCGTAGTTGGGACGCCCGTAAGAGAAGTACAGTGTTGTTGTGGATTGGAATGATCACAATTATGTGTAGAATTGCAACAAAAAAGAGTGCAAAAGTTTCTTCCTATGCTTCAGTTGGACGCCCGTAAGAAGAACAGCATTGTTGTGATAAGGATTCTGCGTGGTGGGACGCCCACATGCGTTACCATTGAGCAGAGTGTATGCGTACAGTGAACGTTCGCTAATTTTTTTTTTCTAGTTGGGGCGCTTCTTAGTTGGGGGTTCGCTAATTGGGGGCGAAACCCGATTAAAAAGCAGCTAAACGTCAGGATGTGATGTCAAAAAAGCGTTGACGTTTTGTTTCTGTGTATGGCGGGATCGATATTTTCTGGCGCGTAAAATTTTCCTTTGTTCAATGCAAAAAGTAAACAACATTGACGCTTTTCAAAACGCCCCAATTAGCGAATGACATTCGCTAGTTAGGGTAAGGTCGTGCCCCAATTAGTAAACGATCACTGTATCATCTTCTGCGTTGATGAGACGTCTGGCAAAATAATGATCACAATGCTAAGTGGTGAGAGGTCTGCATACATTTAAATTGATTGGAGTTTAAATGTTTCCTCATCTGTGTTGGTGCGACACCCGCAAGAAGAATATTTTTAATGGGAATGTTCTTCATATTGGCATCACATCCCCCACTGGGACTTTGCCGCTTCGTTGCTTAGTGTTCATTTAGCACTTCTACAGTTATCAACTGCGAGGTTTCTAAGCCATTGTTGCATTCGTATATCACGAGGCTAACATGATGATACTTTTATGACCAGGGAAATCGAGACAAGTTCCAAACCAAAAAAGTGCCTAGACCGGCACCGGGAATCAAACCCAGCCACCCTCAGCATGATCTTGCTTTATAGCCACGCATCTTACCGCTAGGCTGAGGAGGGCCTCCTCCTTGTATGAGTATTTAGTATTCACTGGCATTCACACGAATGCTTCAACGGTAAATCATCGTTTTTTCGTTGTTCAATATGAACTTCTAACCTAATCCGGCTACATGAAACGAGATATAAAGTTCCAAAAAACATTGAAAAACTCATATGTGAATATGTACATTATGTGGAAGATATTGATTTGGAAAATGTATTGGAGGTAACCACTTTCCCTTCGATGGGACTCGAACCCATGACCCT
The DNA here is from genome assembly GCF_024139115.2 of Armigeres subalbatus. Lineage (NCBI taxonomy): Eukaryota > Metazoa > Arthropoda > Insecta > Diptera > Culicidae > Armigeres > Armigeres subalbatus. The sequence goes on along the minus strand of NC_085141.1, from coordinate 381,391,983 downwards.
ACAGGGGTTCGAGTCCCATCGAAGGGAAAGTGGTTACCTCCAATACATTTTTCCAATCAATATCTTCCACATAACGTACATATTCACATATGAGTTTTCATAACATTGTAAATTAACGTCCAAGTCGGGTGATTTAATCCCCGGAAATAGGCAATTACCTTTGATTGAACTGATTGAAAAACTATCAAATCAACATTATTTGTGCAAATGCATTTGTATGCTCACTGTTGAACAAATCACAAAAACGAGAAACAACATAATTTGCGCTCTTATTCTTTGTTTTTGATTTTTATCAATTTGGATACATGTAATGACATCAAAGAACATTAAGCCTTCTTGCAAATTAGAATAAATTCCATTATGGACTTAAAGTAGAAACAAATTGTAGTTTGGATATTTTAAATTATAACCAGAAGGAAGTACCAGTAAAGCTGTAACAATTTTAATATTTATTTTTTCGATTCAACTTTGGAAAAGGCAAAACTTTGGGAAAACAAATTTAAAATAATATTAAAAGTAATACAAAAATCTTTGATAGCATCATTGATTGGCTTTTAACTCAGGAAGCATTTTATAAAGTTAACATGTTGATGTATTTCAATCAAAGTTAATTGTCCATTTTCTGGGTATTGGACCACCAGACATGAACGTTAATTTACAATGTTCTGAAAACTCAGATGTAAATAAGTGTATCATGTGAAAGATTTTGATTTTTTTAAATGTGTTGGAGGTAACCACTTTCCTTCGATGGGACTCTAATCCACGACCATCAGTACGCCAAACTGGTACTTTTAACCGACCAAACTACGAAGGACCTTCGTCGGCCTTATCAACTTAGCGGCAACTGAATAAGCCCGAGGTTAGCCACATACAAATTTTGGAGAGCTCCTGACATGGTTAATGTTATTGTTTGACCATAGAGGAGTGAAAAATTTAAAATATGAAACACTCGCTCAAGGTTCGGCAAGGTTTTCTAACATATTTTACAAATAGTCATACATCATCGAACATTTTCAATATTTCTAGCAATGATTTTCTTTAATCCAAATATTGACTGTTATTTGAAGCATCTTTAGGCACTAAACCTTTTTTTTTTCTTTATTTAAAAAAACTAAACCTTTAAATTTTTCTTCTTCTAGTTAAGTTTCAAAGATGCAAAATATTTTACTTTGACGAGCTCTGCAAGAATTTCATCCTTTCCAAGAATTACTCCAGAAATAGTTACTAAAAACACACATTTTCACAAACATGGAAAAACTTTTCTTGTGAAACTAGAAAAAATCTATTTTGAAACAAAAATCATAAGAAAAATATTTAGGAAATCTGTGGTGCGACTTTTGGAAATAACTTTTAGTAAAATTTGTAACATTTCTTGCATGATGATATTGTTTTAAGGGAAAAAAAATACCAAAATATTTAAATAATTTATTGAAAAAAAATGTGATAACATTGGATAGTTCTTTTGGTAGAAATTTCCACATCTTTTGTGATATCAAAGACAAATTTCAGAACCGTTTCGTAACGGAACGCATGAAAAAATAGTGTCTAGGTTAGATCTTCCAGGACATTCTCGGATCACCCTACTAACATATGTACGACTTCATTTAGGTAAAAGATGATTTGAGAAGCCTTTGCTTCTCAATAATAAACAAAAAAATCAATGACGCAGTCTTGTGAAAAAAAAACGAAAACAATACCAATTAGCCGACAAGAAGAAGCCGTGGGTGCATGCAGTGCCCCAGACTCTGGACTGGATCACCGATCGTCTACGAACGAATGAACGAACGAACGATGATGGGGTATAATTAAATTTGGAAAATTATGGCAAGAAAATAACAGGTACGTTTCTTCGATCGTCGTCCGATGCGATGGCGGCCGGTTCGACTGCGGATTCTGATCATATTGGGGGAGCACATTGCAGCAGCATGAGGAGCACGAGTGAGAGTGTAAGAACCCACCGAACTAATGTTCGCGTAAAATTTAATCGAAAATGATTGTATTGATTCTAAATTACGGTGGAGCAACAAAACGGAGTGCGAGTTATGAGTCGTTTCGATTGGAATGGGTGAACGTGGAGCGATACATAAAATGCGGTAAAATTTGTTGAAGTTTTATTCCCACTATAAATCGATCAGTAATAAGTAATGGATCATTTGACATACGACAAGTTAGTACAACCCATTCCATTTAATTGAATCAAGTTTCAAGTCAACAGACACGCATTTCAACATAGGACTGAAATATTGCTTTTAAAGCAACGCAGCGCATTTTTTTTTGCAAGATTAACTGTTTTGCAAGCCCATGGTGAAACTGACTGGGTTCGATTCCCGGTCCGGTTTAGGAAATTTTCAGGTTGGAAATTTTCTCGGCTGCCCTGGGCATAAAAGTATCAACGTGTTAGCCTCAATGGCAAAAATGGTAACTTGGCTTAGAAACCTCGCAGTTCATATCTGTGGAAGTGCTTAATTAAGCTGCGAGTCGGCAATGTCCCAGTGAGGGATATAACGCCAATAATAATAAGAAGAAGAAGATGCAATTCTACTCAGTGGGTAGAAAAAATAGCGTACACCGGCTTCTCCATACTCCTACGGATCTACCACTTTTAGGAGTCTGTACAACATGAGACCCCAACTATTCTGATCCAAAATTATCAATCGCGAATTTATTTATAAAGTTTCATTCATTCACATTCATTTACAGTTTCATTTATTTATGCATACAAAACGATGTCTGAAAATTTTCAGTAGATCAAAATAAAAAAAAACCTATTTTATAAGAAAACTGAAATATCAACTGACAGCAAACCACCGGAGGCCCAGAATTAGCGGAAATAGATCTAGTGAAAATAGAGATCGAGAATTTAAAAAAAACTATGACCACCTAAGCTTCGATTTTTTTCCATTGTACCTCCAGAATCACCAATCAACTGAATATCAAATCGAACAGCGGAGATTAATTGCTCCAATTCCCGTCTACTTTCCAGCACTACACTTCGGTTGGTTGAAGATCGCGCAGAATGTGAATGAAACCACACACAACTACCCTTGTTGATGCTGCTCTGATCTGCACATCAGCTGGCCGAGCAACCACTGAGCAAATCCGGTGAGCAGATGCTCGTTGGATGCACGGATAGAACGATAGAAGACTAAGATCCTTTAGATTCAACTAATTTGTTATTCCATCAAGTCGGTTCCGTTCAGCCGTCAGCCAAGGCTCTGCCGCGATGCCCGAGCGTTCGATGTTAAAACGATTCTAATACACCATCATCCGCGCTCACTTTCAAGACTGGAAACAGTTCGGAAACCTTAAGAACAAGAGTGTGGATCACCACCACCTCACACCGATGGCGACGGCCCAGCTCTTGGTCGTATCGCTAAGTACGAAGCGGAGATAACTCTCCACTAAAACGAATGGCTGATTGTGGTTCCGAGATAAGCCCATGTACGGGGATCCATCCGAAGGCGATAGAAGTTTGACTGCGCGAACGGAAGGCGTGGATATTGCTTTTTAAAGTGGCAGGCCCCGTCAGATAGTTTGGCAGGTGAAGAATTTATGAAGTTTCGTACAGGTTGTGAGAATTTATGTTTTCAGTAACCATTAGGGCTTAGAGACAAACAAGCCTTGGGTTGGGCTGGAAGTATTTTAAATAAAGACTTGAAAAAAATATTTGGCGAAATGAAACAAACTTATGATCTACTACATTGAGCAACGAGTTGCAGAATGAGTTTTTTTTTCTATCAAGAAATGCACATTTATTTGATTAAAATGATTTAGATGGAGTTAGATGGCACCATTTACGTCGAAGAACCATGATACTCCTTTAGTTCATGCAGAATTGAATACAGATTGTTATGCAGAAGACCGCGAGAAGATTAGTGTTGTCACCCGGCGAAGTTATTAGCATTTCTATGAAGTGTGGTTCGAGCAAATTTCGGTCCTTTTACTCGAGAAAAGTAATTTATTCACCCATTTAACACCAGTAAAATACTAATAATTTTTCCGATTAATTGCATATTATTCGGCAACTCGGCCGTACGAAAACCATTTTTTTGTTAAATATCTTGGCTGTGCATATGCACAGCACATGTTTCGAAATGGACAAATTGATATGAAATTTGCGAAAAAGAATCCACGTGTCTTGGAGGGACTCGAACCCTCAACCTCCTACTCTCTAGAGGCGTGATAACCCCTACACAACAAGACCACTTAAAGGTCACGTTTGCGAAAAAGCCATCCGAATCCGAGTACCAACCTCCACCGCGGTTATCTCTTTTTTGCAAATTGAATATCTTTCGGATGCTTAATTTGTCCAATCTCCACATGTGCTTTACTGTTGCATATCCACAGTCAAGCGAGTGCACATTGTTTATTAAACGAGAGGATCGCACTCCTTGCCACTCCATTTTCCGTATAAACTTGGCTTGGCTTTCAGCCAAAACATTCTGTATTCAATTCTGCAAAAAACAGAATGAGTATCATAGTTCTTCTCCGTAAATGGTGCCATCTAACAGCAAATCACTAAATATGTTTCGATGTTTCTTCATACTTCCGTGAGTATAGCACCGCCCAAACGTTGACCGATTTGGCTTTGTCCAGAGTATCAGGGCATCTAATAGAATTGATAACAGGTCGGCCCATCAAAACATTTGAAAATGTGTTTTCGAGGCACCTTACTGTACTATTATGTGTACATGTTATGAGTGGGTTAGGGCCAAAATATCGAAGGGACAAAAGTTCTAAAAACCAAAACTACAAAGGGAAAAAAAGGTCAAAAGGGACAAAAGGTCTAAAGGAGAAAACGTCAAAATAGACTAAAAGCCCAGAGGGACAAAACGTCGAAGGGATAAAAGGTTAGAAAGGACTTCTATTTTCTTATCTCTTATCTCTATTTCTGCTTTCTGCTGCCTTCTTTCTTCTTCTTTCAACCTGTTTTTCTTCCTTCATCATTCTACCTTCTCCTTTCCTCCTTCATCCTTTTTTCTTCCTCCTTTTTTATCTTCCTTCTTACTTCGTATTTTCTATTGGAACTCAGAACGATCGCGCGATTATCAAAATGCTACCTATAGATTACCTTCTCATCTAATCACTTATCTCGTTCCCGTGGCGCTCACAGAAATGGATAAGATTTCTTGCCCTTTTATAATAATGACTCTAAAGCATGTATAGTAAGAATAGTTTTTTAATCCCAAAAAGGCTATTCGATTGGGGAGCTGTGCATATTTGTTGTTTCTTGCCTAATCACGACCCGCAACTACGATATGTTCAGTAAATCTAGCTAAGCTAAGCTTCCTTCTTCTTTTCTCCTCATTCTTTCTTCCTGCTTCCTTCTTCATTATTTTTTCTTCTTTTTCCTTCTTCCTTCTTCTTCCTTATTTCTTCGTTTTATCTTGTTCTTTCGATCTTTGTTCTTCGTTTTCCCTTTTTCCTTCTTCTTTATTCCTTTTTCATTCTTTCTTTTCCATTCATTATTTTTACTTCCTTCTTCCTTCATTGTTTCCTCTCGCTTTGCCATTTGTCCTTTGCAACCATTTTCTCATGTACGAGACACTGAAGACAGCCTTACAATTGAGGTCAAAATACGTATCTGCAAAGATAACAAAATTTAGTGAAATTAAATGGAAAGTACCAAACTCGTTTTAGACGGCCTTTTGTCCCTTTAGAACTGTTGTTCTTTTCGACCTTCCGTCTTTTGCGACGTTTTGTCCTTTCATCAAAGTCTTACTCTGGGCATAGAGGGGTTAGCAAATCTTTAAAAGCTCAACGTATTTGTTTTCCTGTGCATGTGAGCGATAGTTACTCACGTAATTTTTACAGCGCAGTGTGCCATGAATTTATAGTTATTTGAATTCTCGTTTGGCAGTTTGTAATATGCATAAGTAATATCCATTGCCGATATCTATCTTATCAATCTTACGTCTCACGTGACACGCCATACGCAACCGCGCCAACATGGCATAATTTGAGTGTGTCAGTAGGCCACGACTTACGTATTCGGCTGGTCCTTTTCCGATGGCACGAGGCCACACATTTGGCGATCCTTACCGGGCATAATTTAGACCTTACGTAAATTTTTCGTCTCACTAGATAACCTGGCTGTTTTTCAAATTAATAAACTCCGCATCGAAAAAGGATGGGCCGATCAAAGTTAATAAATAAAAATGCCCAAAGAAACTACAAAAAAGCGCGGGTGCTGCTCGCATAAGTGCTCAGTGCGTATTCAAATCGCTGAAATATTTTAAGCACAAATGGTTCTTGCAAAAATGCTCAGTGCGTGTTAAAAATCGCTAAAATAATTTAAGCGCGAGTGGAGCTCGCAAAAGTGCTCAGTGATTATAAAATAAATGAAATATTTTGATCGCGAGAGGTGCTCTGTACGTATTAGAATCGTTAAAAAAAGCACTAGGCACTAGCACTCACTTTGCAATAGGTAGTATGGTTTAAGCCACGGGATAAGCGACCGTGGGCGGATTCTTTCGCCGATGAAGGAGAGAGAGCCGCAGCAACCAGGGACAACCAGGGACTAGGTATCGTAGCTTAATCGGGGCGAAGACGAATGCAACGATGCCTGTGAAAGACTCGAATGGTCAGCTACAGACCGGCCCAACTGACCAGCGAGAACTTCGAACAGCTTTTTCAAGTGCTAACCAATAACCCAATCAATAATCGCTGTGTACGCGATTATATTATTCGTATGTGCATTCATAACAACATCAGCAAATTTTGTTTTCGATATTAATTTTTATAAAATAATATTTGACATCACTTTTTTGTTTTCACTGTAATCTCAAGAGCAGAGCTTAATATCAATTTGTTCACATTTTGTTAGCCGACTTTGCTCGGGTAGTGGCAACAGACAATCGTTTTTCGTAAAAGCGTGGCCTAAACTATGTCAATCATTTGTCGTCTTTTAATGCATACAATAAGCAGCAAAGCGTATTCTTTTGACGCAGGACTTACGTCTTTCTTTACTATACTGGGTGTCATTTGGATTTTCGGAAATCGAGAGCGTTACGCTGAGAGGGAAGATTTCGAACGTTACTAGCGCCTTTATCTTTCGATCGATTTTTAAGATTTTTATATCATTCGACTCGGACACTCTTCACCATTCTGCCTATTTCATTGAAACTTAAGATTATTACCGATAAGCTATTGAAAATTTCAGTTCTTGTCAAAGCCAGCAAAAAATTCATATGTAACCAATCCCGTGCATTCCTAACAGGGACATAAGAATGCGGTATGTCACAGGCCTTCGGGTCCACCGCAAGATTTTCGTTGTGTATAAAAGAAGCAGTGCCTGCCGTGTGCGAATCATTACAATTTGTGACAGCAGCGCGTACTGACGTGCTTTTTGCTTGCGCTCCTTGTATATGTGTTTGTGCATATGAGAACAGCGTCAGTATGAGCGTCCTAGCCTCGCAAAAGTCACATTCCGACCGGAAAGGACCCCCACCCTGGTATGCCCGGTCCGGAATCTGGATATGATGGTCTGCTGTTTTTGCGAGGTCATGTCGTGTGGTGCCTTTCACCTTCCTTAGGGGTAGGACGTTGTTGCTGTTCCAAGCCCGGGCCCAGTCCTGGCCGACGACACTTTTTGTCTATTTTTTAACGTCGGGCAGCGGAACGGAGCGGGTATAATGCGAGCCTTCATGCCCCACGTAGGCAAGGGCGTCAGCTTCCACATTTCCCCTAATGCCGCAATGGCCGGCGAAACAGGTGTCTGGTGCCATACCTGCAAGGATTCCGTGGATCCACGGGTGCTTTGGTGTGTGGCTTTGGAGGGCAGCCACCACACTAGCCGAGTCCGTAAGGATTGCAATCGGTTTGTTTGCTGAAAGGGTGGCAGCGACGAAGATGGCTACAGCTTCGGCGGAAAATACGCTGCACTGAGACGGTAGGCTCTCGGACCTGGCTAGATTGGTACCGGAAACACCGAAACCTACACAGCAAAAAAAATATTAATATGCGTCGACGGAACTTCGTGAGACGTACCTTGAAAATTGATGTAAAAAGCTATTTTATGTAGTTTTACGTCATATCGACGCTTTACTACATTTCTCGACGTAACATGAAATCGAGAAAATTAATTTTTCAGTTACACAGTTCTAACGTAATTTTGCCTACTTTATTCTGTATTTCAATACACATAAAATGCTGCACATCATACCCGTCCAAGATTAAATTTATTATCGCATCAAAAAAATGAGAAATACACAAAATTAGCGTAATATTACACCAACTTCAGTGAAATCGCTTCATAAAACTTGCAACAAAACGTCAACAGCCAAGTCTTTCCGCTACAGTCAGTTCAGTTTTCACTCAACTCTGCCCGCATCGGGCTAATAATATTAGTTTGATCAATTGCTTTTTGCTTTTTGGGGAATCAAATTAATAATTTAAATGTGGTATATTCCTCATCGCACCGGAGAGAGGGCATTTCTTTTCACAGGTAAGTTTTGTATGAAGTTTTCTTTCTACCCAAGTGGTGCGATTTTGTTTTTGTTTCCAGGCTTTGCTAATAATGGAAAGAATTCTCGTGAGCAGAAAAAAACAAGGACGGCGGAAGGGGATGAACCGGAGAAAAATCATTCTTTACCTACCTACGGCAAATCGGCACAGAAGCATTGAATTTTGCAGGTAAGTTTCTGATCGATGACACTTTCTGATCACAAGTCAATTGCACGAAATATAAATTTTCGCAGTTTCGTTTTCCGCTAAATAAATGAGTCGGCAAGTGCAAAGTTCCGATCATGTAGAAGAACGCTAGTGATGAGGGAAGGATTTTCGAAACTGCCAGCAGCAAAAGTGGCACCGATCCGTCGGACATTACCATCAGTTCCGAATCAACCAACAAAGCCGCGATCGCGAAGGGACTTTAGCATTGGATGGAAACATGGAAATGTACAGGTAGGGCCGCATCTTTTGACCCTCGAACATTAGCAATCCCCGTCGGTACTGTTCCGTTGATAGTATTTATGTGTCCAACAAAATCTTCCACAAAAAATGCTGCTGTTAGGATCCCACTAGCTCTCTGCTGGATCAATATTATGTAAGGATGTGTGTAATGTGATGTTTCTGGATAAGGTTGAATAAGCTCAAAGCTAATGTATTTATTGAAAACCACAAGAACCATTGAAAATTAACATTTGTAAAATAGGAAATTAAACACATAGTTGAGAATTGGATTAAAACTAATAAAATTCAAGCGAAAAATTGAAAATTCAAAAATAAACAAATTCAAATTAAAAAAACAACAAAAATTTAAAAATAAAATTTGATACAAAAAATCTACTTAAAATTTGTAAAAAATATCTATTGAAATAAAAAATGAAAAAATTAAAATTTGAAAATTAAAAACAAAGAATTAAAAATTTTATCGATAATTGAAAATTAAAAACTAAAAATAAGAAACCAAAACTAAAATTACAAATTTGAGAATTAAAATTAAACGGAGCGGCGTGAATCAATCTGTGCAATAGAAATTCACCGAAATTTGTTAGGAAGTTTCACCAAGAATTCCTTCGAAAGTTCCTCCGGCAATTCCTCCGATCGTCCTTCCAGAAATTCCTACGAAAATTTCTCCGTAAGTTGCTCCGGGAAATCCTCTGAAAGTTGCTCCGGAAATTCCTCCAGAAGTTCTCCAGGCTATTCCTCAAAGAATTCCTCCGAAAGTTCCTCCAGGAATTCCTCCGGAAGTTCCTCCAGGAATTCCTCCGGAAGTTCTTCTAGGAATTCGTCCGGAAGTTCCTCCAAGATTTTCTCCGGGAATTCTTCCAGGGATTTCTCCGGAAGTTCCTCCAGGAATTCCTCCGGAAGTTCTTCAGGCTATTCCTCAAAGAATTCCTCCGGAAGTTCCTCCAGGAATTCCTCCGGAAGTTCCTCCAAGATTTCCTCCAAAAATTCTTCCAGGGATTTCTTCGGATGTTCCTCCAGGAATTCCTCCGGAAGTTCTTCCAGGAATTCCTCTGGAAATTCCTTCAGGAATTTCTCCGGAAATTTCTTCAGGAACTCCTCCGGAAATTCCTCCAGGAATTCCTCCGGAAATTCCTCCAGGAATTCCTCCGGAAATTCCTCCAGGAATTCCTCTAGGAACTCCTCCAGAAGCTCCTCTAGGAATTCCTCCGGAAGTTCCTCTAAGAATTCCTCCGGAAGTTCCTCCGGAAGTTCCTCTAGGAATTCCTCCGGAAGTTCCTCCAGGAATTCCTCCGGAAGTTCCTCCAGGAATTCCTCCGGAAGTTCCTCCAGGAATTCCTCCGGAAGTTCCTCCAGGAATTCCTCCGGAAGTTCCTCCAGGAATTCCACCGGATGTTCTTCTAGGAATTCCTCGGGAAGTTCCTCTAGAAATTCCTCCAGAAGTTCCTCCAGGAATTCCTCCGGAAGTTTCCACCGGATGTTCTTCTAGGAATTCCTCGGGAAGTTCCTCTAGGAATTCCTCCAGAAGTTCCTCCAGGAATTCCTCCGGAAGTTCCTCCAGGAATTCCATCGGATGTTCTTCTAGGAATTCCTCGGGAAGTTCCTCTAGGAGTTCCTCCAGAAGTTCCTCCAGGATTTCCTTCGGAAACTCTTCCAGGGATTTCTCCGGAAGTTCCTCCAGGAATTCCTCCGGAAGTTCTTCCAGGAATTCCTCCGGATTCTTCCGGAATTCTCCGGAAATTCCTCCAGGAATTTCTCCGGAAATTCCTCTAGGAATTCCTCCAGGAATTCCTCTGGGAACTCCTCCGGAAGTTCCTCTAGGAATTCGTCTAGAAATTACTCAGGAAGTTCCTCTAGGAATTCCTCCGGAAGTTCCTCTAGGAATTCCTCCGGAAGTTCTTCTAGGAATTCGTCCGGAAGTTCCTTCAAGATTTCCTCCGGAAATTCTACCAGGGATTTCTCCGGAAGTTCCTCCAAGAATTCCACCGGAAGTTCTTCTAGGAATCCCTCCGGAAATTCCTCTAGGAATTTCTCCGGAAGTTCCTCCAAGTTTTCCTCCGGAAATTCTTCCAGGGATTTCTCCGGAAGTTCCTTCAGGAATTCCTCCGGAAGTTGTCCAGGCTATTCCTCAAAGAATTCCTCCTGAAGTTCCTCCAGGAATTCCTCCGGAAGTTCCTCCAAGATTTCCTCCAAAAATTCTTCCAGGGATTTCTTCGGATGTTCCTCCAGGAATTCCTCCGGAAGTTCTTCCAGGAATTCCTCCGGAAATTCCTTCAGGAATTCATCCGGAAATTCCTTCAGGAATTCCTCCGGAAATTCCTCCAGGAATTCCTCCGGAAATTCCTCCAGGAATTCCTCTAGGAACTCCTCCGGAAGTTCCTCTAGGAATTCCTCCGGAAGCTCCTCTAGGAATTCCTCCGGAAGTTCCTCTAGGAATTCCTCCGGAAGTTCCTCCGGAAGTTCCTCCGGAAGTTCCTCTAGGAATTCCTTCGGAAGTTCCTCCAGAAGTTCCTCTAGGAATTCTTCCGGAAGTTCCTCCAGGAATTCCTCCGGAAGTTATTCCAGGAATTCTTCCGGATTCTTCCGGAATTCTCCGGAAATTCCTCTCGGAATTTCTCCGGAAATTCCTCTAGGAATTCCTCTAGGAATTCCTCTGGGAACTCCTCCGGAAGTTCCTCTAGGAATTCGTCTAGAAATTACTCAGGAAGTTCCTCTAGGAATTCCTCCGGAAGTTCCTCCAGGAATTCCTCCGGAAGTTCCTCCAGGAATTCCTCCGGAAGTTCCTCCAGGAATTCCTCCGGAAGTTCCTCCAGGAATTCCTCCGGAAGTTCCTCCAGGAATTCCTCCGGAAGTTCCTCCAGGCATTCCTCCGGAAGTTCCTCCAGGAATTTCTCCGGAAGTTCTTTCAGGAATTCCTCCGGAAGTTCCTCCAAGATTTCCTTCGGAAATTCTTCCAGGGATTGCTCCGGAAGTTCCTCAAGGAATTCCTGCGGAAGTTCCTCCAGGAATTCCTGCGGAAGTTCCTCCAAGAATTCCTCCGGAAGTTCCTCCAGGAATTATTCCGGAAGTTCCTGCAGAAATTCCTCCGGAAGTTCCTCCAGGAATTCCTCCGGAAGTTCCCCCAGGAATTCCTCCGGAAGTTCTTCCAGGAATTCCTTCGGAAGTTCCTCCAGGAATTCCTCCGGAAGTTCCTCCAGGAATTTCTCCGGAGGAATTACTGGAGGAACTTTTGCAGGAATACCTGGAAAAACTTGCAGAGGAATTCCTGGAAAAACTTACAGAGGAATTCCTGGAGGAACTTCCGGGAGAATTCCAGGTGGAACTTCTAGAGGAATTCTTGGAGGAACCTCCGGAGGAATTCCTGGAGGAACCTCCGTAGAAATTCCTGGAGGAACTTCCGGAGGAATTCCTGGAGGAACTTTTGCAGGAATGCCTGGAAAAACTTGCAGAGGATATCCTGGAAAAACTTACAGAGGAATTCCTAGAGGAACTTCCGGAAGAATTCCAGGAGGAATTTCTGGAGGAATTCCTGGAGGAACCTCCGGAGGAGGAACTTCCGGAGGAATTTCTTGAGTAACTTCCAGAGGAATTCCTGGAGTAACTTCCGGTGGAATTCCTGGAGGAACTTCCGAAGAAATTCCTGGAGGAACTTCCTCCTGAAGTTCCCCTAGGAGTTTCTCCAGGAAATCCTCCAGGAGTTCCTCCAGGAATTTGCCCGGAAGTACCCCTTAGAAATTCCTCCAGGAGTTTCTCTAGGAATTAAAAAGACAGGAACACCATCTTTGACCAGAGGTCGTACAGACTGAACACTTAACACCTAGCATTAGACAACGGACATATAACACCCAGTGGACCAGTGGAGAATTTTTCGATCACGAAAATATTCCTCCTTACCGGGGCGGAAATCGAACCCACACTCCATAGCACATGCGTCTAGACGATTGACGTCGCTAACCGCACGGCCACGAAGCCCACCTTCCTCCAGAAGTTCCTCCAGGAATTTCTCCGGTAGTTCCTCTAGGAATTCCTCCTGAAATTTCTAAAAGGAATTCCTCTGGATGTTCCACCAGGAAATCCTCCGGAAGTTCTTCTATTAATTCCTCCGGTAGTTCCTCCAGGAACTCATCTGGAAGTTCCCCAAGGAATTCCTCTGGAAGTTCCTCCAGGAATTCCTCAGTAAGTTTCTCCAGGGTTTTTTTTTCTGGAATTCCACCGGAAGTTCCTCCAGGATTTCCTCCGGATGTTTCTCCGGGAATTCCTCCGAAAGACCCTCCAGGAGTTTCTCCGGGAATTCCTCCGAAAGTCCCTCAGGAGTTTCTCCAGGAATTCTTCCGGAAGTTTCTCCAGGAATTCCTCGGGAAGTTCCTCCAGGAATTTCTCTTAAAGTTCCTCCGGAAGTTCCTTCGCGCTGGTTCAATTCAAAAAAATTAAAGTTTAAAATAAAATTAAAAATTAAAAATTAAGAACTAAAAATTGAAAATTAAAAATTAAAAATTTTAAATAATAAATTGAAAAATTTAAATTAAAAACTTAAATAAAAAAATAAAAAATTAAAATTAAAAAATTAATAAATAAAAAAAAATAAAAAAAAATTAAAAATTTAATATTAAAAATTAAAAATTAAAATTAAATTTTTAAATTGAAAATTAAAATTGAATTTAATTTAGTTCATATTAAAAGGTATAAGTAGTTTGTTGTGGATACAATGAAATGCGTGTTGAATAAATAAAATGTGAAATTGTTGCAACTAAAAATGTATTTTCGATCATGAAGAAAGAAATCCGAATCCCCCTAACCCTGCTTCCGAAAGCAGGATTTCTCCTGACCGATTTTTACGTCGTTTTGTCAGTTACATCGAAAATATTACGTCGAAAATTAATTACATTGCTTTAATTTCAAGACAAAATATCAAGTACGTCAACTTCTTGTTACGTCATTCAGATGTAATAAAACATAATATTTACGACGGCGATGATGTGCATCATATCTGATGTGATATTACTTTTTATTTTTTACTGTGTACCCCTCTGCTAGACACAGAACCATCGGTGTACTGTACGGTATGGTTCCGGAAACGAGTGGCCACGAGCTTGATGACCAACCTTCTTAGCTCCTCGGAGTTGTCGCCTCTCCGGAAGCGCGCGACGATGGAGTTTTCGTTTTTGACGGGAGGCATTGACCAGCTTCTTGCTCCGTGCCAGTGGACCTGCGCCACTGGGGGGAGAACGGTGCCGGCCACGCTTCTAAGGATCCGGTCAGCCTCGTCGAGGAGAGAGATCCCGTACTCTCCTGATGTCACCGCAGCATAGGTAGCTGCCTTGTACCAGATGGCCGTGAGGACTCTATGCTGGAAAGGGAAGATTCCGGCTTCGACACAAGCTGCTTCAGCAGGCGTGGAAGGAACGAGACCGGAAGCCAGTTGGACGTAGCTGTTGAATACTGGGGAAAGCACGATGATGAGGTCCCTTCGCGCAGAACAGGTCAGCTCTAACCAAGGCTCTTACCCATATAGCAGGCGACTATCAGTGGTTGCTTGGCCTATACTTAGCATGGTGTGCCGGTTGTTGGTACAATGTTTTGCGGCCAGGGCTTTCATCGGGCTGATTCGCGGCTTACAGGCAACCTTCACCGCCCGGAAGTGTGGTAAAAAGGTAAGCCACCGGTCGATATCGACGCTAAGAACGCGAACGATTTTCCGGTTAGGTATGGGGTCGTGGCCAAGCTTAATAGGCGTTTCTCCGACTTGAAGGTGGCCATGGCAAACATAGCCCCGGATGCACTTACCTGCATTCATAGTGAAGCCAGTGGAGGTGGCCCAGTGGAGGTGGATTGCGCTAACCGCTGCCTGTGCTTTAATCCTAGTTCGCCCGGTTGTTCCACCTACAGAAGGATGGAAGTTTCACAACCAGAAGGATGTCGTCGGCGTAGACAAAGAGGTGGACGTTGGCCGGTAGTATGCCGAAGACCCCGTTCATTGTAATTAGGAAAAGGGTGACCGCAAAAACCGACCCTTGGGGACCCCAGTTCTTCGGCTTCTTTCCCAAATTTTACCTTTGAACCGATTCATGGTAAAACCGTTTCCCAGTCCCAATCGGTTCAAATATGATTCCGGAAGTACAAAATCACCATATAATGCCATTACTTTTGAAACCATGATGTTTGCTGTGCCGCATGATGGGGTTTGATTATTTTCCAAAATTTTCCCTTGAACCGATTCATGGTAAAACGTTTACCGGTTCCAATCGGTTCAAATACAGCCCAGGAAGTACAAAAGTACCATAGAATGTCATGAATTTTGAAATCACGAAGTTGGATATGCCGCATAATGGGGTTTGCTTATTTCCCAAAATTAACCCTTGAACCGTTACTCGGTAAATCAGTTTACCGGTTCCAATCGGTTCAAATACGGTTAGGAAGTACAAAACTACCAAAGACTACCATAACTTTTGAAATCATGGAGTTTGATGTGTCGCATGATGGTATTCGCCTATTTCCGTAAAGTGACCCCGTGACAGGTTTCGGCAGAATGTCCGGATTTCGGAAAATTCTGATTTCTGATCAAATTTGGTATAGTTTATGTGTCGTTTCACTTCAAAATATCTAAAATAATCATTTCCGAAGTATGCGTTCTGGCATATGGCCAAAAGCTAACACCCATTTTAAATCCGGAATAACACTGGTATCAAGTGGCCAGTCCTGAAACTTGAATAAATTCCGCTTCTTTTGGAGAAAGTTCTTCTTTTGCCAAAAGTCAAAAAAGTTACAGCCAAAAAGACTTTTATTTTCATTTTCAAAAGAGGGGTTGGTAACGGAAGGGTTAAGTGATTTTTTAATTTTAAAATTAGGTTCATCACTGCTTTTCTTACCTGTTTTCACCAGAAATTCGAACGCGCAGAAAATTTGCAAGTATGCGAGCTAATTCTGGGCATCCAATTTCCAATAACTAAACATTATTTTTCATCTATATTAGTGATGTTGTTTTTTATTTCATTCTTGCATTTCTACGATTATCCTTTTTCTACAATACAATTACAAAAAGCTCCACGGAAAAGAAATTTCCTTTTTTGACAGCGGTTTTATGAAACTCTTAATAATAACCTTAAACTTGCTTTGAAGACGATCTCAAGAGGGGTTCACTTGGTCATAACATAATCTTGTAGCGGTCATCAAGAAATTGTCATGTACATTTTAGCTTTATTGCTAGTCTTCAACAGTATGATAGCAATGATAGCAATAAAAAATGACATAGATTAAGCAAAAGCATCCTTTTTGTCAATATTGTTAATATAGGAGCTTCGTAACAGGAGTTTGATGTGGCGCTCGTCAAATTACCAAAACATCAAACTATTATTACTCATCTTCGAATTAAAATTGGTACGTCACATATACAGTGGAGAAAAAACAAGTTTTAAGTTTTGACTAAACCAATCGCTGTTTTGGAAATGAATCAAATTCATCCAATAATATTTTACTTGCCAGAATTGTTTGCACAGCCTGGGGCAAATTGTCTCGGATCGACCAAATGATAAAGGGGAAAAAATGAATTCTATCAAGCAGTGGTAGATTAAGACACGCAAGGCAGCCGATGATGATGTGATTAAATTGAAAAATCGTAGTGTAAATGAGATGCTTGCACAAGGTAGAAGAAAACAGCAAAAAAAATTCATTTTTACCATAACTGAATAACAAAATCTGATATTAGTTTGTTTGATATAGTTTCTAAAATAGCAAAAAATATTAAAAGACATTATTCCAGCAAATAGCTCACAAATAACTCATTTTGCCATTATAATAACAAACCAATAGCAAAATATTCGCGAAAAGGAAAATATCAAAATCAGTTATTATTGATATTTTGAAAATGTGAATGATAAATTAATAACATGGATGGTGATGGGTGTTCCTATTCATAATTAGGATACATTTACATTATTTTTGCCTCAATGATCCACTAGATATTGATTTGTTCTATTTTTTGCGTTTTTGTCGGCATATTTTGTTTGTTTTTATACACTCTTCAACAAGAGCACTTCCTCTCATTCAAAACCACATAGTTTTAAGGAAGTATTATGCTTGCATTTAGATGATCGTTCGAACGAAGTGCACATTGAAACTATGTGGTTTCCGTTGGAAAAGAGAGATTAAAATATCACGTGACCTTTTTGGGGACCATATTTGAAACCTTTCTATAGCTTGGCCAATATAAACAAATTGATCCCACCTTAATTTTTATTATGTCCGCTACGCTGTCCGATTTGACTATGCGTCCAATTTGGGAATCTAGAGCTCGTTCAGTAGCCGCTAGGTTGCGAAGGCCGACGGAGGTCCTTCGTAGCTTAGTTGGTTAAAGCACCAGTCTAGCGTACTGTAGGGTCATGGGTTCGAGTCCCATCGAAGGGAAAGTGGTTACCTCCAATACATTTTTCAAATCAATATCTTCCACATAACAGGGCTGGTAGCGATAAATGCCGTTCAAAATAGTGACTTAGTGACCAACGATGACGAAAAAAGTGACCAAATAGTGACTTTCAGAAGCAGAAAAAGTGACCAAATAGTGACTTTTGTATGAAGTACTAACCAGGCAGGTAATGAGCTGAGTTACATTCGTATTGTTACTGAGTAACTCGTAGTAGATCGGAAACTAGGGATATCATGTTTTTTTTTTCAAATCCTTATTAGAATGCTATCAGAAATCAAGAAAAGACAAAAATTACAAAATCATGAGGATTACTACTGCTAGCCGTGTGCATCTTCATCGTAACTAGGGAGAGGATGGATCTTAGCAGGGGACAACCGACTTGGCGACACCATCATAAATACCACAGAGTTGGATATTGAGGAAGGTATTCGTTGGGACATCCAGAGGCTAGCAATATGACCATGGTAAACCTTATTCCGTAACACACGGGAGCAGGTAACGAGTTACAAGTTGTTACACTAAACCTGAGACGAGACCTGCAAAGAGGAAAAAATGTAACTTCAGCTGCTGCCAGTCAACTGCTGTCACGAACTGTCAGGTGCAACCAGCAGTTTTTTGAGTGAAAGTATTGGTATCCCAAATAAAATATTCCACATCATTTTTGTTTTACCAAGACTTTTTTACTTTAACGAGTATTCCAAACCTTCCATTTAGCTTGTTAATAATCAGTAATAAACCTGTGTTTTGTTCCCGGTATAAAAATCCTTATGAAAATGAATTAACTATTTCGTGAATTGGATACACTTTTATTGGGCTCAGAAGGGTCCACCTGGGGCTTAGGTGAAACAGTCAAGTAAATAGTTGAAACTCGATGGTCAACTGTGATGAAAAGAAGAACAAGTGTCAAAACAAGAGAAAAGAAGCAGCGTCTTTGCAGGTCTCGTCTCAGCACTAAACCATGCTTATAATTTCAACAACGATTTTGAAGCAAATTCTACAGCATTGTGGTAATTAAGTTTAACATGAGCTCGAAGTTTTTCGTTGAACTGCAGTTTGTGTATGAAAAAGGCAGAATGAAGTATAACAAATTTTGCGCTGTCTTTTACTATCGATCAAAAAATATTGTCTCGTCAAAATATATTCTCAAAAGTTTCACCATATATAGATGATTCAGCTGCAAGACAGTATGAAAAAGTGCAAGAACGATATTTTGGATTGGGCTTTCGCTAATGTTTATCGTTTATGTAGTGTACAACATTCGCTTTGGCACGTTGAAAAATTAACACGGTTTTTCGGCAAAAATCTACAGGAATTGGAATGGAATTAAAATGATCTAATCAATTACTTGACAGAGAATTATTTGGAATCACAAAGCTTATGAATCTTTAAAAGAAAAAAAATGTTAGAAAAAACTTAAAGAATCCAAAATTATGATGACATTTTTAAAATACGATTTTTAATAATTCAATAACATTTTTAATTGAAACAAATTTAAATACATATAGAATCCATTTACCATTGTTTTTTTTTAAACCCTGATCTCGGTTTCATTAAAAACATCAACTTATATATAACATGAATTTTACCGAACCCAAGTTTCCTAAGTTTCATGTTTCGTAAAATGTGATCCAAAATCTTGAATTTGATACAGAAATTGCTTGGAAAACTATGAATTTTTTTCAGAAATTTCAGTGGAAGTTGATTTTCTGTGGAAAACCTAGTGAAATTTTCTAGGATTTTTTTTTCAGAAATTGTGCAGAAAATACTTCAATCCTTGTGAAATCTTTCTCCAGGAGTTCAAACGGAAATTCCAACAGAAATCCGATGGCGAATGTCAGCACAAAAACTTCCGGAAATTCTTTCATACCATAAATTCAAGGCAGAATATTTTGTAGACATTCCTGCTGTCTCTTTCAGGAATTTCCGCGGAAACTTCACGTCAATTGCTATAAAAACTTCTCCGCGAATCCCTGAAAAAAAATCTTCAAATACAAGCGGATTTTTTCATGAATTCCGGTAGAAATCTTTTTGAGAATTCCTGTAGATATTGTTTGGTGAATTCCTAAGGAAAACCTTCCGAAAATTATTTCCCAAATTCAAGGCGGAATTTTTACGGAATTTTACATATAGATTTATGCAGTCATCGCTACAGAAATTACAGTGAAAGGTCCTCTAAGAGAAACAAAGTTAGGAAGCTTTTTATAACGAAGGTGGATTTTGCTTTAGATACAGGCAACTTACACTACTTGTAGTGCGCTGGATTCGCCTAAAGATGCGCTAAACAACGCATCAATTAGTTTGACAGGTAAAACTTCGGAAGAAACTTCGGTTCGGAAGTCCCGATGTTCGAATTCTAATACGGTGCTACGCCGACAATATCATGCTGTGTGGTTCGTCGTAGAGGGGTTAATCAATCAGAAACCAAGAAATATCTCTGAATTATGTCAAAATTGACGTGACAAAAAAAAAATTATATTCAGAAACGATGAAGAGAAAATGACAACAAGTGAAGTTCTTATCCTTATAATGCTTGTTAAACGAGTGCTCAAAAGTATAATGCATTCAATAATGGCTTGGAAATATCCAAAAATTGGGTAAGCATAGACTTCAAATGTGGAGTCCCTTCTCAACGACATTTTGCTATCGAAAACAAAACCCTACGCTCCTTATTTATTAAATTTCCACCCAAAACTAAATCCGCACGAAGCCTCAATCGTTATGTAAATCCGCATCAAATCCGCGTGAATAGCAAAAACCGCGAAATCCTCGTAGTCGTAACAATCCTGCGCTTTATATACGGCGTTGCCTGAACGTATGCCCAAGCTTCGCTGTGTGGTCTGTCTGTGTGTCTCTCGATCCCGAAGTCCATGGTTCGAATCCACTCTGCCTTTCATAAGACGGCCTTGGAGCAATTTTTCAAACTTTATATATTTTGCTAACAGATTTACATTTGATTTGGTTGATGATAATGGTAGGTACAAATGAATTTTATTTTGAACTTTTTTTTACAAACGGTGGTGCGAAAATAGTGACTTTAGTGACCATTTTCCGAAAAATAGTGACTTTAGTGACTTTTGGATGCAAATAGTTACTTTTTAGTGACTAGGCTCAAAATAGTTACCAAGTCACTAAAAAGTGACTTGCTACCAGCCCTGAAACGTACATATTCACATATGAGTTTTCATAACATCGTAAATTAACGTCCAAGTCGGGTGGTTTAATCCCCGGAAATAGGCAATTAACTTTGATTGAATTAAAAAATATGCTTTATACGCCTCCACCAAGACCGTCGGCCATCATTGCTTTCAGCATGATTCCTGAAACGCTGCCGCCACCGAGAAAAATTTTGAGAAATGAATCTGGAATAGCTCTGGAACCAAGCATCGAACCAAAATTGACCAAAAAATGCATGCATTTGAAAATATAGTTTAGTCTGAAAAGAAAATCGCTCAAAAAGCGTACTGGTAAGATGGATCACATTGGTCCCAGTCGTCAATTTGACAAAACAAACAAAAAAATGTACTATTGACAGTTGTTTTCATATTTGCAACAAGCAGCGTTGAATAAAACTGAAGTTCTCAAAACTCATTCGAATCAAGCGCGAATCCAACCTCGCCGGCCTCACGGCCCAGAGAGCCATTCATGATTCGACTCGCGATTTGCATGTTTGCAAGATTTTTAGGTGTTCTTCTCTGTTGAATGCATGAAAATATCTTTCTTTGCTTCAACTCGATTAGATTAGATTTGAAACAAACTAGCCGTTTGAAGCAAAATCATTTTTCGTCGTATGAGCGAAACAAAGCGATTCTTCCAGAATCTCAAGCGATTGGCATTAGAGTTTCCATTTCCCGGCCATTTTCGTTGTCCCGGGATTCGGGATGAACTTGTTCGTATATCCCGGGAAATCCCGGGATCCCGGGATTTTTCGATATTTCCTTAGAGAACTTATGTTTTTGATTAAAAAACGATTTTATTCAATGTTCAGGGGTAAATATTTTAGAAAGGCCAGATAATACAGATTTCAAATTGGAACTCAATTCAATTTGAATCGATTCTTTCAAAAAAAAAAAACGACTTCAAGAAGCAAATAATATTCACGTTTTTCTCGGAAGGTAGAGTACCCTTTTGGAATATATGATCGTGCAGTCCGAGAAGAAGGGTTCGCTGGTGGTTGAAGTCGGCTTGACTGGGATTGTTTTGAATATGCATTGGGTTTAGACAGTTGCTGGGACTGTATTCTATACCCTAGTGATGAAAGATAAAAGATGCGCAGTAGAATCGTACTGGGCCCATAACCTATTGGATATATGGGAACCCCCTCACAAAGAAAACATAATACTAGAGTATCCTCCATCCCATGCCATGATCAGGCCTGGTAGCGATGAATGCCATTCAAAATAGTGACTTAGTGACCAACGATGACTAAAAAAGTGACCAAATAGTGACTTCTCGTTTCAGGAAAAGTGACCAAATAGTGACTTTTGTATAAAGTTTTTAACCAGATAGTGATCTACAAATTGCATTAGCATTGTTACGGTGTAATTCGTAGACTGAAAATTTTGTAGCGATACTAATATTTATCTTTAATCCTTATCTAGAAAGCTATATCATAAATCAAGAAAAGACGAAAACTTTAAAAATTAGGAACACGAAGATTACTACTACGCCTATCTTCACGGGAACCAGAAAAAGGATGGAACTTAGCAAGAGGTCATCGCCTTAGCGTCAACCTCATAAGTACCACGGAGTTGGATATTGTGGAAGGTATTCGTTCGTTAAGCCAGAAGCTTGTAGTTTGACCATGATAAATCATATTTAGTCACACCACAAAAAAGTATATATCAGCCGTCACGAAAAAAAGGAAGTGAGTTACAAGTTTATAATTTCAGCAACGATTTTGAAGCAATTACAGCATTGTGGTAATAATGTTTAATATAATAATATGAGCTCAAAGTTTTCCGTGGAACTGCAAAACAATGATCTACTTGATTCATAGACAGAGAATTATTTGAACTCACAAAGCTTACAAATCTTTAGTAGTTAAAAATTTAATTAAATTGAAATAATGAAAAAAAAATTAAAATACGATTTTTCCAATAACAGTAGGAGCTTAAAGTGGGTAAAGGTGTTGACAATGCAATACGCGTCTCCATGCACGGCTCATACCAAAATGCTGATCCGCCGATGCGTGTTGCGTTGTTCCCTAAGAGCTGCCAACTAAAAGGCGGTTTCCCTCATAAGTTTTCCGGCAACGTAACATGGCCCAATTTTTTTAAATGTTATTATCAATATAATTGAGATTTTATAAAATTTTAAGATGGAATCGGCTACCTATATTGTTTAACTGTTGTATGAGGTAAAAGTACCCATGAAGAACGGTATTGCTAAGACATAAAAACAGTCTTTGCTTAGGTAGGGTCGGCCAATCTTTTCGATAGTTTTTTATGGGTATTTGTATAAACTTCGTGTGAAAAGTTACTCGGTCTCTGTAAGAATTCTTTATAGGAAGATAATTTAATTCAACTTCAACTGATTGAAACTCACAAAGTTGCGGATAGTTGCAGCTGCAATGTACATGATTTCATAGAGTACACCGAAAACAACGATTTTGTTGATGTTTTAGGGTGGAACTCGTTGGAACTATTTTCTGAGCTCCAAATTACTTTCAGTTTAAGAATCTTTATCGATTAATATTTCAACGAATTAAAGATTTCTGTTTCTCGCATACAAGGTCTAACTTAACTAATTTTTTGTTTGCAATAAAATAATTTTTGCCTTATATTAGATATTTGATTTACGAGTTGTGGATTCGTGCAGTAAAAAATCTGTAGGAACGTTTTTATGGACCTTGTTATTTGAGGGAAATTTCTGATTGATTTATGCCTAACCATTCATATAAGTTTTTAAGCATATCGTGACACATGTGACTGTTCTCTATGCTTCCAACATACGTTTACAAAACAGAGACTATATACAAATACTTTTATGTGCATAATATGCTAGAATATGAATTTTCAAAATTTAATTTTTGCTATGAGTCTATAACAGTGATCCCCAAAGTGTGGCCCGCGGGCCGCATGCGGCCCTCGAAGCCTTTTGCTGCGGCCCGCGAAGGATTTCAGAATATACACTACATGTGGCCCGTTGATACCCAAGGGCCCCGTACGCCTGTCACTGGTGAACAAAGCTCGTGTACTCTGCATCGAAGCTTAGAACCGGTATTAGGGCGTAATCGTTAATGCGAACATATTTATATTCAGTTAGTCACTGCAAATAAGTTCTTTTTCGAGTTTCTATAATCAAGAAGGTATCTCAAGCATACCACATCGGTATATTGCTGCATGATTGAGTGATTGATTTTGATAGAATATCTAAAACAAAAAAATGTGCATAAAAATTGCCTCGCCATAACAAAAAGGTGGTAGAGAATTAACACTGTTGTTTACATTTTAGAACCAAATCCAGATGTCGTACACATCAAGTAGGGCTTCAGTGCTCCGCCTTCTCCTCCTGATCGATACGCATAGTCTCGAAATGCTTTTCATCATGCCCAGTTGTTTGTGATACTCAGGGAATCTGCCAAGTTCACATCATTATAATGTTTAAACACCATAATGATTAATTAAATTCATCATTTCAAAGATGTTACGTAGGACAACAACTAACAAGTGTTGGACTTGAGGTCAAAATAATGTTGTCATACACTGCTCTGAAATGATAAATCTTTCAATACAAGTAAGGATTTATTAAGATTGATACTGACAGATCAAGATTTTGTCCATGACGCAGAAAAGGTTTCAGTGAATATAATTTGATCGGAAATCTGGAAACATGGTAAATAGTTCGAAATTCAGAATCTTTAAATTCCTATTCAAAATTGCTGGCAAGTTCACCTGGCTCCGAAACATCTTTGACGTTATTTGACACGACAAGTTACAATCAGTGGAATCTCAAAATCTCACTTTTTATCTATTCAATGACTCAGAATTTGGTACATATTAAAATTTTGACTGCCCTAAAACTAATCAATATCTCTTTATTCCGTACATTTACGCGCACAAAATTTGCATATTGAAAGTCCTTGAACCGATAGAATGAGGTTAAGGAATCGTTACTTATATGAACGGTAATTCAGTCTTACAATTTTTACAACGAGTTTATTATTGACCCGACGTTTAAACACGTGGATTGTGTCTTTTTCAAGGGGAAAATTTTTGTGTAAAAATTGTAAGACTGAGCAGCCGTTCAATGGGTAGAATTAAAACGTACAGTCGATCCATACTCAGGAATCGTTACTGTTTTGTAGTAAACAATAATCCTTCAACAAAAATTCAAAATCTTAGAGTTGGACGACATTATATAAGATCATTTAGAGGTTCAAAAAAAATTTTTATTGAGTTTTAAAATTCTACATGAAATGAAAAACAAATGTTGCAACCGTACTGCGGCCCGCTTCAGCAGTTCAATATTGCTATGCGGCCCTTGATAATAAGCATGCTGGGGACCACTGGTGTATAACATTTTGTGGTTGGTCCGCTTATGGTAAAAACACTGTCTGGCCTGGCTTGCGCCAGAATTACGTTTGACAACAATCATAAACAATTTTAAAGTACTTTATGTCATATTATCGCTCATTATTTTCCCTGACATAGAGAAACCTTGCTCGACATCGGCGTTGTCATGTGATGCAGCTAAAGCTGTGTTCACTATCTTAGTTACAGGAATAAATTTATGTTTATCTGTAGCAGTTTTTTAATAAAAAAAACTGGATTCTACACTACTTAATTCTGTACTCTAGGTCTGAAATTCGTATTTTAACAAATTCCATTCGTGAAGAGCAAGACCATAGTTGACCTGAATCGAAAGTAACCTGGCGATTCTCACAATACACCTCCGGAAACAAAGTCAAAGTTTTAATTTCTAGCGATTCAATTGAGGAAATTTTTGGCATCCCATTTTGGGTGTACACTTGGTGCTTTTAGCATAATACTTCAAATTTATACATTGCTACCAGATTTACATTTGATTCGGTTGATAATAAAAGTAGGTACAAATGATTTTTTAAAAGATCTATTTTTGCCTTTCTCGTACAACAAAGTTGTACCGAAAGGCTATCATTTCACTCCGAAAACGAACTTTTTATAGAAGCCTCGGAGACCCATAGTGTTATATACCAATCGACTCAGCTCGTCGAGCTGAACAAATGTCTGTCTGTCCGTGTGTATGTGTGTGTGTGTGCACACGAAAACCGAAAAACATTAGCCAACTTTTCGTATAGTAATTCTTAACCAATTTCCTCGCAATAGGTTGCATTCGACGGGCTACAAACTCTAGTTGATCACTATTGAATTTCATAACGATCGACCGTTCCGCTTAAAAGTTATAAAGAAAATGGTACATCGACCCATATTAGCATCATATAAGGTTGGTGTCTTGGCTCAATGCGAGAAAGGCAGTATCACTACTCGGTGAATTAAGTTGTGTTTTTTTATTTTGATCTATTTTCAATAGGCGGTGCAAAAATAGTGACTTTAGTGACCATTTTTCGAAAAATAGTGACTTTAGTGACTTTTAGATGCAAATAGTGACTTTTTAGTGACTAGCCTCAAAATAGTGACCAAGTCACTAAAAAGTGACTCGCTACCAGGCCTGCATGATAGGCTACTAATTGATACTTTTGCCAAGAGCTGCAACTCTTCCTAATCTTGAACAGATCGCTTCCTAATCTTGATATTAATCGTTAATTTATCGTTATCGCCGATAAAGTTGATTGTGTTCAACGTAATCGCTTGCTGCGATAAAGATGAATCAATTCAATTATTGTCGGAGTTCGATAATTTAACGTAAGTTAACTGGATAATTTAACGATAATGGGGTTAATAGATTACGCGATTAAAGTTGGTATACAATTTTGACAGATGCCGAAAATTGGACAAATTGATTGCAGCCTGTTGACCAGAGTTGATTTTGATCGAAGCGATACACCAAAAAAATAGGCAGAGCGGGGTCGGACCACTTGTACTTGCGCATGTGCCGGAAAGCTTGTTGTACGAACGTCGATTGGAAGGACATGAATTGAATCAAGAATTGTTTTGGAGGCAACAAGCTCAGGAAGACTGGCTCAATGTTGGGCAGCGCGAGGAGATTAGCAAGGCGAATATCAGCTAGTGTACACAACCTCGCTGTAGACGGGAGATGTGTAGAAAACAGGCGCCAAATAGATATAGCTGATCTTGTACTGTAGATACTTGTCGTTTAATTTATAGAGAGCTGTATCTGCTGGAAAAAGTATCATTCAGTAGCCTTCCATTGAATGGTATAGGTGAATCTAATATTTTTGGGAAGGTGTTCTATCAACTATCTCCGACATTTTCATGTCTGTTCCTCTCTTACTAATTTAATAATAAGATGATATCGATTGTGCATTACAAAGAACCTTGGCTCCGTATACATGCCTAAGCCTACAAATAAACGAACTTGGAAAAAAAAAATCATGTCTGATGGGAGATATAAAAATATGATATGAGTTTATCACCTAAGTTGGGTTTCGCGTTACACTGTTTGCGAACCGGAAATGAAACAGTATTTTTTGTCCCGGGTATCCCGGGATTTTCGAGATTTCGAAAATAATATCCCGGGAATCGGGAAATCCCGAATTTTCCTAAGTCCCGGGATTTTTTGTCCCGGGATATCCCGGGATGGAAACTCTAATTGGCCTCGCGCATGAAGCCTCGATAATTGACATTTGTGAGG
This sequence comes from Armigeres subalbatus, assembly GCF_024139115.2. Classification (NCBI taxonomy): domain Eukaryota; kingdom Metazoa; phylum Arthropoda; class Insecta; order Diptera; family Culicidae; genus Armigeres; species Armigeres subalbatus. The sequence continues at coordinate 381,364,901 of NC_085141.1, read as the reverse complement.
CCATCCACAAAGTACGACTCGCTTCAAAGGGGAGGGGGAATTCCTAGCAGCGTGACGAGTCTTCCAATCGCCAATTTTTGCATTAACATTAGCCACAAGTAGCATTGCTTACGCTTTTTGACTATTAAACGATCAGTCGATAATCATGCTACATAAATGTTTCCAGCTTAAGAAGAGCTATTTGGTTAAGCGATCAAAACTGGTATTGAAAACATATCAGCAATTGGTAGCAATTGGTATCATTATCAAAAAGCAACATAAATTTGGTTGTAGGGGAACTGTTACGTTTTCCATCTCACTGAACATATATTCACTGGTGGAAAAAATCACAAAAATAAGAAACAAACCAAATTCCTTTTCATTGCTTTGTTTTTGATGTGATGGAAATAGGAGCTATGAGATGAAGTGCCGAACCATTCCCCTAGTTCTAACGGGTGGTCACTAAAAAACGGGAATGATTTCAATACTTTTCTATCAGAATAATAATGCTTCCACAGAAATATTACTATATGTGAATCAATCCTTAAAATTAATCCTTAGAATTGTCGCACACACACTTTCCCTCTAACATTGTTTACAACATGCCGTCTAAAGCGGAATTAGAGTAGATAAGTATGAAATGCGCCACCACGTTTTCTTGGTTATTAACCCAAATTTTGTCTCAAAATCGTGAGTGGCTGAAGCCAATGAACATTTGCAAGACGTTACACGAAAAAACTGAGTCAAAAACTCTGTATTTGAACTTTTAAAAACTCATAAGCAGGATCAGAAGCTGCATCCGGAAAATCCATCTGGCAGGGCCGTCCAGCGATCCACGGGCCATATGCCAATAATCAATGGTCTAAGTTTGAAGACTAAGGACAACTCTTTATATACCGCCAACGGGGGTGTCATTTGGACAAAATGTGGTATGCTCCAAATAAATGTTACAAAGCTCTAGTAGTTAACATTGTAATCAAGTTTTTATTAGTTTAGTACAAGCTTGAACAATGAATTTATCACTGTGTGGGGAAAGAAATAATAAATGAGGGAAATTCTTCAAAGTTATATGTTGTTTAAAATTGGCCCATTCTCACCCCTCACAGGGGGTGACATTGGGCCAAGTACAATAAAGTTCAACGGTGACGATGCAACGATTCAATCGTTCATTAAAAATAATTGCCTACATTACGGCTCTTACCAACTATGTATGGCAAATCAACCAAAGGCTTGGCCCAATCTCACCCCTTTTCAGCGTGCATTGCTCGTTGCTACGAAAAAACAGAACCGCTATATAAATATTCATAAAATTCGATAAAACAACAACAGATTATCGTAACATGATAACCAGGTATCCACCGATCTAAAAACTAGTTATGTGATAGATTTGTGGGGCATTACTGACACTATTTTAATACGGGTTCATTCTATCAATAGTTTTACATTCAAATTCCAAGCATTATGGTACGAGCACAATTAGTTCTTGGAATTTGTTTTGTGATTTCCTAGACGTGAATTTTACTATAATTTTGAACCGTTTAAAGTTTTGATCAAAATTCGTAACAGTTTCTGAGATAGTTGAAACATTTTTCGTTTTAGGCCCAATCTTACACCCTAGGCCCAATGTCACCCCGAACGACGGTAACATGTGTCAGATTGAACTGTACTTCTCTGTAGGTTTTTTTTCTTCTAAGATGGTTCTTTTCATTTAAGTTGGGAGTCCGATAATTGGTGCGAAACTCAATCAAAAAGTAGTAAATGTCAAAATCTGATGTAAAAACCACGTTGACGCTTCGTTTTTGTTTTTAACTGGATCGATGCATGTTGGTGCTTCAAATTTCTTTTGTTCTTTGCAAAAAAGAAACACCACAAGTCTTGTTCAAACACCCCAATTAGCGAATGGCATTCGACAGTTGAGGTGAGGTTGTGACCCAATTAGCGAACAATTACTGAGTAATAACTTTTAAAAAACAATTAGAATTAAATTTCCTGTCATTTCCGACCAATTATAGGGAACACTACGTAGCTATCAAAGTAAACAATATGTAAAGGTTTTTTTTCATGGAGAGAAACTTGATTCCCACTTTTCTATCAACACCACTAATTAAATAATTAAGAAAATGCACACTATAAATAGTCTGCTACCATCTTAATGGCCTACGCATCGAGCGAGAATAATTTATCATGAGTGCTCACTAATGGAACTATAAAATATTATCCATACTTAGCGAAGGGAGCAATAAATTATTACCGCCAATTCGACGCGCGCCAGGTCCCTCCAATCACTATTCCCACTGAGCGACCCACGGATGAGCAGAATTGGCACAAATCTTTAATAACGAAGAACACTCACCGCTCAGCTTCGTAACTTTCGTTACAGCTATCATCGATCAATAAGGAAGCCTAATGAATCTCTTCTTAGATCACTTCTTCGCGAGTCGATCCGGTTTTATACCGCTTTCTGCACGAAACCCATTTAACAGATAAAACAAAAACATAAACACACACACATGGTAAAGGCAACACACTTCTCTATTTACAAAGCTTGATTCTAGGAAAAAAAAAGTAAAAACGGACTTACCTCCGCCGAGTGTTGCTACCGCCTGGTGCTTGGAGGTGGTCGTTGTTCCCACCACGGTCCCATTGTTGGTCTGCAGCGTCGGAGAGGCCCCCATGACCCCGTACTTTATCGGTTTGAAATGGAAGAACGACGGTGAATATCCGGATCCGGCACGGCTCAGCGAACTGAACCGCTCCTCGCGATCTTCCACATAAAGGCCTTCTTTACCCATAGCCGCCAGCTGGCGCCCCTTCGGCATAAACATCACCAAAAACACTGTCGATGCCGTCGCCACGAGTCCGAAGGCAAGGCATGCATCCCGATGCCGATCGGCCACGGCCAGTCCGCACAAGGTCCATCCCAACCAGATGGGAATGATTCCACCAACGGCCAAACCGATGTAGGTGGCTTCCCGATAATTGTCCCGAATGCCGCGCGATTTTATTGCCAGAATGGCCACAAATATAATCAAGAACACTACGTATATCAAGGAAAGAAGCAGTTCCGAGAAGGTTGTGTGACACAACGGGATGGTCGGATTTACGTGGGATAGGTCTCCAGCGGTGAGAAGGAGGTGGTATCGACTGGAAACTGCAGTGCCTCCAGAAATGGGAACCTGATCGACACTAGGAGGCGACGTCAGAAGCCACTGCGCACCAACAGCCACTTGAATCAGCACTGCGAACAACAGAAGCAAACCTTGGTAGGGCGCAGGAAGATACACTCCGCCGTTCAGACTGATCAAGAAAACACACTTAACCAGAAGGGAAGCAAATACGAGGGCAAAGGCAACCCCAGCGCCAAAGCGCATCGTTGCACAGGATAGCACTGTTGGATTTATGGTCAGCACAGCTGCTAGGCCGGAGCATGCAAACAGTCCAAGAAGTAACATTTGTCCGAGAAACAGATGCCGCCGACTTGGCGACGTACGCCATGCTTTGCACAACACAAATATCTCAAAAGCGGCCATCATAATCATGGACAGGCAAGCAAGCACTAAAACTGGCACCACCCAAGGTTCTTTCCGCAGTCCATTAGAATTGTTCGCCAAGACGACGGTCGGTGGCGTAACGTTTAGCTTGTGAGTATTACTGTTACTGTTATGGTGACTTGGCGGACTACGAGCAGCCAAGATTACGCCTCCAGGACGCACGGTTGTTGAACGAGAAGCAGCGGAAGACGCTGTCGATGGCACTACAAAAAATTCGGTGGACATTTCTAACCGATGAGCTTGCGCTGCAGATGCATTCACACCTGCACTACTTATATTCTGTTGGCCAACTAACAGCGGCAAACTACTTTCCCTAATATCACCACTCTCCAGCAAAATATGCTGCTCATCAAACTCAGCATCGTTAGCACTTCTTCCTTGCACGTCAAAATGATTCGGTTCTTCGACTTCTTCGAAATCATCTTCATCTGCATCCACTTCACCGTCATGCTCTTCGTCACCACGATCTGGTTCAATTTGTTCTACTCCATCCTCATCGGTTCCCGCAAAGTATTCACTGCTAGCATTAGTATCTTCCAAATTTTGCGCAATACTAGTCACCATAATATCGCTTCTTTTGATATCATGCTCACTATTCACCAGCGTGTGCAATTCCTCAAGATTATCACCCGCACTGTCACTTGTCGCCACACTTGCAACCCCAGCACCAAATCTTCCCGCGTTACGATAAGTCACCCCAGGGTAAGTATTCCCTGGGCCTGGTTGTCGTCGGAACTTGCCCCCACTCGAGCCAACCACCGATGGCCCAACGGCACTCGCGATCGCGCCGGTACCTCCATCTTCCACGTGGGGTCGATTGCGGGGCGCTAACCGGTCGCCAAATTTCGGAATATTCAACAACTCGCGATAATTTCTGCTTTCATCCGCGTTCAGATCGTCGAGCTCGCCGCTGCTGCTACTTGCGCCAGAACACCGATTCACTAAGCTCGCTAAGCTGAGCGTAACGATCGTTACCGCCAGCATCAGCGCCGACTTTTTTGGCCGACGAGCCATATCTGACTGACAGAACAGAGACGACTGCCCGCTCGAAACGCACTGTGCCGTGGACTCCCTTCGCGGAGTTTCTGGCTGCTCGCGCCGCGCCATTCATTCGCGAGCGACTCCAAATTCTCTCCACCTATCGTCTCTCATTCGTTCGATGCATCGCATTTCTGCATCGAAACAGTTTCTCCCACGAAACGATCGCAGCGCAGCAAACCGGTAACAGCGCGCGCGAGTTGCAATTTCTTCGTTCTTGTTCTTCCACGCAGCGAAAGAGTTCAAGTTCGAAGTCGCGCAATCGCGAAGAGAGAGCCGCCCGCCGAAGATCGTCATTGACGGCGGGCGGCGGCTGATGACGGTTGTTGATGATTGCAATGCACTCTCTCTCGTATGCTCCCTCTCGCGTTATTTTATGCGCGGGCTCTCTGTTTTGAATTCAAATCCGCGATGAGAAGGATGCAGTTCTTGGAGGATCGTTTAAAGGGATCGCTCCCGCTGATGCAGACCAAGAGAAAAGCGCAACCCTTGACTGGTTGAGGTTCAAAGTCAATGCTTCGGTGTGCGCGGATGCAGTCTCCACCGCCCTGTTATGCTGCGTGGTGCGATGTTCGAGCACATAATGATTCCTATGCGAAGCATACGAGTGTGGTAATGAGCGAACAGAGCCGCAGTCGCGTAACAGCGCTCGCAGACGAAGGGATGTGGCTCATGTTGGTCGTTTAATTTGTGATTGACTCGATGGATGAGGATGAGGTGGTTTCGCGAGATTGCAAATTGGAATGCTGATCGCTGTGTTGTGCGTGGTTTAATTGCAAATATGACGCGAGGTGACGTCATTGACCATTTATGATGCAATATTACTTTTGAATTTAGGACATGTGCATTAAACCTCGATATAATAATGTGAAGAAATATAAGCGCGAGATATGATGATTTCTAAGGAAACGGTAATCTAAATAGAAATATTTGATGAATCATATACAAAGATATATTCTATACACTTTATTTTAACCATGCGTAACATGGACGTACTACGGAAGTGTAAATTGGTTTTAGTTTATGATACGTTCTAATGAAGGGGAAGCTTGGGAATTTTAACAACATAGGTAACAATAAATTTTAATTATTACATTTCAATCAATTCTGTTTTAAAATGACTGTAGGATTGACTTGAACGCAAATTTTATGGACCGTCTCGACTTTTGCGAATAAACTAACAACTAGGTATTTCTGCAGAAATATGTTCCGGAAATGGTATTGTAGATATGTATTATGAAATTTTTTATTCTTTCTATTGAGTATACAGTATACAGACTTCGGTTTTTACACGACTTTTTTTTCCCTCGTATTTTTAGTAATTTGAATTGAAAAAAATAGAAGCTAAAAGTTATTTTTTCGGGATCACCATATCTAAATTTAGTAATTTTGTAATGAAACCTTACCTATGTGAGATAAAATTAATGTTTAAAGCAAAAATTATTAGAATTCAAATCTCCACAACTTTTTAGAACAATACGACACCGTAATTTGAAAGTTTAAAAAATGCATTTCACAAAATTTGCCACAAAAGAGCCACTCTATTGGCAACTTACATTAAAAATATATCGTTTTTTGTAAAAAATTTCTTCCAAAGACGTCAAAACATTGGCGCTGATGGTTTTCTAGTTACAGATATGTTCCGATTTTATCATGCGCCGATTTCGTCAACAAAATTATTCCGTTTTTATGAACAATAAAATTCAATCATTTTTTTTAGAGATTTTGTTTACAATAAAATAACTTGGGTACAAACAAAATGTATCTATGTGATTATAAGACTCCCAAACGTCCTGGAGTTCAGAAGCTACTACAGGCTTTTCGGTTTTCCAAAACGTCCTTGAGTTCAGAACATGTGATCTAGCCGATCAACCAAGTCCTGAACGATGTACCTGTGTATCGCTAAACATCCCAGCAGGCCCGTCGAGCTAATAGAATGGAACTCATTCTTTTTACAAGCTACTACAAGCCTGTTCTGTTCTCCAAAATTCTCGGAGTTCCGAACATGCGATCTACCCGATCAACTCAGTACTAAAATATATATCCGTGCATCACTAAACATCCCAGCAGTTCCATCGAGCATGGAATCTAGAATGTTTCCCACCCGAAAACATCCTAGACCAGACCGGATCTATCTCACCATTTCCGGATTGGCAATCCTACGCCTATTCTTGCAAGGCTAACTGGAGATCTCTTGGACATCTTATGTTCATGGAAATTAGGATCCTATGCTTTTTGATACATACTGACGATGAGGACATTGCAAAAGCCATGATTGATCTAGCAGATATTTTGAACTGAACTCGAACACGTTTACATTATTCCTGTTGGATATATTAAGTTTATTCCGGAAATAAGAAGATTGCAAAAGTCTTGATTGATTGATCTGATAGATACCTTGAGCTGAACTCGAGAATGTTTTGTCTTTAACATCTCGAATTCAAGAGAATTGGGTTTGCATGGTGCGCATATGCTTATTAAACCAGGTTTGGTACATATCGATCTTGAGGACATTTGAAAGCCTTGGTAGATACTTTGGGTTCAACTTGTGAACGTTTTGGAGTAGCTTGAGCATCACGCATTCGAAAAAAAATGGATTTACATTATGCGCATGTGCCTATTGGACTGGATTGGATATATGCCTATGATGAAGACATTGCATAAGCCTTGGTTTATCTGGTAGATACCGTGTAACTGCTAGTGACGTCCGCCGTCTATGCAGTGGACGTCCACACGTCCCAAACTAGCTCACCGCTGGGGTTCTCAGGGTTGCCTTACCTGCTCAAGGGATTCACAAGGGAATAGCAGATAGAGGACAAGACAACGACGCACTTACATGCATAGGGATAGCGTATGAAAGAAATTTACTGTTCAAATACATTTTTATATAATTTATTTTTTCCAAATCATAGTGCCAGGAGTGGGTTAATAAACAGGATGCGGCCGATTAAAACGTAGGGGCCCATTGGCGACATGCGCGATTTGCGATTCTTCGAGGCGGCGGCTTCTTCTCGTTAGTTTGGCTACCGGCGAGGCCGGATTCTGGCTTCGCGAAGTGAACAACCGGCGTGACCGAAAGGTTGAACACGATGACGAGGGCTTTGCTACTTGTCGAGGCTTCTTCTCGGCAGTACCCGATCGTAGATTCGTGGTGAGAACAGCCGGTGGGCCGCAGTCGGAAAAGCACGAGGACGAAGGTTCTGCAATTTGCCAACGATTCTGCTTCTCGGGTTGGCTTTCGGCGGTACCGAGGCTTCTTCTTCTCGACGGGTTTGCTGTCGACGGGACCGGATCGTGGCTTCGTGGAGAGAACTGCCGGCGTGGCCGTAGTTATAAAACTCGAGAACGAGGGCTTTCTACTCGCCAAGGCTTCTTCTCGGCGGGTCCGGATCGTAGATTCGCGGAGGAAACAGCCGGCGTGGCCGCAATGGACAAGCACGAGGACGAGGGCTTTGCAATTTTGTCAACGGGACCGGATCGTGGCTCGTAGAGGGAACAGCCGGCGTGGCCGTAGTGGGAAAACACGAGGGCGAGGGCTTAGCTGCTTGTCGAGGTTTCTTCTCGGCAAACTCGGCATCACTTAACGACGCGCAAGGGTTTCTTTGTCGGTCCCGCACCTTTTCCGGGAATTTAACCCTTCGATGATTGCAAGCCACTCACGAACACTGTCTGCACTACTTGGCCAAATCACACGATCTCCGTACCACGTGAGTATGGATCAATGCCTTCTACGGGAAAAATAATAATTTGCAGGTCTTTACTCGACGGCTATCTGATCACGACTCCCCGCTCAGTTCATCGCTACCTCTTCGGATCCCCGATTTTTTCGATTATCTCCTACCCCATTCGTTGTCGACTTCGGCAGCGGATATGGTGTTGTCTTTTTTTTCTTTTTGAATCGGGCGAAAAGTGGGAAGGGGGATAGGACAGATTTGCACTTTAAATATCAAAGTAGGCCAAATGCCTAGAAATTATTCCCTAGAATTTTAACGGAATGCAACTGTGCCGATGTTTGCCCGTTGGTACCATTTTCGGTAACAACCGTGGGCTGAAATCGAGAGCGTTTCAGATAAACTTGAGTATCTCGTACTTCTGAAAATTGATCACTGTCTCAGCGATCAAGAGGACCAAACTTGATTGAGCTTGAGCTTGAGCTTGAGCTTGATTGACTGCTCGTAGTTGCTACTCCATTATGACCAGATCAGCTGTTTTTGCACAGGGAACCAACAGATGTTTGCTTGGGACTAGCACACATCTTCAATGTACAAGTACTGGTGATCTCATTTGTTAGGTCATACTGGCGCCTGTCACGTCAGAATGCAAGTCAATGTAGGGAAGGGGGAGGAAATGATGATGCAATCACTCGCCCACTGCAAGCCGAATATACCTCTGCACTTGCCACGATTTCATGCGGAATTTGTTGGAATTTCTGAGTTAGGTTGGAGAGGCAGAGGTCCGTCTTGGTTAACGAGCTGCCAATGTGATAGATAGGAGAAGGTAACTGATGGAATTTCTAATTGGATGTAGGAAACGAGCTCTATAGTTCATTTCCAATTCTAGCAGATTACTGTTAGAATACTCAAGTTGAAGGTATAGGAATAGTAATGGAAACGGTATGGAAGTCCATTTCCAGTTCTAGCGATTGCTAGAACATGAGAAATAAAGAGAAAGATACAAAGTAGGAGAATGGAACGGACCTGGGATTGAACCCACGACCTCCTGCGTATGAGGCAGAAGCAGTAGCCATATGACTACCAAGCCCGCTTCAAGACGACCAAACTTGATTGAGTGGTAAAACTAATTAACAATGTGGTATAGGACCAAATATTTCAGATTCATCTGCATACTGTCAGGAGCAACATCTTCAAAAGGTTTTGGATATCTGGGTCTTCAGGGTATAGTCAAACTGGGTAGCCGACATCATGATGAACATTTTTGCTGAAGAAACTGAGAACCTAGCTCTCTTCTGTGATTTTTCACAGCCAATCTAAAACGCTGGGCATATAAAAACCATCCGTCCCGAAATGGTTAAGGAGGTTGAATATTGTCAAATTTATTGTTAAGTTATCAACGGATGCCAGATTATGTTAGGGAATGTCCATAAATTATGTCACGCTTTTAGTGGGAAGGAGAGGGTTTCTGACTATGTACTCATATTCAAATTGTTCGGGGGCATTCATTTTGAATATGAATCTGAAATATGAATTTTCCGTTGTAGACTATTTTTATAACATTTTTATAATTCATTCTAGTTTCTGCAGATTTTGAAATACTACTGATATTACACCATTATCCCCTCGCCATTAAGAAAATAGAAATTTACTGATATAAAGCAATCCATATATGAACAATAATAAAATAAAACATCAACATTATGTAGACCTAACCGCTCGGATCAATTTCAGATTAATCTATCATCGCGATATTACAGAAGTTTATGTTATATCGTTACATAATGTTGGCCGTTAAGTCATATGAAAACTGCCTGTTGTGCAAAAGCAGCCATGGCGGTAATATAAAAAAAACTGCTGAAAACTTTTAACGAAATCTGCTACCAGACGTAAATATTACTGAATTCCACAATGTTTTGCAAATATTTTAGAGAGTTAACAAATCGATTCAATGTAAAATCTCCGGAATCCATTGAAAAACGGCTGAGTTATTGATTCTTACTTCCTGACCTCTTTTCGTGACGGTCCCAAATTTGAAACTTTGTAATGATCCCCCTATCTCACCGAAAGACGTAATTCTACGTCAAAAACATTACGACTTAATTTACTCCATAATTTAATTGCCGTAATTAAGGATCTTTAAGCGATGCGTTCTATTAAATTTTTCTTACCTGATGTCACCAGAAATTCGAACGCGCACACAAAATTCATACATGCGAACGAATTCGAGGGCATCCAATTTTCCTCTTATTCAACATTTTACACTCGTGTCCATTTGTTGTTTTTTTTTCGTTCTTTTGATTCCCTTTTTTGCCAAAACAATAACAAACCTGGGTCCGCGAAGGAAAAGCTCTTTTTTGACAGTGGTTTTATGTGAGTTTTATCATCAGCCTTGCCTCAGGAATTTGCCTTGAAGATGTTCTTAAGAGTGGCCCACTTGGTCATAAGTTATACTGTTAGCGGTCATCAAGAGGTTGTCATATCGTTCTTAGTTTCATTGCTAGTTTTGAAAATTTTCTCTCAAAAGTTGCTAATAGAGTGTAATAAAGTTTGAAATGTTACTTGGGTTGTCAACCTTTCCCTATATCTGAATTAGGATAAGTCGTCAAAACTCGAAGAAGTTCTAAGTGGTCGAACCAATGTTTCACCTGATCAGTTGGATCGGTGAGTGACTGACATGTCGCGTCCTATGCTGCCTGTGATGTTTGTCTTAATCTCAAAAATCTAAGACGAATTAAGTACTGTCCATTTAATTCCACCAGACTAAGTCGAGTCAAGTACAAGACACTGAAGACGACCATACAGTTGTGGTCGAAATACGTATCTGCAAAGATAACGAAAATTAACTGGTGGAATTAAATGGACAGTACTTAATTCGTCTTAGACGGTTTAATACATTCCACTAAAAGCTTAATATATTTTTCTCAAAAATCTGTTTGGCGCAAAGGGATTTTCAAATAGAGTCAGAGCTTTGTCTGACCTCATTCGGGTAGTCGCTAATGTGAGGCAGGGATGCATTTAATCTGCACTGTTACTTCTCAGCGTAATCGAAAAGATCCATACCTTGAGCTGCTTTGGCACTGTTATTTGTTGTGGAACAACTAGACGACTCTGATTTGGCTAACGAACACGAAACGCTATATTAGTACTGCAATGCTCTTTTGTGTGTGCTTAATGAGCTGACCATATGCTTCTTTGCGGCGGGCCCACCATCAACGCCCGCAGAACCAGGTGGCTGAGTGTCATCGGGAAAAGCCCCTCAAACTTTACAGTAGCCGAACGATCGGAGGACTTTACCCAAGAAACCACCAGTTCCTTTAAGAGTACGTTTTTCGCATAAGCAGCTCAGTGAAACTGATAAGGCGAAAAACGTACTCTTAAAGGAACTTGTGGTTACTTGGGTAATATCTTGACAGTCTGATATCATAAGATGGCGAAATTGGGATTCACATGGAACCATGAGTCAGAAAGGCTGGGGCTACCATCACGAGTTTTCGAAATATTTGGAGACCCAACCGGATTGATCCACGCACCAACATTCTCTATCGTGAAAAGAATTGTGTTTAGGCAAAGATAACGCTGGTGATGTCTAAAATTTATAATTCCAACAACCTTACAGCTTGATATCTTGTGCCGAGCAACATAAAAGTCGTCAAACACCGATAGATGTTCGAAAACGTAGATGAAAATTGTTCGGCCATATATTGCAAGGGAGCTGTAAGGATAGGATATAGAATATTTATTTCGATAGAAATAATATGCTCGTATTTTCATTTAAAATACTCTTGGGACATATTTATGGTCTAAAAATAATAGGGGTATACACTTTACGGCGTAGGTCGCTGCGTATCTGATTATAGAAATGTTTCACACTCAATCACAAGGGACATATTTCAAATCGCCTATGAAACATTTCCATAAACAGATACACAGCAACCTACGCCGTTAAGTGAATCCCCCTAATATATTTCGTATATCAAGATAAAAACAGTGATGCATAAAAATCTAAATAAAAAAAATATATTTTTTTCATCCCCTTAATATTTTGGGAAAATTTAAGGGGGACCTAAAATAAATTTAATATGGCCTAATAAAAAAAACAGGACAATTACAGAAGGAGGGATTGAAAATGATTGATTTTTGCGTGACATAATTTATGGACGCTCCCTTGATACACTCCTTACTTGCCAGGAACCTCAACCAGTCACTACTGATGATCAATATACATTTCCTGTATAATAACTTTGGTCTCTTTTCACTAACCCTGAAGATTACTTATGGACCGTGTTGATAAAAACGGAACATATCTGTATCGAATTATGTCGTGAAATTCGACGAATCCGACCATTATGCGTCCGGGATGTGATGTGCGTAGTTCGTTTTTCAGGGGCATTCTCGAGTCTCTTCGAAACGTGCAGAGAATTACGGCCTGGTGATGGTCTTTCGTGGACTTCCTGGAGAAATATTCGGAGGAGTTTTTTGAGGAACTTCCCAACGAACTCGTTGAGAAACTTACGAAGAAATTCCGGAGAAATTTTTACGCTTGAAATCAGTTCACGCCGACCCACGCTGCCGCCGCTGATCACCAACGGCGTGACGCCGCCACCCCGCCGCCGATAATTTTTCAATCGGCGCACAGGTCTTATATGAATGGCATATTGAATGGTTAGAGTTCATTTAAACATTCGTTCATGATGTTTAAGTAGAACAATTAAATAATTTAAAAACGTCTTGTATATCCACCAATTTTTCCCCACAAATGGCACAATTTAAAAAAGCTCGTAAAGAGCGCATGTCATGACACAGTGAGATCAATATATCAAGAGATCAAGCCATTTTTACCTAGAATCGATTGACACTGTCGTACAATCGAGAAATAATTTTCAAATAGTTAAAAATAAAACATTTATATAAGGAGGACCCTCTTTATATGGGGGCCCTCCTTAGTCGTGCGGTAAGACGCGCGACTACAAAGCAAGACCATGCTGAGGGTGGCTGGGTTCGATTCCTGGTGTCGGTCTAGGCAATTTTCGGATTGGAAATTGTCTCGACTTCCCTGGACATAAAAGTATCATCGTGCTAGCCTCATGATATACGAATGCAAAAATGGTAACCTGGCTTAGAAACCTCGTAGTTAATAACTGTGGAAGTGCTTAATGAACACTAAGCTGCGAGGCGGCTCTGTCCCAGTGTGGGGATGTAATGCCAATAGGAAGGAAGGAATATAAGGTGGAAACTGACCATAGTTTGAACTTGCAAATGCAGTCAAATTCTATTGCTCTCCGATAGGAACGCTGCTTGCGCCTTGCTGGAGCATTTCGCTAACAATTCCCATATGAAAATCTAGACAATTCAATTCAGACACACGTTTCGAGTTGCAAATGTAATGCAAGATGATGAATAGAACATCAAATTTTTTTTTATAGGCTTCCTCCGCATTTCATGCTTGATAAAAGTATTATATTTAGTAGCTGCTTCCAGTAGTTCAAACCATGGAATGCATTAAAGTTATGAAATTATTATGTTTTCTCAATGCAATTAAGCATAAATATGTCACTATATGTAATGTTCTTTTTGGAGATAAAATGACCTAAGCTTTCATATAAACAAGAGTTTGCAGTAGTAACATATCTCTCTATAAGTAATAAATGAACCTAATTTTGACAACTCGTCAAATGCTAGCCATTTGGTTCAAGCCATGATTGGATTGAAGTGGAGTTTTGAAGAAATTTGTTATTATTATTATTTCTCAGACTAAGGCCGGAGTGGCCTGTGCAGTAAATACAAGTCTTCTTCATTCATTCGCCAGCCACGCAATTTGCGAAGGGTCCCAAATCATTTTCCACCTGATCGATCCTACTCCTCGCATTTCGCCTTTTTGTTCCCGTCGGATCGTTGTTGGAACTATTTCATCGGGTTACTGTCCAACATTCTGGCTACGTGCTCGGCCCACCGCAGTCTCCCGATTTTCGCGGTATGAACGATGGATGGTTCTCCCAACAGCTCATGCAACTCGTGGTTCATTCGCTACCTCCACGAACCGTCCGCCATCTGCACCCCACCATAGGTGATACTCAGCACTTTCTTTTCGAAATATCCCAGTACGCGTTGGACCTCCACGAGCATCGACCAGGACTTGTGTGCGTAGAGAACTACGGATCCAAAGCGATTTTGTAGATAGTCAGATTTCTTGCCATGATGCGTCTCCGAATTTCCCTGCTAGTATTATCATCGGAGGTCACCAGTGAGCCAAAGTAAACGAATTCTTCAACCACCTCGATTTCGTAACCTCCAATACAAACTCATGGTAGGTGGCTTACATTGTCCTCTCTTGATCCTCTTCCTATCATGTACTTCGTCTTCGACGTGTTGATGACAAATCCAATCCGTTTAGCTTACCTTTTCAGTCTGACGTAGGCTTACTTCATCTACTCAGTCCCTGCCCTTTGTATTTCTCCTTTCAAAGTGATGTTGAAAAGCAGGGACGAAAGATCATCACCTTGTTGTAACCCTCTGCGTCTTTCTAAGGGACTGCCCCTGAATGCCCCTGAACTTCTAACTACGCCATGATCAACCGTATCAGTTTATCCAGAAATCTGTCACTTGTCATAAGACGAATTTGTACAGTCCCATTTAATTCCACCACTTAATTGTACCTTGACAGATACGTATTTCGACCTTAACAGTAAGGTCGCCTTCAGTGTCTTGTACTTGACTCGACTTGTCGTTTCAAGAGGTCCGGAAGCCTCCTTTCAATAAACTCAGAAACCTCCTTTCAAGTGAGTCCGAAGTCTTTTTTCAAGAGGCTCGGAAGGCTCGTTTCAAGAAGCTCGGTATTATTTTTAAAAGAGGATGGAAACGTCCTTTCAAGATGCTAAGAGCCTCCTTTAAAAAGGAGGCCTCTTTTCAAAAGGCTTTGAAGCCTACTTTCAATAAATTCGGATCTTCTTTCAAGTGGCTCGAAAGCCTACCTTTGAAGGGGTCGGAACTTTTGTTTCAAGAGGCTTGGAAGCCTCCCGTCAAGAGACGCGAAACCCTACTTTCAAGAGGCTCAGAAGCTTCCAATAATCACAAAAGTCCTGAATAAACTGAGCTTTCCAATCTTCACGAAATAATGAACATTTCAGCACCGCTTTATGGAGAGACAAGTATCTCGTTAATTTTAGATACATTTTTCATATATATTATGAGCTTATATTTCTTACAGCAAACAAATAGGGTGTACCTCAATTCATGCAAAAGTGCGAAGGGGTTCCCCTCAAGGAAAATATTGAGACCCGCTGCTTTAAACAAAAACATAAGTTTTTTAAGGGTAGAAAAGGCCAAGTTTACTCTAACGTTGCTAATGCTTAGCACTGGTGGCGCCAGAGCTCTGGTAATGGTGGAGCACCAGCATTTTTGCCGTAATTGGTTCATTTATAATTTGGCATCAGTAGTAAGAACTACAAGGGGCCCTCCTTAGTCGTGCGGCTACAAAGCAAGACCATGTTGAGGGTGGCTGGGTTCGATTCACGGTGCCCGGTCTAGTCGGATTGGAAATTGTCTCGACTTCCCTGGGCATAAAAGTATCATCGTGTTAGCCTCATGATATACGAATGCTAAAATGGTAGCCTGGCTTGAAAACCTCGTAGTTAAAAACTGTGGAAGTGCTCAAATAACACTGAGCTTCGAGGCGGCTTTGTCCCAGTGTGGGGATGTAATGCCAATAAGAAGAAGAAGAAGTAAAAACTACAATTGGGGGCGTAATCTGTAAAGCGATGAAATCAGTTTAAAAAATTGTCAGGCAATTCCAAATATTACTAAATTCCAATTGTATTTTATCGCCTATAAAACGCAATGGAATCGTCTAATTTATTAAAAGGTTTCTAGAAACTCTTTAGAATGTTTTTCCAAAAACATCCAATTCAAAAATTAATTCAGGTATTCCTTTGGATGCCATCGGATAACCCATTCCCTCGATAATTTTTCCAGTAATTCTTCCGGAATTTCCAGTAAAAATCTCTTCCACAAATCTAGGACAAAATTTCAGGAATTTCCTTGAGAGTTTACGAACGAAATGCTAACATAAGGGACAAGGGAACTCCCGAAGACATTTCCGACAAACATTCCATCGAGTTTTTTTCTTCGGAATTAAATCTAATCCTCTAGAAATTACTTCGGAGATAAATCCAGCAATTCCTTTATAATTTACCCAAGATATTCTTTTGAAAATTCAAAGAAACAATTTTTAGAAAAATTCGAAAATTTCTTCAGAAATGTTTTTAAGAATTATGTTAGAAATTTCTTCAGATATTCTGTTAGAAATTTCCTCTCCTTTAGGAATTCCTTTTTAATTCCTTTGAAAATTTCTTCGAAAATACCTTAGAAACTTCCTTCAGGGAATCCTTCGGAAATTCTTCTAGTAAAACCATATGAATTTTTTTCCCGAAATTCCTGCAGGAACTATTCCGGAAATGTTGTAGAAAGATTTTTTTCCGATCATTTATTAAAGAATGAAATAGGAAATACTAAAGGAAATTTCCAAAGAGTTTCTTGAGGAGTTTCAAAGGAATGTTCAGATGAAATTTACGAAAGAACTCTGAAAGAAATTGCTGAATGGTCCTAACAGAATTTCTGAATGAATTTCAGAAGTGACTCCCGAAAAATTCTTAATGGAATATCCTAAGGTCTCAAGGAATCTCTAATCCAATTTCCGAAATGTCCGAAGGAATTAAAAAATCGAAAGAATTCCTGAATGAAGTTTTGAAGAAATTTCGAAAGAACTTCAATAATAATAATAGGAATACTGGAAGAATTTATTCTTTATTCAAAAAAAAATTCGATGAGTTTCCGAAACCAATTTCTGTAGATTTTCCTGAAGCCATTTCCAAAAGTATTCATTAAGAAATTCCCTAAGAAATTATCCTAGAGGAATTTCGGAAGGTTTTCCTTAAGCAATCTCCGTAAGTATTTCCGAAGAATTTTTCGTATGAGTTCCAACCAAATGTTCAAAGCAATTTCCGATGGATTTTCTGAAAAAAATTTCGAAGAAATTCTCAAAATAAATTGTCAAGGAATTTCCGATGGAATTTTCTTAGCAATCTTGGAAGTATTTTCTAAAGAAATTCTCGAGACGCAAGTATTCTATAAGGATTTTTTAAGTTTTTCTAAAGGAATTTTTGAAAGAATATCTTGATGTATTTCCAAAATAACGCCTGAATCTATCTCCAAAGTAATTTCCTGTGAATTTGCCGAAAGAATCCCTGGAGAAAACTACGAAGAAATTTAAGAATTTTGGAAATTCCTTCAGGAGCTCCTTCAGAAAATCCTTACAGAATTCGTTTGGAAAATTTCTAAAATAAATTCTAGCGGAACTACGGGAGTCGATGGTATGAAATTTCCGATGGAAGACCTGGAAGAACATCCGAACGTGTTGCTAAAAGAATTCCTGAAGGAAGCTTCGGAGACGTTACTAAAATAATTCTCAGATAATTTTTAAATAAAGTTTCTGTAGAGGTGAGCCAGCCTAGGACTGCAAGCCTTTTTAATAAAGAATAAAAAAGGAAATTTTGGACAAAAATTAACTCCATGAGGGAGGATTTTCTGAACTAACTTTTGAATAAATTCATGAAAAATCATCTGAATGATTACTGAAAAAAAATCGAAGCAACTCCTGAAGTAAGTTCCTAAGGAATTCTCGAGAATATCCGAAGAAGTATAATGATGGATCGACTGAAATGCCGATTTTTTGGTTTTTTGTTTTGCAAAACAGGTTTTGGTTTTACTGCTGTCCGAATTTTTGAAAGACTTCTCGGCAGAATTCTCGGAAGAATTCCTTCAGATGTTCCAGAAGGAATTCTTGTAGAAATCTAAAAACTTATATGAAAATTCCACTAAAAATTTGTTTGGAAATTCCATTGGAAGAGTATTTGATCACTCGATCGCATTCGCCCGCTATTCAATTCGTCTCCGTTCAATTGTCTGTTTCTGCTTCATAAACTGTTCAAAAATTAAATAAAACTCGCTCGAGTAAACATAAGTGATATACTATCGCTTTGGTGGATACGTTAAGTGAAGCTGTGTATCGAACGAGGTTTTTACGCCAATTTATTGTTTCTAAATTATCGCTTCAACATGGAGAAGATCTGCGAAAAGTGCTCGTTTCCAATCGACATGAAAAGTGAGTTGTTCACTGTGTGTGAAGGAAAGTGCGCCAAGTCATTCCATGCTAGCTGTGTTGGCCTTTCCGAAGCAGATGTGTGTACTTTGTCGAGTAACATAATTTGGCTGTGTAATGCGTGTATGGCGTTGTTCTCCAGGATGCGAGAACACACAAATGCCGATGCAGCTACATCGACTAATCCTGCTCGATCGATGGAAGATGAAATTAAAGATCTTAAATCCGCAGTAAGTGAAATCATCAAAACGCTTGCAGCTGTTATTCGCAATCCTGACCCTGTGGATGCTGTCCCGGACTCGCATTCAACGCCTATTTCAACGCCCTACCTGCTAAATGGAACGAATGTATCATCTACATCGTGTGGATCAAAACAAAACGAATCGCTGAAGCCAGTTGGAAGATTCGATGATAAAACGTTTGCATTGTACCTTACCAATATCGACAAGAACGCCACCGCTGACGACATTAGTACGATGGTATCGCACTCTCTGAACGTTCCGTTGTCTCGATGTCGTGATGTAGTAAAGCTTGTGCCTAGAAACCGAAATACTAACACTTGCGATTACGTGTCGTTCAAAGCTGTACTGCGTTTGGACTTGAAACCAATAGCAATGGATGCATCTACATGGCCTAAGGGAATAAAGTATCGAGAGTTTGTGAACCGAATGAATGATACATGGAAACCACCCGTTCAAAGTGACAATTAATGGCTTTAAATTATCTATCAATTGTTCCTGTTTCGAGTCTATTTTGTTACTTGTTTGTGTATTTACTATGCCGAAAATGTTTTTAGTCATGTTTTTCGTTTGATTTTGTCGATGAAGAATTGTAGCATAATTTAATGTACCTTGTTTTTGATATTTGATGTTTATTGTTACAATAATTTTAAGATGTTCAATAAGACCAGTTTAGGTCAGTTGAATTTAAAATTAATAAAGAAATAAAGAAATAAAGAAATTCCTACAAGGATTTTTTTCAAATCTCTTGCTTCAGAAATTCGTTTAGAAATTCTTGTACCAAATCTGTTCAGGTTTCATGAATTTCAAGAATTTATTCCTACAGTTTCCAATAGGATTACTTGAGAAACAACTGGTACAGTTCTGATAATTTATTTCGAAGAAATTCCTAAAGGAATTTCCAAAGCTAATTCTAAAATAATTACCGTAGGTGTTGTAGGTATTGAGAAAAAATCCTAAAAGAAGTCGAGTCAAGTACGAGACACTGAAGACTACCTTACTGTTGGGGTAGAAATACGTATCTGTCAAGGTACAATTAAGTGGTGGAATTAAATGAGATTGCTCAAGTGAAGACATTCCACTAAAAAGGTCAAAATAATGTTCTTAATGATGATGATGATACTACCATCTATTATAGCAAGGCACCTGCCGATAGCACTGGCCATATCTGACAAACGATTTGATCATGATTATACTATTGTATGTATTTCATCAAACTCCTGTCTGAAGGGCCAAAAATGGGTGGGGTGGTACCATAAGCAAAGACACTTATGCGAATCCACGGGATGAATAGAGAATCTCCTTCCAGAAGAAAGTTCGTACACACAATATTATAATCTAGCCCTCGTTTCCCAGACTGACCCAATAGATGGGGAGAAGAGCCCACCCTTTGTCCACGAGATGTTAACAATAGGAAGTTAGCGATACCACTCTTCCTATTAAAATCGCTTATAAATAAAAATAATAAATAATAATTTTCAAAATAATTTTCTTAGCCTAAAAAAAGGTTCTTTCATATTTTTTTTATAATTTCTTCTTTGAATTTTCGAAGGAATATTATAAGGAATATTCAAAGAAATTTCTGGATTTATCTCCAAAGCAATTTCCGGAGGATTTTCAGAAGAAATCCCAAAACATTTCAAAAGAATTCTTGGAGAAATGTCCAAAGAAATTCTAGCAGAAATTTAAGAATTCCGTTTAGAATTTCCCTTACAAATTTCTTTTAGAAATTCCTTTGGAAAATTCTTCGAAAATACCTATGGAAAATCCTTCAGGAATTCTATCAGGAATACTTACGGAAATTGTTTTAGGAGTAATCGTTCAGAAATTTCATTAGATCGATCTTCTGGAAAAATATGGAAAGTCCAAATTATTTTCGGAAATACCTTGCAAAATGTCTTCGAAAATTCCTTCAGAAATTCCCTCGAAATTGCTTCTACAGATTCCTTCGAGAATTCCTTTGCGAATTCTTTCAAGATTTTTTTTCGAAATTCTTTCAAAAATTCCTTTGGTAATTCTTTTTGAAATTTGTAAATTCCATTGGAAATTTGTTTGGAACTCTTACGGAAACCTCTCCCGAAAACCTTCTAAAATTTCTTTTTATGAATTTCTTTATGAATTCCTTTGGAAATTGATTTGGGAATTCCTGCCGAAATTGAATAAGGAACTGAACTCCTTCAATTTTTTTAAATGATTTTCTTCATCAATTATTCCAGAATTTTCTCAAACAAATTCTTCCAGTGATTCTTTAAGAAACCCCTTCCGAAACTCTAGGAAGAAATTCTTGGAATTCCTTCGAAATTCCTCTTTGAAATGTCTTCATAATTTCACCCAGGAATTCTTGAGAAAATTGAATAAAAATTCCTCCGGAAATTTAATTATAAATTCCTCAAGGCTTTTAAATATTCGTTTAGAAATTCTTTTGGAAAACAAAAATTCATTCAGACATTCTTTTGGGAATCAATCAGTAATTACTTCGAGAGTTCCGTCGGAAATTTCATTTGGAAATTACATTGACATTTCCGTTAGAAACGCTTCCGAAAATTCCTTTAGGATTTTTCTATTTCATCTTATATATAAAAATGAAATGGTCTGTGTTCGTATCCGCATAACTCGAAAATGGCTGGATGAATTTTTTTCATTTCTTCAGCAGAAACATCCGTTACAGTTTCCGACGGGTTTATATGATATTTCCTAACGCGAAAATTACGAGTAAAGTTGAGCAAACCGTGAATAACTAAAATTGTGATTCCTATGCGAATTTTGCATGGGCAGTTCGGAACGCACATTCTCGCCTACTCTGCAGGACAACGTCTGCCGGGTCAACTAGTTCTTTAATAAATTTCAGAAATTTTTTCCAACAAAATTTTCGGATAATTCTTGCAGCAATTTTAGAAGAAATTTTGTATGGTTTTACTTAAAGCAAGGTTCCCAAGGAATATCCGGATGAATTTACAAAGTCCTCTCAAGAGGATTTTTCAAAGGAATACTTGGAGGAACGGCAAAGTGATTTTCAATTTATTTCAAATTTATTCCTGGAGTGGAAAGAATTTCTGAATGATTTTCAAAAGAAATTATCGAAGAAATTCCTAAAAAAATCAGAATGAATTCTCAAACAAATTTCCAAAGCAAAACCAAGTCAAATTTGGTCAATATTGAAATCCAACAGTGGTAATGAAAAGCGACAGAATTTAAATGATATGTAAGTACTCTGATTTTAAAATAGTATTCTGACGCGATTTGCCTGGAAATATTACTGTTTAAGTTGAGGAAGAAAGCGAAATAGAGACTCATTGTTCATTTGGTATCATTCTACTCATATTCCATTTCTAATCTTATATTAGGTATATAAAGCGACACCTTGCAACATCATGCCAACTATAACGCTCTTGACAACTTCTCCTCAAAGCGACAATCCAACTGGTTCTTGATTACAACACCACTGGCAGGAACTCGGAACCGCCAGACGGTCTCCGGGGGAAACTGCGTGAACTTTAAGATGACTACTGTCTACCAAACCAACCAACTGAACAACTTTCCAGACTTGGACTTCGGATGACGTTGCGTTGGTTCGTTTTTGCGAATGGGGAGATGCGTGAGCGGGTCTCTCCCGCTTGACTTGTTGAAAGATCTAGTTTCGATTGCATAATCGAGTCGCCATAGGCGAGTATGGTGGCCATCGGAAAGAACTAGTTCAGCTGGCAGCAAGAGATGACGGCCCAATGGGGGAAAAGGCAAGGAACCCCAATGCTGCTAAACAGCAGCAGGGGCTTAGAGAATAGAAACATGCATAGAAGAATGGAAAGAAATTGCTCGTGAAATGAAAGCCGATTTCAATTTTCATTTTTCTGCTCGCCTCACTGAGCGCAAGCAACATGAGTCCGATTCATCTCGGCTCCACCGATGATGCCGGTACGTGGAAGCTGCGCTACAAAAAGACGATTAGAGCGGGGTGCTGCCGATGCGGTGCTAGCTGCCTAGTCATGTCTTGTTGGCATGCATGACTGACATGATGTTATGTTTGTTATGATGTATTTTATTGATAACACATTCGGAGCGAATTGAGCGGATCGCAAGAGGCGGATGATTGTTTTCTATTTCTGCTTTGGTGCTTTCTTTTCCACTTTCCTTGATCGATCGGATATTGAGTTCTCTTCGATGATGCTGGGCAAGGGTGAAAGGTTCTACAACATAAGTGAATCAATTGCCCTCAGAACCGAGTTGCATTGTGAAGTGAAATGATATCCCATGTTTGACATGAATATTTGTTAGGATGATTTTTATTGTGTTTTCTTAGTAGGAGGTTGATAGAATTAAAACCAGAGCAGAAACGACTGCATAATTTAGCTGCCTCAATTTGGTTCTAGTTTGGTGTTTGAAATCGTTGGTTTCAAGGACGTTATCGTACAAATTTAGATCCAAATCATAAAAAATTAAAAAAAACCAAGCATCCAGTCTAATAAACCATGAATGTTTGCGAATGCTTTTTATATAAAATTGAAAACATGTTTTTTTTACATCCGCTAATATCAATGTTCAAAATTACGAGATAAAATCACAATTTTTTAATCGTAATTTTTCTTCAAAAAATTACTTGCTTGTTGAATACTTTGAAGCCGTTTGTTACCTTCTGTACTTATTGAATTTTCGAAGAAAATTCTAATTTAAAAGTGATCACATTACCCTAAAACCGATTCTGTTTTTACACGGATTTTTTGCAAAGTTGCTCCATTTTGTATGATTCGTCGAGAAATCATAAAACTTTTTTTACACGGATTTTCAAATTTTGAATTGGAAACTTTTTTTACACGGAACGCATCCCCGTGTAAAAAAAATCGGGTGTACACCATTTCTTATATTAGCCATATTTTTGACCAGTATTTCCCGTTATTTATTGTTTTTAGATGTGCTCACTGAATAAAAGCAAAACTAATTGCGCCTGTCCAGCTTAAATCCATGAGCAGTAACCCAATATCAGGTTCGGTGACCTTTTCTAACGGATTACGAGAAAATATACAAACAACAGCAATGCTGTGGACCCTTTCTTCCTGACCCCTGATCGTTGACCGATTAAGAGTCCTCCGCCTTCCGACGCACACCACACATACAACGTGAGTTTCATTCTTCCTTGATCGCAACACACGGGTGCAGAACTGATCCTACTGATATGATCTTACTTCTCTCGGCAACGCCGTTTTGTATTGAATTCCGGACATTCGCTCTTTCGTTTCATTTCACTTCGTTTCGTCCATAATATCCATTATTTTGATTATTCGGAATACAAACCATGTCCAGAATCTGCATCCACACGGTAAGTTCTACCTTCCTTCATTCCAGTTTCAGCAACCAGACAGGAAGCCCGCTCAACAGAAGGAGCAAAGAACAATTGATAGTTACAAAAGAATCGTTTCATTCAACGCGCATCAAAACCCCTCCAAATCATCTCCCGTTCGTGAAAGCGGTGAAAGACATCGCTGCCGCTTCAGTCATCGAACCTTATGAATATTCAAGCGCATGCACACACATATCTTAATTTTGAACAATCTTCCCCATTATGGACTTCGCCGTCTCAACCGTCCGTACTGGAGCGAGGACAACGCCGTACGACTGACTATATTGTAATCTCTCCGCGGCTAATGCCTCATCTTCTCCGCGAGGTAGGTACTCGATTGTATCACAAAGAAATTGTTTTGGAAGAAGCTTTTGAAACATCCTCCGCACACCGTCGCGTCGTTGTCTGCGTGCTGCAGCCCAACCCAACGCAAGTCGTGCCCTTTTTGTTGTGTGCAAAATCTCCTGATCCAAGAACGAAAACGAAAATCTGTTCCGTTCGGGTCACGTGCAATTATTCGGCGGCAGCACGGTGACGCCGACGACGACGCGACGCGCCGCTTGAGCCCTCAAGAATAAGAACTCCCCGCCAACAAATGAGACAGCAATCGCGAGAAATTTCCACAGCGAAACGAGTTTTTATTTTTTTTCTTGCTGTCTGTGTGCACAAATGCACTTGCCCGAGCCGTTCGTTGCGGTGTGATGCAAACAAATCGTGATATTTGGAGAAGACTGCACTTCTGTCAAGGACCTCAACGGCGACGCGGCGGTATACGAGCGGAGCGATAGATGGGCTACGACTACGAGGCACAAACTCAGCGCAAATACTTGAACTTGGACCTTGGAATGAAAAGCCATATCGTGGCAGTCGTGGGTCGTAATTCTCATGCAGTGCCCAGAGTTGCGATAAGACCGTCGTCAGTGTGATGCGATGAACCGATTTGGTGGTACTGCTGTTTGTGATGCATACTTAGTAGTGAACGTTGCATTACATTGCATTGCATCTGGAAGATGATTTCTCAGAATGCAACAACCGTCCGAGCATGAGTAAATTAATAATATACATTCTAAAAAAACATGTAATTAGGGAACCAGAGAAATATACATATGGAGTTGATAAATAAGATCATTTTTTTCCAATCGTTGAAAACATTTGTTTGTTATTTGTTTCATAATACTAAGGTACACCGGGGCATGTTGAAATGCGGGGTAAATTGAAACGGAAGCTGTAATTCAGATACGAAAAGACCGAATGCTCTGATAATTTTTTTTCAACAAACTACTCGCCTAAACGCACCTTCTGACGGCAATTCCCGAAAGATTGCAGCTTTCAAAGGCAATCCCTGCCATTGTTTATTTTTCGTTCTTTGTAAAATCCAAAACAACTATTTGACGTGCCAATGAAACAGGTCTCAAAACAATGTTTGGAAGAGTTTTTTCATCAAATTTTCACGGTAGGTAATCATTCAATGTTGAATAAGCATAATGATTATGAAAAATCGATGAAAGATCCGTTTTCATTTTTGTATTTTGGTTGTTTGATATTGCTCTGCATGTTCAACTCATCGGGGCAAATAGAAATGCGTGATGCGGGGCAAGTTGAAACAACAATTCAAAACATCACCCTTGCAATTAAAAGTAATTTTTTTTTCCAGAATTCAGCATGGTTTTAAAAAAACATACATTCGAAAAACACAAATTTATAAAAATATGCAAACTTCTGAACATAAATTTAATAAATTTTCGCCCATTCGGTCATGAATGCAACCCTCCTACAATCTCCACTAGAATGAAAAGGGGTCATGTTTAAACTGCAGTTTTGAGATTCTTAATCTACGAGCACTGACTTTCAGAAAAATTAAACATAGAGTATGTAAACTTTTCGTTAATTCCACCATTCACCATCATCCACCTCTTTTTTTCAATCGAAGAGTTTATGAGAGATATGATGGCTTGTTAGTTAATGTGCATTTGTGAAGAAGCCACAATCGAATTAATCAACTTCGCAATATACAAGTGAACCAAATAATGAAGCATCCTGAATAGCAATCCGAGTGGTCACCAGTACTGCCGTAATCTGGAAAAGTGACGTAACAGCCATTTTACAACATGCATGTTTTCCATTTTTCTGTTAAAGAGCTCGATGAGTAGTACTCGTTAACACCATTTTTGGAAAATGGCGTATACGTCACTTTTCCAGATTACGGCAGAGTAGGAGGAAATCAATTTGATAAATTTTCAGCGTACACGGACAGATAAGTCAACCCAAACTTTGAATTAAATATACGCACTATTGAAAATATCGCAGAAAAAAAAATACCCAAAATTGGGTAGTTTTCCATTTCTCTCCCATGGTTGTTGTCAAAACTAGAGCAAGATGCCAAACACCTCATCGGGGTTGCTCAGCCCAATAACCCAAATTTGAGTAAATTCAATATTCTTTGGATAATTTAAACTCAGCTTTGGGTAAATTGTTTACATGGGATTAAAGACAAACTACCTAGTGCCAGAAAAGTCATTTTACTCAAATTTGGGTTATTGGCCCGAACCACGGTTTTGAGTGCAAACAACCCACTTTTGAGTAGTTTTGGTTTTCAGTGCAGTGCGTTCTTCAGAATTTGGTCTCTGAAAATACGCTTGTGGCTTTGTTGTACACTGCCCTTATTCGCATAAGAGTCCCATGTCATTTTCGCCGACTTGAGTAATTTGCAGTTGAATTTATCAAACTTGTTTTACATGGAGAAATACAAAAAAAAATAATAAATTGAAAAAAAATTGGTATCTTTCCAAAAAAATTACATAATATTCTTTATCCGTATTTATTGCTGTGGGACAATTAAATGGACCATAAGTTTATTTTTTTGTGTAAAAGAGTACCTATCAAAATCTGGAATCTGATTTTTATGCGAGTAAATATCAAAATGAGACAACAAAAGTGGGATTTGCTTTCAAATTTCTAGAACAAAGCCTACTATTTCATCAGTTTTTCTTAAACAGGAGACAATTTTCAGCTAATTTCTGAAAGAAAATTAAAATTGTCAAAAACTTACATGGGACTCTTATGTGAATCCTGGCAGTTTTATAGTCACCTTTACAACCTTGCTTCTTGAGTGTCACTGAGTACATACATTTTGTTATTATTACGGCAAAATTAGCTTACGTCTGAATATAACACAGTGTTTCAACTTGCCCCGATTCGCGGGGTAAGTTGAAACGATGCATATAAAAAAAATAATATAAAAATAAAAAATATTTATAAAAAAATTTGTTAAGGTTGCTTATTTTTTATGCATAATATTTGGCCCGAACTAGCAAACACCGCAAACGGATTCAAAATATACCAAAGGGTGATTTTTTTACAGCACTTCGAATTTCAACTTTGAAAAAACCGTTTCAACTTGCCCCGGTGTACCTTATCCACAATTTCATTCCTTTTCGTAAATTACGATACTGAATATAGATTGACACGTTTTTTTTATTGGTGGATTTCCGCAAACATTTTCTTGGGAAGACATAAGAAGGCAGACATCCTGGTGGGCCTGGTGAATAGCGAGGCAGATGACAGACTATGACCTTCACGATGGCCGTTAAAGAAAGAAAAGTTTGAGCCTGGGTTGCCAGATAAGTTTTCAGTAAATCGGAAGCATTGAGAAGTGAACTCAGAAAAATCTGTATTAATCGGTAGGCCGGGAAATTGATCAAATTATATCACAGTTAACACCATGGTGAAACCGCTAAGAGAAACACTATAAATGTGACAAAAGTGCATGTTTACATAAGTAGCCAATTATGAATGTTATTTTGGGTATATATACTTTTTTATCTTTATTTAGGAGACTTTCAGCCCAAGGCTGGTTCGTCTCCGAAAAGGTATATATAATAAACACACACACATTATTGCCCAAACACAGTTTTTACATGGGATTTTGTAAATGACATTTGATTGGTATGTTATGACCAGGGCCGAATCTTATGCACCAAAACCATCATTTTTTGTACATTTTAGAGCCCCACAAGCTGTCGGCCCCGGTGCCCTCTTCCGGCTAAATCCGGCCCTGGTTATGACTCCCACTCCAAACACCATCAGCATCCAGAATCCACAACAGTCAGCACAAACCATCTACAAATCGATCCCGTTCATCCCTCAACTGACCATCAACATCGCACACTGCCTAAAAATAGATTATCCTCAGGTAAAATTAGCTTATCGAATCATGAATACAACCAAAAAACAAGTAACTAAAACAAGTAAAAGATCGGTCCCCATAATAGGTTAGGTTATTCAAGATTGTAAAATTCCAAAAAAAAAACATTTTCCTGAAAATATCATATTCCCCAAAATAACATTTTCCGCAAGTATCATATCCTTAAAACATTTCTCCGGAAATAACATTTCGCCCGAAAATGATAATTCCTCGAATATGCCATTCCAAAAAAAAATCCGCGGATGTGACATTTCCCCCAAAATGACATTTCATCGAACGTGACATTTCCCTGAATATAACGTACGTTTCCCCGAAAATGACAATTTCTCAGAAATGATATTTATTCGAATATGACATTTCCCCGAATATGTGTGCAATTGCGCAACATCTGAAAGATTTAGTTCGAAAAATGTATTGGAGGGCAACCACTTCCTTCGGTGGGGTTTGATCCCACGAAACCAGTACGCTAGACAGGTGCATTCCCTACTAAACTACGAAGGAGAAATTATTTGCCGGAATTTAAGTTTTTAAAAGTGATATCTACCTTCTATTAATCATTGGATGTACTTCAACCAATCTTTTAAACTTATTATCAACTGAGGAAGTATCAACAACAAAACACGATAACCCCGTTTACCAATTCCAACAGCTGCGAAATCGAACTGGCAATCCCGGACAAGGCCGGGTACATACAGCTAGGAACTAAATAATACCAAATTATGTTATTGCTACCCAGTCCATAAATGTTCCCGGGAGCCTAGTTCCCTCAGAGAAGCGGACAAATTTCGATTAGCACCGAAACCCATTTTACGGCATGTCAAACTCCATGATTTAGAAAGATAAGCTCAATGCATGAATTTTTCAGGGGTTCAGACACATTGACCACGTTCAAAAACGTTCCTTTGAATTGGAGGATTTTTAGTCAACACGAAATCTATTTATCCGGAGACGAGCCAGCCTCGGGCTGAAAGTCTCCCTAATAAAGACATAAAAAAAAGAAACCTATTTTGCGATACATTAGAATTCGTTATTTAGAAAGACAAACCCAGCAGATGAGCTATTGAGAGTTTTGGACGCATTTCCACGTTCGAAAACGTTCCTGAGAGCCTAAATCCATCAGTATCTTCTTCTTCTTATATGGCTCTACATTCCAACTGGAACGAAAGACAAGCTCAGCAAACAGTCTGGATGTGGTTAATGTGTCTGAAGGCTCTCAAAAATTCATCTTGTTTGGATTTTCAAAATCATAAATTTTGATTCGTAGCAAGATAGATTTCTGAGCTAATCAAAATATGTGCACTTTCCCATGAACACTTCCGGACGTGGCCAATGTGTCCAAAAATTACCAAAAATTTATCTATGGAGCTTGTCTTTCAAAATCATGAACCTAGAAAATTATTTAGTTTTTTTAGTGGAATGTTTTCACTGTCATAACCAGGGGGGTCCCGTACCGTAGTTGGCTACACGTTCGCCTTATAAGCAAATGGTCATGGGTTCGATTCCCAGCCCCTCTAACAAACCCTCGTCAGTCGCCGGAACTGCAGCCCATACGGGTACGTGCCCTACCGTCACGGCTGCCTGATGACGACTGACAACTTTTTCTTCTCCGAGGCATTCCTTCATCGTTACCCGGATTAAATGGCAACCGAATAAAGGCTCCCCCAGACCTAAGCGATTTCATCGCCGCGACGGCGACAACTAGTCCCCACGATTCTATCGTTGAGTCGCTGCAGGCAATGTTCTATTTACACTTCCATATCAACGGCGTCAGAATCGCTGTCGCCAAGCGATAGAATCGCGTCGCAACTGTCGCGTCGCGTGTGTTTGGGGGAACCATAAAGCAACGATCATTGGATACACAACATGGACAAACGGACACAATGGACTCACGACAAAGATGAACTGACAACGACAACAATAATGAATAATGGATATCTAATAATAGATTCTGTGTGGATTCTGTACAGCAGAATACCACAGTAGATCACGGCACAGTAGCGGTTCAGAACACAAAGTGCCTACCAAATAAATATATGAATAAAAAAAATCACAGTAACTCTGAAAATGAATAATGTGCTTCCTCGAGTTAATATCGAGTCATAGAGCATCAACTCATGGAGGCTTGACTGTAGAAAAATTTCGTTTAATTCCACTGGAATTGTACTAAACTCGTCTTATGACAGTGAAAATCATGAAGTTTTATATGTCGCAAGATGAGTTTCGGAGCTAATCGAAATTTAATCGCTTCCCTGAGAGAACCAGGATCCCAGGAACACTTCCTGACGTGGCCATCTCAAAAGCTCATCTATTGAGCTTGTCTTAATCGACATTTGTCCGGTTCACTGAGGAAACCAGGTTCCCGGGAACACTTCCGGCCGTGGCCAATGTGTCCAAAACGTCTGAAATGCTCATCTAGTGAGCTTATCTTTCAAAATCATGAAGTTTAACATGTCGCATGACGGGTTGCGGAGCTAATCGAAACCACACGTGGCCAATGTGTCCAAAACCGATCAAAAATTCATCTGTTAAGATTGTCTTTCAAAATCATTTAATTAGGTTTCATATGTCGCAAGATAGGTTTCACTGCTAATCGAAATTTGATCGCTTCTCTGAGGAAACCAAGTTCCGGACGTATCCAATATGTCCAAACCTCTGAAAAATTCATCTATTGATGCGGATGCGGTCAAATGTGTTCAAAACCTCTCAAAAACTCATCTATTGAGCTTGTCTTTCAAAATCATAGAGTTTGATATGTCGCAAGCTGAGTTTCAGTGCTAATCGTAATTTGTCCGCTTCCCTGAGGGAACCAGATTTCCGGGAACGCTTCCGGCCGTGGCCAATGTATCCAAAACCTTTTAAGAACTCATCTATTGAGATTGTCTTCCAAAATCATGAAGTTTGATATGTCGCAAGTCTGGTTTTTACACCACTTGGGAAGTGTCCAATACCCCAGGGAATCAGGTTCCCGGAACATCCGGAACCATGTCCTGGTGATCCAATTGTATCAAAACTTACTTCTGATGCTGGTCAATTATGATTGACCTCGTTTGCATCAACATTCTGGGCACTTTCTTTCATTTATCAATGGTTTTAAAAAAAATGACCCGTTTTTGACTGCACCTGACCCAGGACTCCCCCCCTAAATAAATCCGGCCGGACTGGCACCATGGTCAAATCAAGTCATGTACCAAAAAATAGACATGATGACGCTTCTTGCCTGAAAATTTCATGGCAATCGGACGAAAAATGAGCCCACACGGGTTATTTCAATTTTGATTTCTAGATAAGACCGAAAGTTGTTAAGCCGAGCAAATACCTGAATAAGGCAATCCATAAGACAGCTGCGAACAGCTGACTATTTTTGTTTACCTTGATTTTTTGACATATTCTGACCGGACTGACAGAACAATTCAAAGGAAATTGTTAAGCACGGTTTACACCAGAAGTGAGTTCCGTTCAACTGCATACACACTAGGGTGGGACAAAATTTAATTTTCACTTCCTGCATGGTTTTTGCACGCCTCTTGGGTCCTATAATGCTTGTGCGAAGTTTCAGACCAATCGGTGACACTATATTTTAGCGCCGGCGATTTTAATTTTCCATAGGATTTACTATGGGGAAATTTACCTTTACAAAGAAAAAATCCCCAAGGTGTCCCATTATTCTCTAACGATAAATCGATCCAACTACATCATAGGAAATTTTACCAGCAAACTTTTATTGGAAGACCGCAAAGTGATCCGACGTTCGTGAAAAATGTTATTTACATAAAACTAATTGCTGTATGAACGCAAGGCTCATTGTACTTTTAGTTCCAGCATCACTGCCGTCTGCTGCTTGCTGTTGTTTGTACGAGGCACCACTTTGCGTGGAGGATTCGCTTAGTATGAATGAAAAGCGGGTTACTAGGGATACGCTTATTGGCCTTGCTGTTTGAGTCTTCGTCCTTCTAGGTAGAACAATTTCAACCAAATTTCAATGAAGGTGTGATTAACAAAAAGAGGCATGTAACGAAGCGATAATAGATGCAAGGTATAGGTTGGGGCCTCTCATTCTCGACGTCAATAGTTCGAAGCTGGTCTGAACGGGGATTTTTTTGGTACTGGTAATCTTTTTGATATTTATATTTATATACCCAAATTTTAATTTTCGAGAAGATTTCCAGTATTTCTAAAATATTTAGATAAGATACACAGATACAAATATGTTGGGATTTTAAATGTATTTTCAGGCATATATTTGGAGCATGCAAATAGACGCAATACCCAATCGATCTTATTGTTCCTTTAAATCGAAATAAATTCAAACTGTGCCTGCTTGTAAAACTCAGTCAAATTTAAATGAATATCAAATGTTAATTCGTTTGATACAAGTCGTTGAATTTTCAAAACTATTTGCTGTGTAGAGAATAGCTGTAGAGAATAATTTAATGAACTTGCTCTGCTGCGTTGATACTTGATTGACATGCCGATTATTCAAATCGAAGACTTCTTAATTGTGAAATAGTTTAGGAGATTCCTAGATTTGTTTTGCCTCGAGTTAAAAATATCTTTAATACAGATGATAGAAAAAATCTAGATTGTATGAGAGATGATTTTCACATCAAAATTTACATCACATCCCATTTTAAATCAACGTCACATCATGGATATTCATAGACTAACGCAAAATGAACTCCCCCAAGTAATTATGACGTTTGAGCGGGTCGCATAATGAACGCAAAATGAACTTTTGTTCGAGAAAACTAGGGATCCTATATTAAGAGATGTGCGAATACTTTTCCAGACGATTTAGCAACGCTGTTACTTTTGTAAACAAACGCTGCCAACACTTGCCATGGCGCAAAATGTTGGAGCTCGAACATGACTTTGCGTATAATAGCATTTTCAGATTTCGTTATCTAACGTCCAACAGTGCATTATCACTAAAATAAAAAGCAATACAAATGAACAAAGTACCATGCATAAAGTAGACTACTTCAACTAGCCAATGTAAAACAAATTGTTTATTCGACAAAACTTTTCGTAAAGTCTTTTTCATTACAATCGCAATGCCTTTCAATCCGCAAAAATAACAATGTTCATTTGGCTCAGATTCTGACAGCTCTCAATGCTCGATTGGCTCAAGATGGCCGCTTTCGCATATCTCTGAATGTAGGATCCCTAGAGAAAACGACCCGCTCAAATGTCAAAATCCGTCGGGTGAGTGAATTCGATGAACTCCTGCATAAGTCTATTATTCAATTAAGGTGATTATAGAATGAAGCCCGTGGTGAATTTCAAATTCACCACACGTTTATTTACATACATTTCCAAAAGCCCAAATCTGGCGTAATAGTTTTCGTACAGTGCCGAAACTCAAATTATGATTGTTCAGCATAATTAAGCAAACGATCTACCATTATTTCAGCCCCATAGGCGTTATGGTTCTTTCATCTCGTGCTTTCGCTTTCGGAAAAAATATTGGAAAAGCACGTGGTTTACAAAATGGCCGATTTCTGGCTTTATTGTATAATCACCTTAAACAAATTTAGCAAAGAAATCAATTTTATAATTCTGCATCTATTACCAACATCATTGGGGCTATTTTAAGCCAGTTGATGGAAAAGAATAAATAAATAAATAAAATAAAAAATTAAATTATAACGATCTTATAGAAATGGATAATATATTTTCCCATAGAAAATAATTTGAAAGCACTTAAAATGAATCGATTTGAAAGGTTGTTTTGAAATGGCTCTGTTGTCTCAAGTATATTAATAAATAAGTGATTTTTTTTAAATTTTGGTTTAAAGAATATTTATTAAATCTATCTTATGTCACATTCCTACATATGAACTCAAAATATTCGTGTACAACATCAACGGTGATATTAAGAACTATTTGTACAGTAGTTCATGATTTTAAAATATAACTATTAATTATCAACATCATTACTGTTCAGATGTAAACTAAATAAATAAATCATCACTTCATACAAGGTTAAAATATAGCGGAATATAGCGCAATATAGCAGAAGTAAATGGAAGTTTGAAGTATTTTAACCTTGTTTCATTTTCCCCTAAGACGCTCAATATTAATTATTTCACATCACATCATAATTAAAAAAAAATACACGGCTGACAGAATAGTTTATATGAAAGTCAAAGGAATACCCTTTGAAAAATAGAAAATTAGTTATAATTCAAGTCTTTGATTTAAATTATTGACATATCAATCAAATATCAAAGAAGCAAAGCAACTTCATTAAATTATTCTCTTCTGAAATCAGTATCACAAGAAACATATCTCAGTCTTTTAGAAACACCAGAAAGTTTCTCGAAAGTAAGAACATGGAAATATAAAGAATTTCCTAAAGAATACCAGCATCGAAAAAAAAAAAAATTCCCGCTCGGACCAACTTCGAACTATTGACGTCGAGAATTAAAGGCCCCAACCTATACCTCGCGTCTATAGTCGCTTCGTTG
The DNA here is from genome assembly GCF_024139115.2 of Armigeres subalbatus. Lineage (NCBI taxonomy): Eukaryota > Metazoa > Arthropoda > Insecta > Diptera > Culicidae > Armigeres > Armigeres subalbatus. The sequence goes on along the minus strand of NC_085141.1, from coordinate 381,330,264 downwards.
CATTGTGTGGAAAGTGTGCGTTGCCTCTTTTTGTTAATCACACCTTCATTGAAATTTGGTTGAATTTCTTCTACCTAGAAGGACGAAGACTCAAACAGCAAGGCCAATAAACGTATCCCTAGTAACCCGCTTTTCATTCATACTAAGCGAATCCTCCACGCAAAGTGGTGCCTCGTACAAACAACAGCAAGCAGCAGACGGCAGTGATGCTGGAACTAAAAGTACAATGAGCCTTGCGTTCATACAGCAATTAGTTTTATGTAAATAACATTTTTCACGAGCGTCGGATCACTTTGCGGTCTTCCAATGAAAGTTTGCTGGTAAAATTTTCTATGATGTAGTTGGATCGATTTATCGTTAGAGAATAATGGGACACCTTGGGGATTTTTCCTTTGTAAAGGTAAATTTCCCCATAGTAAATCCTATGGAAAATTAAAATCGCCGGCGCTAAAATATAGTGTCACCGATTGATCTGAAATTTGGTACATGCATTGTAAGACCCAAAAGGCTTCTGAAAAATATGAGGGAACGAAAATTTATTTTTTTCATATAGCCATGTCCCAGGCTAATACACACTTTGTTTTCATTTCGATTGTCAGTCCCATCGCTGAATGTCCTCATGGATAGCCTAATTGAAGAAAGAAATCATATCGTCTCTTACCGTCTGCCGAGCAAATGCACAGCAAATTCCATTATCCATAATGATATTACCCCGAAGGCCACTACACCGAACGCCATTACCCCGAATAATGATTTTAAGTTTATAGTTCATTTCAGTAAAAAAATCGCCGAGAAAATGCATCCTTTTCCTAGAACTGAATATTGCATACATTGAAAATATGAACCATACAAATTCTCCCTTGTGTTATGCCTCTGGAATGGCCTCAAACTTCATGATTTCACAAAACAATTGTGGGAATGATATTTTTATGGATCCTGTGGCACTCGGTCTCAATTCGACCACATCGACCACAATCCTCCGGAATGGCCATTTCCTTAAATATTCTACGTTATCCACGTAACTGGGGTTCTCCAGTTAGCCTTGCGATCAAAGGCGTAGGATTGCCAATAGTTTGGTTTCCGGTCCAGTCTAGGATGTTTTCGGGCTGGAAAGTTTCTCAACACCATGGGCATCCATTGTACTTGCCACAGAAGATCAACACAAGATCGTATATGATGTCACATATGATGCTAAAGTGGAGGCGATATAGGTACTTCCCCATACAACATGTACGTATATCGCCTCCACGTTAGCATGTTATGTTGCATCATATACGCATTTGTGTTGACTGGATATAGGGAGAGATCACCCAGTGCCGGACACATAAGCCATTTAACGAAAAACTCTCTTATTGTCCAGATCATGTTTACTTGTATACCATACACACACAATATGATCTAAAATTATTCAAACTATATTTGATCATTTGAACTCGTTTTTCGACGAAGTATTTCGATGATGAATTTTGGTGATGAAAATTTTCACGGTTCAGAAAATTGTCCCCGAGTACCGGACACTATTGCATCATGTTCAAATATGGCCAAGTACCTATTACATGAGTGAAGACATCATTTACAATAGTAATATTTTTCACTTGCTTCAAGTTGTAGATATTAACACATGTTAGTAGAGCTTATTTGATTCTCCAGCTCAATTTCTTACATCCTACTCAAAACTCCCCCTATTCTCAATGACATCTTCAATTTTTGCTTCTGCTTATTTCTATGGCTTTCTGATACCTCAGCAAGAAAAAAACAATTGGATTGAAGTAAGCTAAACAAAACAGTTGCGAAGAATGGCTATTCTTCTCATGAAAAACCTCACTGTCCGGACCCGGGGGACAGCTACCGGATACTGAAATTGATTTTGCATCATAGATACATTATATATCTACAGAGTCGTAGCGTGGACTCCCAGCGCCCTTGGGGAAAGTTCATTGGGCGCCCCTTTCTAACTAAAAGAATATGGAATAATTAACATTATAAGAGCAATTCGTATCTTACCTACCTAAAAGAAGTGAGATTAAAAGTTCAGATACTTGATGAACATACAATATTCAGCTGCACTTATACCTGAAAGTCTACGGGGATTAGAGTAAATTTCCCTAAATAGAAGATCATAAAATTTGTTCAAAGTTCTTTACAGAAATTTACAAAGTGGAAAGAAACATACATATATGAACATCAAATAAAATTTTTAAATTTTCACAATCACCAATTTTTACGCGATGCAATACGGGTCCTTTTAGCCCCTGAAACTTATGCTCGAATATGATTGAAGCAGATTGCTAAATATAAAAAAAATGAAAAAGGGGGGGAAAACTAACTCTAAAGTGCGTAGCTTTTATATGGATGTGTCGACGGGCTTGTACCATACTACTGGATCAATTTGGACAATAAAATCTAACTCCAATAAGATGGTCGATGTTTAGAATCGCCATCGAACTTAATGGAATCAAGAAAACCTCTATTTTGTAGTAGATTGGTTGAAGGCAGGAAACGCCATCTTACCTAATCGGATCAGGAAAAATACAACTCTGGAGTGGGTTTTCGATGATTTGGGAGCACATCTTGACCTAATAGTGTCAATGAAAATCAGCTCTGAAGTGGTGTGATCGATGTTCGGAATCGCTATCCGACTTATTCGGGTTAATAAAATCCAACTCTGGAATGAGTCTGTTGATGGTCGGAATCACTATACATGGTGGGTTGGTTGGTGACAGAAATCGCCATCAGACCTATTCTGGTCAAGAAAAATGTTACTCTAGTATGGCTCGGTAGGTGGTTTGCAGACACTCCTGCACATAGTTGGGTCAAAATATTTCAACTTTAAAATGGGTCCGGAACATCTTTTGCTGAATGGGTTGGACGGGAGCAAAATGTCATTGCAAAATCCATACAGTTTCTGTACTCAGCATATTTTGGACAGCAGAACTGTGTTCTTTAATCCCAGTTCTCCTGATTTCCGGGAATTGGAAATGGCACTTCAACCATAACACCATTTGGATGGTTGGATGGAAGTATTCCCTAAAAGAATCCACTGGGAAAAGCTGAATCATTTCAAACCGATTATTTGAGATTAAATTGTCAGTACTGCTATTCCAGAAGTCACTTGGTAACGCACAAGTGGCTAAAATGAATCTAACCGATCTTACAATGCGGGTGTCAAACCTAATGGCCCGATTACATATTCGCTAGTTCTAGCGGACAATGCACTATCCGACAATACTAGCGCGATATTAGCACAATGTAAACGCTTATTAGCGAGGACAATTCCTGGTTAAATTGAGCTAATATCGCGCTAGTATTGTCAGATAGTGCATTGTCCGCTAGAACTAGCGAATATGTAAACGGGCCATAATAATTATAATAAAAATAAGAATTTCTCTTATTTGATTTGAATACCTTTGTTTGCTTCAGTTTGCTCAAATCTGTAGTCGGTTTGTTATCAATTGACACCTTAACGAATAAATTTCAATGAAATTTCTAATAGCGTAATTCTTGTTTTCGACGCCCCTAGAGGCTGGCGCCCTTGGCGGGGGCCAACTCGGCCAACCCCACGCTACGGCGCTGTATATCTAACAAATCATGATCGCTATTTGATCCTATGAATAATATTGACCATCTCTACATAATCAGAATGCATTTGACTGATTTTAATATTGTTGATTCAAACCTTCTGAAATAAGGTGAAACATTAAATTTTTTTGGCATTTTTGCTCAATTTCAAATTGTGTACAAAGTTTACAACATGAGAATCTGATATGCAAGTAAAGGACTTTTCAATAGCTTTCTTTTGTACTACATGAGGTGAAGGAGGGATCTCTGCATGTATTGTTTTTAGAAGTGTCCGGTATTAGGAGGTGTCCGGCGCTGGGGGATCTCCCCCTACACTCATGCAATGGCGGGCATAGAAAAGCTTTCAATTAATAACTGAGGAAATGCTAATGGAATACTAAGTTGAAAAGCAAGCCAAGTTCCAGTTGAAATGTAGAGCCATAGAAGAAGAAAAAGACCCACGTAACTTAGAAGATCAATAAGCAATATCAAGATCGTTTTCGTTTGAAAATAAGCCAAAATTTGAGCCGCTCTAATTGACAGCCTATATTCAATAATTGTGGGAATGTTAAAAAGAAAACTACATGCCATGTCCCAGCGAGGAACGTAGAATCATGATTATAGCCAACTCAATATTGCCACATCTTCTACCAAGGGTGTGATTATCCAAAGAATGTATAAATGATTCCCTAGCATTCTGGTTCAGTTCTGATCTACTATTTTCTCCTTATAAATGTTGCATAAACTCAATATTCCAAGCTAGATCCCGCTAAGCAGCACCATGTATTTCTCTTCAACGCCCTTGTTCTTGTCAGTGTGTCAGGAACCGTTACGTTCTCGAAGCATTATGAATCGCTTATTAACGACTGTTCAATAATGGGTAATGCGAACGACAGGTACGATCGGAAAGGACGAACCCCATTGGGAGGTGTGGCGAATCCCGACCAGCCAGCCGCCCGGCCGACGACGACGACTTCAAGAATTCAAAGAAGAATGCAGAACACGATCAATTCTAGTTTTATGACGATCGCCACACCACCAGCCACGGCTAGGAGAGCATTCCCCGCATCTTCCTTTGCTTATACCCAGTCATCGCGCACTGCAGCCACAAAACTGTGTGATTCCATGCCTATATATCTCGGGTTTTAATCGCTCATCTCGCGAATGATTATTATTCAATTTTCTTGTCCTATTAATTTGATGTAAATTGCTTCGGGACAGCAGCGAATCACGCGGTAGCTCCCGGAGTGGTTTACGACTCCCAAGCAGTGGAATTGTTTCGTTCCGCGGTACGGTGATGTGGAAGGTCTGAAAATGGAACTTTTTCTCTGGAGCTCTTACATTTTAACATTGCGTCGAGTTAAGTCGATTGCACAATTCAAAAATTATGTGTGGAATGATAGGACTTTGGTACTTTCGGAGCTAAAGTAAAAGAACACAATTCTGGAATTTAATAACCATTCAGAATATGTTAACATAATATCCCTCAGCAATGAGACAACAGATAATAAGCCCCCTGTGACGCTGGCATCATAACTCATCGGCTCCATGCACCGATTAGCCAATCACTAATCACGCAATCGCTTGTCAATGTGGCCATTTCTCCGAGCCGCACTACTCCGCATCACAAGAATATTCGATTCGCTTTCTTTCTTCTCAGATATTTGCGCACTCAACTGGGTATGCTGCGACCGAGCTTCGTTTCAAGCATGTGCAATCACTCTCTTGCTCAATTGCAACGGGATCCACCGAGAAGGACGTGTAGCATAGACGAACTAATGGAAGAGCGCGGGAAGGGACCTGCTGTTTGTATGATTTTACTTTCGTCTTCTGCCCATTTCACCTGATACGGCATCACGAGACCAGCGAAACCACTACCACAGTCAGTCAGTGAAGCGAGCAGTGTCCGGGGGACTCATTGCGTGGAACATATTAGAAGTTATGCTACTGCACTGATCCATCTTGCTCGGCGCCGGTTAGCGCGCATGTAATATCGATAATGGTTGCATGCAAATTTCTCCCCCAGAAGAGCGTCTCATCGTCATCAGAAAGGTGGGCTGGGCAGGCAGGTGGCCAGCCAGCAGCAGCTCTGTTACATTGGACAGCAAGTTTTTCATGTTGCGCCAGCGATCCCCCGCCCGACCGTGATAGAATGTGATTTTCCATATGAAACCGTTCGCCGTAGGATTGCAAAACTGTTTGGTGCCTACTACAGGGATTATATTACCCGAGTCAGTCACTGTGAAGCAAAACACCATGCGTCACGAATAAAAAAATGATGACAAAACCTAATGACAGAGCCAAAAAACCTGAAAATATGAAAAACAAGTCCATTCAAATCATTTCATCACGCAATGAAGAACTGTACAATTTTGAATCTTAAGGAAGGACCCATTGATGTCCTGTATTTCACTCACTTAACTGTACTGGCCCCACAATTATCAGCATGACCACGTATGTTCATTAGTTTTAATAGTTTTACTCACATGTCACCTTTTGTCATTCATTTTCAGTCTAGCGCCAACAGTGTCGCGAAGGTGGCTCCATATGTAGCCGTAATTGTTGCATCGCGCAGGGCCATCCTCATCAGTTAATCGGCTACCGCGCTGAAGTCGATTATAGTGATCATGGGCCCTCTCGCGAGCTGCCTGCCTGCCCGTTGTTGGCGCGATTACATTGTTGACAGACACGCGACCGATCGGACCGTGGCTAATCGTTTCGAGCGAGCCGCGGCTTTGTACCTGCAAATTTCTCGATCAATCCAACTTAATTTTCGCGTGGCAGTGGCAGCAACAGCGGCGAAAAAATTCCACAAATTCTCATCGAACTGCGCACAGTTATTTTGCCCTCGATTGCGCCAGGCGAAATCGAGACAATTTATGATACACACTTAGAATTAAACCTTTTCTCCACACGCACGGTGATCCAGACTGGTGAGAAATGCGAGCTCTTTTCTCGGTCTCTCAAAAGGAATAATAAAGAGAAATATTTATCATTGTCTAAATGACCTTTATGTAAATTTTGATAAAACGATGATGTTTGAAAAAGATTCCTTAAAAGTATTCGGAAATCAAATTATATTTTTATATTGGATTCTATTTTTAACCTTCGGGAACTCGCGCCGTTGTCAAAAGTACAACACCTTCGAAAAAAGCACGCTTCTCGTTCACAACAGAAGCGGGACTGCGTGAGCGGTCCAGGACCAAGCGAGTCCCGGAAGGTCAATACCGGATCAAATTAGAGAGAAATTTTGGAGATTCGATCTGCACCTGTTAATGAGATATTTGAATCTGTATTTTCATTTGGACTGAGCTTGGATTTTAGTTCAACTGGGATTAGATTTGAATTTGGATTGGATTTGGATTTGCATTAAAAATCGGATTGTATTTGAATTGGATCTGGATTGGATTTGGATTGGATTTGGATTGGATTTGGATTGGATTTGGATTGGATTTGGATTGGATTTGGATTGGATTTGGATTGGATTTGGATTGGATTTGGATTGTATTTGGATTTGACTTGGTTGGTTTGGATTGGTTTGGATTGGTTTGGATTGGTTTGGATTGGTTGGATTGGTTTGGATTGGTTTGGATTGGTTTGGATTGGTTTGGTTGGTTTGGATTGGTTTGGATTGGTTTGGATTGGTTTGGATTGGTTTGGATTGGTTTGGATTGGTTTGGTTGGATTGGTTTGGTTGGTTTGGATTGGTTTGGTTGGTTTGGATTGGTTTGGATTGGTTTGGTTGGTTTGGTTGGTTTGGTTGGTTTGGATTGGTTTGGATTGGTTTGGATTGGTTTGGATTGGTTTGGTTGGTTTGGTTGGTTTGGATTGGTTTGGATTGTGTTTGGTTTGGTTTGGATTGGTTTGGATTGGTTTGGATTGGTTTGGTTGGTTTGGATTGGTTTGGTTGGTTTGGATTGGTTTGGTTGGTTTGGATTGGTTTGGATTGGTTTGGTTGGTTTGGATTGGTTTGGTTGGTTTGGATTGGTTTGGATTGGTTTGGATTGGTTTGGATTGGTTTGGATCGGTTTGGATCGGTTTGGTTGGTTTGGTTGGTTTGGATTGGTTTGGTTGGTTTGGATTGGTTTGGATTGGTTTGGATTGGTTTGGATTGGTTTGGATTGGTTTGGATTGGTTTGGTTGGTTTGGATTGGTTTGGTTGGTTTGGATTGGTTTGGTTGGTTTGGATTGGTTTGGATTGGTTTGGTTGGTTTGGATTGGTTTGGATTGGTTTGGATTGGTTTGGATTGGTTTGGTTGGTTTGGATTGGTTTGGATTGGTTTGGTTGGTTTGGTTGGTTTGGATTGGTTTGGATTGGTTTGGATTGGTTTGGGATTGGTTTGGATTGGTTTGGATTGGTTTGGATTGGTTTGGATTGGTTTGGATTGGTTTGGATTGGTTTGGATTGGTTTGGATTGGTTTGGTTGGTTTGGATTGGTTTGGATTGGTTTGGTTGGTTTGGATTGGTTTGGTTGGTTTGGATTGGTTTGGATTGGTTTGGATTGGTTTGGTTGGTTTGGATTGGTTTGGATTGGTTTGGTTGGTTTGGTTGGTTTGGTTGGTTGGATTGGTTTGGATTGGTTTGGATTGGTTTGGATTGGTTTGGTTGGTTTGGATTGGTTTGGATTGGTTTGGATTGGTTTGGATTGGTTTGGTTGGTTTGGATTGGTTTGGGTTGGTTTGGTTGGTTGGTTGGTTTGGATTGGTTTGGATTGGTTTGGATTGGTTTGGATTGGTTTGGATTGGTTTGGATTGGTTTGGATTGGTTTGGATTGGTTTGGATTGGTTTGGATTGGTTTGGATTGGTTTGGATTGGTTTGGTTGGTTTGGTTGGTTTGGATTGGTTTGGTTGGTTTGGATTGGTTTGGATTGGTTTGGTTGGATTTGGATTGGTTTGGATTGGTTTGGATTGGTTTGGATTGGTTTGGATTGGTTTGGATTGGTTTGGATTGGTTTGGTTGGTTTGGATTGGTTTGGATTGGTTTGGGATTGGTTTGGTTGGTTTGGGATTGGTTTGGATTGGTTTGGATTGGTTTGGATTGGTTTGGTTGGTTTGGTTGGTTTGGATTGGTTTGGATTGGTTTGGATTGGTTTGGTTGGTTTGGATTGGTTTGGTTGGTTTGGTTGGTTTGGATTGGTTTGGATTGGTTGGATTGGTTTGGTTGGTTTGGATTGGTTTGGATTGGTTTGGATTGGTTTGGTTGGTTTGGTTGGTTTGGTTGGTTTGGATTGGTTTGGTTGGTTTGGATTGGTTTGGATTGGTTTGGATTGGTTTGGATTGGTTTGGATTGGTTTGGATTGGTTTGGATTGGTTTGGATTGGTTTGGTTGGTTTGGATTGGTTTGGATTGGATTTGGTTGGTTTGGTTGGTTTGGGATTGGTTTGGTTGGTTTGGATTGGTTTGGGATTGGTTTGGATTGGTTTGGTTGGTTTGGATTGGTTTGGATTGGTTTGGTTGGTTTGGATTGGTTTGGATTGGTTTGGATTGGTTGGTTGGTTTGGATTGGTTTGGTTGGTTTGGTTGGTTTGGTTGGTTTGGATTGGTTTTGGTTTGGTTGGTTTGGTTGGTTTGGTTGGTTTGGATTGGTTTGGTTGGTTTGGATTGGTTTGGTTGGTTTGGTTGGTTTGGTTGGTTTGGTTGGTTTGGTTGGTTTGGATTGGTTTGGTTGGTTTGGATTGGTTTGGATTGGTTTGGTTGGTTTGGATTGGTTTGGATTGGTTTGGATTGGTTTGGATTGGTTTGGGATTGGTTTGGTTGGTTTGGATTGGTTTGGATTGGTTTGGATTGGTTTGGTTGGTTTGGTTGGTTTGGTTGGTTTGGATTGGTTTGGTTGGTTTGGTTGGTTTGGATTGGTTTGGATTGGTTTGGGATTGGTTTGGATTGGTTTGGATTGGTTTGGATTGGTTTGGATTGGTTTGGATTGGATTTGGATTGGTTTGGATTGGTTTGGTTGGTTTGGATTGGTTTGGATTGGTTTGGTTGGTTTGGATTGGTTTGGTTGGTTTGGTTGGTTTGGATTGGTTTGGATTGGTTTGGTTGGTTTGGATTGGTTTGGATTGGTTTGGATTGGTTTGGATTGGTTTGGATTGGTTTGGATTGGTTTGGTTGGTTGGTTGGTTGGTTTGGTTGGTTTGGATTGGTTTGGATTGGTTTGGTTGGTTTGGATTGGTTTGGTTGGTTTGGTTGGTTTGGATTGGTTTGGATTGGTTTGGATTGGTTTGGATTGGTTTGGTTGGTTTGGATTGGTTTGGATTGGTTTGGATTGGTTTGGATTGGTTTGGTTGGTTTGGATTGGTTTGGATTGGTTTGGTTGGTTTGGATTGGTTTGGTTGGTTTGGATTGGTTTGGATTGGTTTGGATTGGTTTGGATTGGTTTGGATTGGTTTGGTTGGTTTGGATTGGTTTGGATTGGTTTGGATTGGTTTGGTTGGTTTGGATTGGTTTGGATTGGTTTGGTTGGTTTGGATTGGTTTGGTTGGTTTGGTTGGTTTGGATTGGTTTGGATTGGTTTGGTTGGTTTGGATTGGTTTGGATTGGTTTGGATTGGTTTGGTTGGTTTGGTTGGTTTGGATTGGTTTGGTTGGTTTGGATTGGTTTGGATTGGTTTGGATTGGTTTGGTTTGGTTGGTTTGGATTGGTTTGGTTGGTTTGGATTGGTTTGGATTGGTTTGGATTGGTTTGGTTGGTTTGGATTGGTTTGGTTGGTTTGGATTGGTTTGGATTTGGTTTGGTTGGTTTGGATTGGTTTGGATTGGTTTGGATTGGTTTGGTTGGTTTGGATTGGTTTGGTTGGTTTGGATTGGTTTGGATTGGTTTGGGATTGGTTTGGTTGGTTTGGATTGGATTTGGATTGGTTTGGATTGGTTTGGTTGGATGTAGATTGGTTTGGAATTGAAATTTTTTAATCATTTTTGTTCTTGCATTATTCGCAAATAAGTGTGGATCGTGAAAACTGCTTTGAGTGTTAATGCATGTGGCAGTAAAATGTTAAATGTTTATGTAAATATGTTTTCTGATATCGACTTTTAAAATCTAAATCAACAAACACATGTTGCTAAACAATCAAATGAAAACACTAAACTTTTAGTTTAAATCAATAATACTTATAAGTATTTTCGTCAAAATAAAACCAGTAAGTATCAAGAGGAGCATTAACTTTATGAAATTCAACACATGTCGATCTTTCTCTTGATTTCCAAATGATGGCATTGGTTTTATTGCTCAACAACTATACTCCTTGCACTATCAATCCCTAACACCAAAACAGCCATTCCTCAGATGAGCGATATCCGACAGATCCAATTTAACCACATCCTCGAATCTTCATTTCGTCATTACAACCGCAGATGGATAGCCGACTCGATCATGTTCTCCGGAGGAGTTGAGTTGATTAATTGATTGGGCACCCGTGACCATCTACTGTTTGGATTGGATTTGGATTGGTTGGATTGGATTTGGATTGGTTTGGATTGGTTTGGATTGGATTTGGATTGGTTTGGATTGGTTTGGATTGGTTTGGTTGGGTTTGGATTGGTTGGATTGGTTTGGATTGGTTTGGATTGGTTTGGTTGGTTTGGATTGGTTTGGTTGGTTTGGATTGGTTTGGATTGGTTTGGATTGGTTTGGTTGGTTTGGATTGGTTTGGTTGGTTTGGATTGGTTGGATTGGTTTGGATTGGTTTGGATTGGTTTGGATTGGTTTGGTTGGTTTGGTTGGTTTGGATTGGTTTGGTTGGTTTGGTTGGTTTGGATTGGTTTGGATTGGTTTGGATTGGTTTGGTTGGTTTGGTTGGTTGGATTGGTTTGGATTGGTTTGGTTGGTTTGGATTGGTTTGGTTGGTTTGGATTGGTTTGGATTGGTTTGGATTGGTTTGGATTGGTTTGGATTGGTTTGGTTGGTTTGGATTGGTTTGGTTGGTTTGGATTGGTTTGGATTGGTTTGGATTGGTTTGGTTGGTTTGGATTGGTTTGGTTGGTTTGGATTGGTTTGGATTGGTTTGGATTGGTTTGGATTGGTTTGGATTGGTTTGGTTGGTTTGGATTGGTTTGGATTGGTTTGGATTGGTTTGGTTGGTTTGGTTGGTTTGGATTGGTTTGGATTGGTTTGGTTGGTTTGGTTGGTTTGGATTGGTTTGGATTGGTTTGGTTGGTTTGGTTGGTTTGGATTGGTTTGGTTGGTTTGGTTGGTTTGGATTGGTTTGGATTGGTTTGGATTGGTTTGGATTGGTTTGGATTGGTTTGGTTGGGTTTGGTTGGTTTGGTTTGGATTGGTTTGGATTGGTTTGGATTGGTTTGGATTGGTTTGGATTGGTTTGGATTGGTTTGGTTTGGTTGGTTTGGTTTGGTTGGTTTGGATTGGTTTGGATTGGTTTGGTTGGTTTGGATTGGTTTGGATTGGTTTGGATTGGTTGGTTTGGATTGGTTTGGTTGGTTGGATTGGTTTGGATTGGTTTGGTTGGTTTGGTTGGTTTGGATTGGTTTGGATTGGTTTGGATTGGTTTGGATTGGTTTGGATTGGTTTGGTTGGTTTGGATTGGTTTGGTTGGTTTGGTTGGTTTGGATTGGTTTGGATTGGTTTGGATTGGTTTGGATTGGTTTGGATTGGTTTGGTTGGTTTGGATTGGTTTGGTTGGTTTGGATTGGTTTGGATTGGTTTGGATTGGTTTGGATTGGTTTGGTTGGTTTGGATTGGTTTGGATTGGTTTGGTTGGTTTGGATTGGTTTGGTTGGTTTGGATTGGTTGGTTTGGTTGGTTTGGTTGGTTTGGATTGGTTTGGTTGGTTTGGTTTGGATTTGGTTTGGTTGGTTTGGATTGGTTTGGATTGGTTTGGTTGGATTTGGTTGGTTTGGATTGGTTGGATTGGTTTGGATTGGTTTGGATTGGTTTGGTTGGTTTGGATTGGTTTGGATTGGTTTGGATTGGTTTGGATTGGTTTGGATTGGTTTGGTTGGTTTGGTTTGGATTGGTTTGGTTGGTTTGGTTGGTTTGGATTGGTTTGGATTGGTTTGGATTGGTTTGGATTGGTTTGGATTGGTTTGGATTGGTTTGGTTGGTTTGGTTGGTTTGGTTGGTTTGGTTGGGATCTGGTTGGTTTGGATTGGTTTGGATTGGTTTGGTTGGTTTGGTTGGTTTGGATTGGTTTGGATTGGTTTGGTTGGTTTGGTTGGTTTGGTTGGTTTGGGTTTGGATTGGTTTGGTTGGTTTGGTTGGTTTGGATTGGTTTGGTTGGTTGGTTTGGTTTGGTTGGTTTGGATTGGTTTGGTTGGTTTGGATTGGTTTGGATTGGTTTGGATTGGTTTGGATTGGTTTGGTTGGTTTGGTTGGTTTGGATTGGTTTGGTTTGGTTGGATTGGTTTGGATTGGTTTGGTTGGTTTGGATTGGTTTGGATTGGTTTGGTTGGTTTGGATTGGTTTGGGTTGGTTTGGATTGGTTTGGTTGGTTTGGATTGGTTTGGTTGGTTTGGATTGGTTTGGATTGGTTTGGTTTGGTTGGTTGGTTGGTTTGGTTGGTTTGGATTGGTTTGGTTGGTTTGGGATTGGTTTGGATTGGTTTGGATTGGTTTGGATTGGTTTGGTTGGTTGGATTGGTTTGGATTGGTTTGGATTGGTTTGGATTGGTTTGGTTGGTTTGGTTGGTTTGGGATTGGTTTGGATTGGTTTGGATTGGTTTGGTTGGTTTGGATTGGTTTGGTTGGTTTGGATTGGTTGGATTGGTTTGGATTGGTTTGGTTGGTTTGGATTGGTTTGGATTGGTTTGGTTGGTTTGGATTGGTTTGGATTGGTTTGGATTGGTTTGGTTGGTTTGGTTGGTTTGGGTTGGTTTGGATTGGTTTGGATTGGTTTGGATTGGTTTGGGATTGGTTTGGATTGGTTTGGATTGGTTTGGTTGGTTTGGTTGGTTTGGATTGGTTTGGTTGGTTTGGATTGGTTTGGATTGGTTTGGATTGGTTTGGTTGGTTTGGATTGGTTTGGTTGGTTTGGTTGGTTTGGATTGGTTTGGTTGGTTTGGATTGGTTTGGATTGGTTTGGTTTGGTTTGGTTTGGTTGGTTTGGATTGGTTTGGATTGGTTTGGATTGGTTTGGATTGGTTTGGTTGGTTTGGATTGGTTTGGTTGGTTTGGTTGGTTTGGATTGGTTTGGTTGGTTTGGGTTGGTTTGGATTGGTTTGGATTGGTTTGGATTGGTTTGGTTGGTTTGGATTGGTTTGGATTGGTTTGGTTGGTTTGGTTGGTTTGGATTGGTTTGGATTGGTTTGGATTGGTTTGGTTGGTTTGGTTGGTTTGGATTGGTTTGGATTGGTTTGGATTGGTTTGGATTGGTTTGGATTGGTTTGGTTGGTTTGGTTTGGTTGGATTGGTTTGGATTGGTTTGGATTGGTTTGGATTGGTTTGGATTGGTTTGGTTGGTTTGGTTGGTTTGGTTGGTTTGGATTGGTTTGGATTGGTTTGGATTTGGTTGGTTTGGGTTGGATTTGGTTGGTTTGGTTGGTTTGGTTGGTTTGGATTGGTTTGGATTGGTTTGGATTGGTTTGGTTGGTTTGGTTGGTTTGGATTGGTTTGGTTGGTTTGGATTGGTTTGGTTGGTTTGGTTGGTTTGGATTGGTTTGGATTGGTTTGGATTGGTTTGGTTGGGTTTGGTTGGTTTGGATTGGTTTGGATTGGTTTGGATTGGTTTGGTTGGTTTGGTTGGTTTGGATTGGTTTGGTTGGTTTGGATTGGTTTGGATTGGTTTGGATTGGTTTGGTTGGTTTGGATTGGTTTGGATTGGTTTGGATTGGTTTGGTTGGTTTGGATTGGTTTGGTTGGTTTGGATTGGTTTGGTTGGTTTGGTTGGTTTGGATTGGTTTGGTTGGTTTGGATTGGTTTGGATTGGTTTGGATTGGTTTGGATTGGTTTGGATTGGTTTGGATTGGTTTGGATTGGTTTGGATTGGTTTGGGATTGGTTTGGATTGGTTTGGTTGGTTTGGTTGGTTTGGATTGGTTTGGATTGGTTTGGATTGGTTTGGTTGGTTTGGATTGGTTTGGGATTGGTTTGGTTGGTTTGGATTGGTTGGATTGGTTTGGATTGGTTTGGATTGGTTTGGATTGGTTTGGTTGGTTTGGTTGGTTTGGATTGGTTTGGTTGGTTTGGATTGGTTTGGTTGGTTTGGATTGGTTTGGTTGGTTTGGTTTGGTTGGTTGGATTGGTTTGGATTGGTTTGGTTGGTTTGGATTGGTTTGGTTGGTTTGGATTGGTTTGGGATTGGTTTGGATTGGTTTGGTTGGTTTGGTTGGGTTTGGATTGGTTTGGTTGGGTTTGGTTGGTTTGGATTGGTTTGGATTGGTTTGGATTGGTTTGGATTGGTTTGGATTGGTTTGGATTGGTTTGGATTGGTTTGGTTGGTTTGGGTTTGGTTTGGTTGGTTGGTTTGGTTGGTTTGGATTGGTTTGGATTGGTTTGGTTGGTTTGGATTGGTTTGGATTGGTTTGGTTGGTTTGGATTGGTTTGGATTGGTTTGGTTGGTTTGGATTGGTTTGGTTGGTTTGGATTGGTTTGGTTGGTTTGGTTGGTTTGGATTGGTTTGGTTGGTTTGGATTGGTTTGGTTGGTTTGGTTGGTTTGGTTGGTTTGGTTGGTTTGGATTGGTTTGGATTGGTTTGGTTGGATTGGTTTGGATTGGTTTGGATTGGTTTGGATTGGTTTGGTTGGTTTGGTTGGTTTGGTTGGTTTGGATTGGTTTGGATTGGTTTGGATTGGTTTGGTTGGTTTGGATTGGTTTGGTTGGTTTTGGTTGGTTTGGATTGGTTTGGATTGGTTTGGATTGGTTTGGATTGGTTTGGATTGGTTTGGATTGGTTTGGATTGGTTTGGTTGGTTTGGATTGGTTTGGATTGGTTTGGATTGGTTTGGATTGGTTTGGATTGGTTTGGGATTGGTTTGGATTGGTTTGGATTGGTTTGGTTGGTTTGGTTGGTTTGGATTGGTTTGGATTGGTTTGGTTGGTTTGGATTGGTTTGGGATTGGTTTGGATTGGTTTGGATTGGTTTGGTTGGTTTGGATTGGTTTGGTTGGTTTGGGTTGGTTTGGTTGGTTTGGTTGGTTTGGTTGGTTTGGATTGGTTTGGATTGGTTTGGTTGGTTTGGATTGGTTTGGTTGGTTTGGTTGGTTTGGATTGGTTTGGATTGGTTTGGATTGGTTTGGATTGGTTTGGTTGGTTTGGATTGGTTTGGTTGGTTTGGATTGGTTTGGATTGGTTTGGATTGGTTTGGATTGGTTTGGATTGGTTTGGTTGGTTTGGATTGGTTTGGTTGGTTTGGATTGGTTTGGATTGGTTTGGATTGGTTTGGATTGGTTTGGTTGGTTTGGATTGGTTTGGTTGGTTTGGATTGGTTTGGATTGGTTTGGATTGGTTTGGATTGGTTTGGATTGGTTTGGTTGGTTTGGATTGGTTTGGTTTGGATTGGTTTGGATTGGTTTGGTTGGTTTGGTTGGTTTGGATTGGTTTGGATTGGTTTGGTTGGTTTGGTTGGTTGGTTTGGATTGGTTTGGATTGGTTTGGATTGGTTTGGTTGGTTTGGTTGGTTTGGTTGGTTTGGATTGGTTTGGATTGGTTTGGTTGGTTTGGTTTGGATTGGTTTGGTTGGTTTGGATTGGTTTGGTTGGTTTGGATTGGTTTGGATTGGTTTGGATTGGTTTGGTTGGTTTGGATTGGTTTGGTTGGTTTGGATTGGTTTGGATTGGTTTGGATTGGTTTGGATTGGTTTGGATTGGTTTGGATTGGTTTGGATTGGTTTGGATTGGTTTGGATTGGTTTGGATTGGTTTGGATTGGTTTGGTTGGTTTGGTTGGTTTGGTTGGTTTGGATTGGATTTGGATTGGTTTGGTTGGTTTGGATTGGTTTGGATTGGTTTGGATTGGTTTGGATTGGTTTGGATTGGTTTGGATTGGTTTGGATTGGTTTGGATTGGTTTGGATTGGTTTGGATTGGTTTGGTTGGTTTGGATTGGTTTGGATTGGTTTGGATTGGTTTGGGTTGGTTTGGATTGGTTTGGATTGGTTTGGATTGGATATGAATTGGTTTGGTTGGAAATTTTTAATCATTTTATTCTTGCATTGTTCGCAAATAAAGCGTGAGTCGTAAAACTGCCCTTTGAGTGTTAATGCAAGTGGCGGTAAAATGTTAAATGTTTATGTAAATATGTTTTCTGATATCGACTTTTAAAATCTAAATCAACAAACACATGTTGCTAAACAATCAAATGAAAACACTAAACTTTTAGTTTAAATCAATAATACTTATAAGTATTTTTCGTCAAAATAAAACCAGTAAGTATCAAGAGGAGCATTAACTTTATGAAATTCAGCACATGTCGATCTTTCTCTTGATTTCCAAATGATGGCATTGGTTTTATTGCTCAACAACTATGCTCCCTTGCACTATCAATCCCTAACACCAAAACGGCCATTCCTCAGATGAGTGATATCCGACAGATCCAATTTAACCACATCCTCGAATCTTCATTTCGTCATTACAACCGCAGATGGATAGCCGACTCGATCATGTTCTCCGGAGGAGTTGATTAATTGATTGGGCACCCCGTGACCATCTACTGTTTGCGATTTGGTTGGATTTGGATTGGTTGGATTGGTTTGGATTGGTTTGGATTGGATTTGGATTGGATTTGGTTGGATTTGGATTGGATTTGGGTTGGTTTGGATTGGTTTGGTTGGTTTGGATTGGTTTGGATTGGTTTGGTTGGTTGGATTGGTTTGGATTGGTTTGGTTGGTTTGGATTGGTTTGGATTGGTTTGGATTGGTTTGGATTGGTTTGGTTGGTTTGGATTGGTTTGGATTGGTTTGGTTGGTTGGTTGGTTTGGATTGGTTTGGATTGGTTTGGATTGGTTTGGTTGGTTTGGTTGGTTTGGATTGGTTTGGATTGGTTTGGTTGGTTTGGATTGGTTGGATTGGTTTGGTTGGTTTGGATTGGTTTGGTTGGTTTGGATTGGTTTGGTTGGTTTGGATTGGTTTGGTTGGTTTGGATTGGTTTGGATTGGTTTGGTTGGTTTGGATTGGTTTGGTTGGTTTGGATTGGTTTGGTTGGTTTGGTTGGTTTGGATTGGTTTGGTTGGTTTGGATTGGTTTGGATTGGTTTGGTTGGTTTGGATTGGTTTGGTTGGTTTGGATTGGTTTGGATTGGTTTGGTTGGTTTGGTTGGTTTGGATTGGTTTGGATTGGTTTGGTTGGTTTGGATTGGTTTGGATTGGTTTGGTTGGTTTGGATTGGTTTGGTTGGTTTGGATTGGTTTGGTTGGTTTGGATTGGTTTGGTTGGTTTGGTTGGTTTGGATTGGTTTGGTTGGTTTGGTTGGTTTGGATTGGTTTGGATTGGTTTGGTTGGTTTGGATTGGTTTGGATTGGTTTGGATTGGTTTGGATTGGTTTGGATTGGTTTGGATTGGTTTGGTTGGTTTGGTTGGTTTGGATTGGTTTGGTTGGTTTGGATTGGTTTGGTTGGTTTGGTTGGTTTGGGTTGGTTTGGATTGGTTTGGATTGGTTTGGATTGGTTTGGATTGGTTTGGATTGGTTTGGATTGGTTTGGATTGGTTTGGATTGGTTTGGTTGGTTTGGATTGGTTTGGTTGGTTTGGATTGGTTTGGTTGGATGTAGTTGGATTGGAATTGAGTTTTTAATCATTTTATTCTTGCGTTGTTCGCCAAATAGAAGTGTGGAATCGTAAAACTGCCCTTTGAGTGTTAATGCAGGTGACACCTAAATGTTAATGTAAATATGTTTTTGCTGATATCGACTTTTAAAATCTAAATCAACACTTACATGTTGGTAAACAATCAAATGAAAAACACTAAACTTTTAGTTTAAATCAATAATACTTATAAGTATTTTTCGTCAAAATAAAACCAGTAAAGTATCAAGAAGGACATTAACTTTATGAAATTCAACACATGTCGATCTTTCTCTTGATTTCCAAATGATGGCATTGGTTTTATTGCTCAGCAACTATACTCCCTTGCACTATCAATCCTAACACCAAAACGGCCATTCCTCAGATGAGCGATATCCGACAGATCCAATTTAACCACATCCTCCGAATCTTCATTTCGTCATTACAACCGCAGATGGATAGCCGACTCGATCATGTTCTCCGGAGGGAGTTGATTAATTGATTGGGCACCCCGTGACCATCTACTGTTTTGCGATTTGGATTGGATTTGGATTGGATTTGGATTGGATTTGGATTGGATTTGGATTGGATTTGGATTGGATTTGAATAGGATTTGGATTGGATTTGGATTGGATTTGGATTGGATTTGGATTGGATTTGAGATGGATTTGGATTGGATTTGGATTGGATTTGAGATGGATTTGGATTGGATTTGGATTTGGATTGGATTTGAATAGGATTTGGATTAGATTTGGATTGGATTTGGATTGGATTTGGATTGGATTTGGATTTGGATTGGATTTGGATTTGGATTGGATTTGAATAGGATTTGGATTGGTTTGGAATGGTTGGTTTGGATTGGTTTGGATTGGTTTGGATTGGTTTGGTTGGTTTGGTTGGTTTGGATTGGTTTGGATTGGTTTGGATTGGTTTGGTTGGTTTGGATTGGTTTGGATTGGTTTGGTTGGTTTGGATTGGTTTGGTTGGTTTGGATTGGTTTGGTTGGTTTGGATTGGTTTGGTTGGTTTGGATTGGTTTGGTTGGTTTGGATTGGTTTGGATTGGTTTGGATTGGTTTGGTTGGTTTGGTTGGGTTGGTTGGTTTGGTTGGTTTGGTTGGTTTGGATTGGTTTGGATTGGTTTGGTTGGTTTGGTTGGTTTGGATTGGTTTGGTTGGATTGGTTTGGATTGGTTTGGTTGGTTTGGATTGGTTTGGTTGGTTTGGTTGGTTTGGATTGGTTTGGTTGGTTTGGTTGGTTTGGTTGGTTTGGATTGGTTTGGATTGGTTTGGTTGGTTTGGATTGGTTTGGATTGGTTTGGTTGGTTTGGATTGGTTTGGTTGGTTTGGGATTGGTTTGGATTGGTTTGGATTGGTTTGGTTGGTTTGGTTGGTTTGGATTGGTTTGGATTGGTTTGGATTGGTTTGGATCGGTTTGGATTGGTTTGGTTGGTTTGGATTGGTTTGGATTGGTTTGGATTGGTTTGGTTGGTTTGGATTGGTTTGGATTGGTTTGGTTGGTTTGGATTGGTTTGGTTGGTTTGGATTGGTTTGGATTGGTTTGGTTGGTTTGGATTGGTTTGGTTGGTTTGGATTGGTTTGGTTGGTTTGGATTGGTTTGGTTGGTTTGGATTGGTTTGGTTGGTTTGGTTGGTTGGTTTGGTTGGTTTGGATTGGTTTGGTTGGTTTGGTTGGTTTGGTTGGTTTGGTTGGTTTGGATTGGTTTGGTTGGTTTGGATTGGTTTGGATTGGTTTGGATTGGTTTGGATTGGTTTGGTTGGTTTGGTTGGTTTGGATTGGTTTGGATTGGTTTGGTTGGTTTGGTTGGTTTGGATTGGTTTGGTTGGTTTGGATTGGTTTGGATTGGTTTGGTTGGTTTGGATTGGTTTGGATTGGTTTGGATTGGTTTGGTTGGTTTGGATTGGTTTGGTTGGTTTGGATTGGTTTGGATTGGTTTGGATTGGTTTGGTTTGGATTGGTTTGGTTGGTTTGGATTGGTTTGGATTGGTTTGGATTGGTTTGGTTGGTTTGGATTGGTTTGGATTGGTTTGGATTGGTTTGGTTGGTTTGGATTGGTTTGGATTGGTTTGGATTGGTTTGGTTGGTTTGGATTGGTTTGGTTGGTTTGGTTGGTTTGGATTGGTTTGGTTGGTTTGGTTTGGATGTGGATTGGTTTGGTTGGTTTGGATTGGTTTGTGTTGGTTTGGATTGGTTTGGATTGGTTTGGATTGGTTTGGATTGGTTTGGATTGGTTTGGTTGGTTTTGATTGGTTTGGATTGGTTTGGTTGGTTTGGATTGGTTTGGTTGGTTTGGATTGGTTTGGTTGGTTTGGATTGGTTTGGTTGGTTTGGATTGGTTTGGATTGGTTTGGATTGGTTTGGATTGGATTTGGATTGGTTTGGATTGGATTTGGATTGGATTTGGATTGGATTTGGATTGGATTTGGATTGGATTTGGATTGGATTTGGATTGGATTTGGATTGGATTTGGATTGGATTTGGATTGGATTTGGATTGGATTTGGATTGGATATGAATTGGATTTGAATTGAAATTTTTTAATCATTTTATTCTTGCATTATTCGCAAATAAAGTGTGAATCGTAAAACTGCCCTTTGAGTGTTAATGCAAGTGGCAGTAAAATGTTAAATGTTTATGTAAATATGTTTTTCTGATATCGACTTTTAAAATCTAAATCAACAAACACATGTTGCTAAACAATCAAATGAAAAACACTAAACTTTTAGTTTAAATCAATAATACTTATAAGTATTTTTCGTCAAAATAAAACCAGTAAGTATCAAGAGGAGCATTAACTTTATGAAATTCAACACATGTCGATCTTTCTCTTGATTTCCAAATGATGGCATTGGTTTTATTGCTCAGCAACTATACTCCCTTGCACTATCAATCCTAACACCAAAACAGCCATTCCTCAGATGAGTGATATCCGACAGATCCAATTTAACCACATCCTCGAATCTTCATTTCGTCATTACAACCGCAGATGGATAGCCGACTCGATCATGTTCTCCGGAGGGAGTTGATTAATTGATTGGGCACCCCGTGACCATCTACTGTTTTGCGATTTGGATTGGACTTGGATTGGATTTGGATTGGATTTGGATTGGATTTGGATTGGATTTGGATTGGTTTGGATTGGTTGAATAGGTTTGGATTGGTTGGATTGGTTGGATTGGTTTGGATTGGTTTGGATTGGTTGGATTGGTTTGGTTGGTTTGGATTGGTTTGGTTGGTTTGGTTGGTTTGGATTGGTTTGGTTGGTTTGGATTGGTTTGGATTGGTTTGGTTGGTTTGGTTGGTTTGGTTGGTTTGGTTGGTTTGGTTGGTTTGGTTGGTTTGGTTGGTTTGGATTGGTTTGGATTGGTTTGGATTGGTTTGGTTGGTTTGGTTGGTTTGGATTGGTTTGGTTGGTTTGGTTGGTTTGGATTGGTTTGGATTGGTTTGGTTGGTTTGGATTGGTTTGGTTGGTTTGGATTGGTTTGGTTGGTTTGGATTGGTTTGGATTGGTTTGGATTGGTTTGGATTGGTTTGGATTGGTTTGGATTGGTTTGGTTGGTTTGGATTGGTTTGGATTGGTTTGGATTGGTTTGGTTTGGTTTGGATTGGTTTGGATTGGTTTGGATTGGTTTGGTTGGTTTGGATTGGTTTGGTTGGTTTGGTTGGTTTGGATTGGTTTGGATTGGTTTGGTTGGTTTGGATTGGTTTGGATTGGTTTGGATTGGTTTGGTTGGTTTGGTTGGTTTGGATTGGTTTGGATTGGTTTGGATTGGTTTGGATTGGTTTGGTTGGTTTGGTTGGTTTGGATTGGTTTGGATTGGTTTGGTTGGTTTGGTTTGGTTGGTTTGGGATGGTTTGGATTGGTTTGGATTGGTTTGGGGATGGTTTGGTTGGTTTGGTTTGGATTGGTTTGGATAGGTTTGGATTGGTTTGGATTGGTTTGGATTGGTTTGGATTGGTTTGGTTTGGTTGGTTTGGATAGGTTTGGATTGGTTTGGTTGGTTTGGATTGGTTGGATTGGTTTGGTTTGGATTGGTTTGGATTGGTTTGGATTGGTTTGGTTGGTTTGGATTGGTTTGGTTGGTTTGGTTGGTTTGGTTGGTTTGGTTGGTTTGGATTGGTTTGGTTGGTTTGGATTGGTTTGGATTGGTTTGGATTGGTTTGGATTGGTTTGGATTGGTTTGGTTGGTTTGGATTGGTTTGGATTGGTTTGGATTGGTTTGGATTGGTTTGGATTGGTTTGGATTGGTTTGGTTGGTTTGGTTGGTTTGGTTGGTTTGGATTGGTTTGGTTGGTTTGGATTGGTTTGGTTGGTTTGGTTGGTTTGGTTGGTTTGGTTGGTTTGGATTGGTTTGGATTGGTTTGGATTGGTTTGGTTGGTTTGGATTGGTTTGGATTGGTTTTGATTGGTTTGCATTGGTTTGGATTGGTTTGGTTGGTTTGGATTGGTTTGGATTGGTTTGGTTGGTTTGGATTGGTTTGGATTGGTTTGGTTGGTTTGGATTGGTTTGGATTGGTTTGGTTGGTTTGGATTGGTTTGGATTGGTTTGGATTGGTTTGGATTGGTTTGGTTGGTTTGGTTGGTTTGGATTGGTTTGGTTGGTTTGGATTGGTTTGGTTGGTTTGGTTGGTTTGGATTGGTTTGGTTGGTTTGGATTGGTTTGGTTGGTTTGGTTGGTTTGGTTGGTTTGGTTGGTTTGGATTGGTTTGGTTGGTTTGGTTGGTTTGGATTGGTTTGGATTGGATTTGGTTGGTTTGGATTGGTTTGGATTGGATGTGGATTGGTTTGGTTGGTTTGGATTGGTTTGGATTGGTTTGGTTGGTTTGGATTGGTTTGGTTGGTTTGGATTGGTTTGGTTGGTTTGGTTGGTTTGGATTGGTTTGGATTGGTTTGGTTGGTTTGGTTTGGTTTGGATTGGTTTGGTTGGTTTGGTTGGTTTGGATTGGTTTGGTTGGTTTGGATTGGTTTGGATTGGTTTGGATTGGTTTGGTTGGTTGGTTTGGATTGGTTTGGTTGGTTTGGATTGGTTTGGATTGGTTTGGTTGGTTTGGATTGGTTTGGATTGGTTTGGATTGGTTTGGATTGGTTTGGTTGGTTTGGTTTGGTTTGGATTGGATTTGGATTGGTTTGGTTGGTTTGGATTGGTTTGGATTGGTTTGGATTGGTTTGGTTGGTTTGGATTGGTTTGGTTGGTTTGGATTGGTTTGGTTGGTTTGGTTGGTTTGGTTGGTTTGGTTGGTTTGGATTGGTTTGGATTGGTTTGGATTGGTTTGGATTGGTTTGGATTGGTTTGGATTGGTTTGGTTGGTTTGGATTGGTTTGGATTGGTTTGGATTGGTTTGGATTGGTTTGGATTGGTTTGGATTGGTTTGGATTGGTTTGGATTGGTTTGGATTGGTTTGGATTGGTTTGGATTGGTTTGGATTGGTTTGGATTGGTTTGGATTGGTTTG
This sequence comes from Armigeres subalbatus, assembly GCF_024139115.2. NCBI lineage: Eukaryota > Metazoa > Arthropoda > Insecta > Diptera > Culicidae > Armigeres > Armigeres subalbatus. The sequence continues at coordinate 381,306,578 of NC_085141.1, read as the reverse complement.
GATTGGTTTGGATTGGATTTGGATTGGTTTGGATTGGTTTGGATTGGTTTGGATTGGTTTGGATTTGGATTTGGATGGGATGTGAATTGGATTTGAATTGAAATTTTTAATCATTTTATTCTTGCATTATTCGCAAATAAGTGTGAATCGTAAAACTGTCCTTTGAATGTTAATGCAAGTGATAGCAAAATGTTAAATGTTAATGTTAATATGTTTTTGCTGATATCGACTTTTAAAATCTAAATCAACACTTACATGTTGGTAAACAATCAAATGAAAAACAAAATTTTTTTGTTAAAATCAATAATACTGAATAGTATTTTCCTTCGATATAAAACCAGTAAGCATCAAAAGCAGCATCAACTGCATGAAATTCAACACATGTCGATCTTTCTCTTGATTTCCAAATGATGGCATTGGTTTTATTGCTCAGCAACTATACTCCCTTGCACTATCAATCCTAACACCAAAACGGCCATTCCTCAGATGAGCGATATCCGACAGATCCAATTTAACCACATCCTCCGAATCTTCATTTCGTCATTACAACCGCAGATGGATAGCCGACTCGATCATGTTCTCCGGAGGGAGTTGATTAATTGATTGGGCACCCCGTGACCATCTACTGTTTTGCGATTTGGATTGGATTTGGATTGGATTTGGATTGGATTTGGATTGGATTTGGATTGGATTTGGATTGGATTTGGATTGGATTTGGATTGGATTTGGATTGGATTTGGATTGGATTTGGATTGGATTTGGATTGGATTTGGATTGGTTTGGATTGGTTTGGATTGGTTTGGATTGGTTTGGATTGGTTTGGATTGGTTTGGATTGGTTTGGATTGGTTTGGATTGGTTTGGTTGGTTTGGATTGGTTTGGATTGGTTTGGATTGGTTTGGTTGATTTGTGTTGGATGTGGATTGGTTGGATTGGTTTGGATTGGTTTGGATTGAATTTGGTTGGTTTGATTGGTTTGGATTGGTTTGGATTGGTTGGATTGGTTTGATTGGTTTGGTTGGTTTGGATTGGTTTGGATTGGTTTGGATTGGTTTGGATTGGTTTGGTTGGTTTGGATTGGTTTGGATTGGTTTGGTTGGTTTGGATTGGTTTGGATTGGTTTGGATTGGTTTGGATTGGTTTGGATTGGTTTGGTTGGTTTGGTTGGTTTGGATTGGTTTGGATTGGTTTGGATTGGTTTGGATTGGATTTGGATTGGTTTGGATTGGTTTGGATTGGTTTGGATTGGTTTGGATTGGTTTGGATTGGTTTGGATTGGTTTGGATTGGATTTGGATTGGTTTGGATTGGATTTGGTTTGGATTGGTTTGGATTGGATGTGGTTGGTTTGAATTGAAATTTTTTAATAATTTCATTCTTGCATTATTCGCAAATAAAGCGTGAATCGTAAAACTGTCCTTTGAGTGTTAATGCAAGTGGCAGTAAAATGTTAAATGTTTATGTAAATATGTTTTTCTGATATCGACTTTCAAAATCTAAATCAACAAACACATGTTGCTAAACAATCAAATGAAAAACACTAAACTTTTAGTTTAAATCAATAATACTGATAAGTATTTTTCGTCAAAATAAAACCAGTAAGCATCAAGAGGAGCATTAACTTTATGAAATTCAACACATGTCGATCTTTCTCTTGATTTCCAAATGATGGCATTGGTTTTATTGCTCAGCAACTATACTCCCTTGCACTATCAATCCTAACACCAAAACGGCCATTCCTCAGATGAGCGATATCCGACAGATCCAATTTAACCACATCCTCCGAATCTTCATTTCGTCATTACAACCGCAGATGGATAGCCGACTCGATCATGTTCTCCGGAGGGAGTTGATTAATTGATTGGGCACCGCGTGACCATCTACTGTTTTGCGGCAACACGCAGATGATTAGCGCTAATCGGTTAATTTTGCTCTTCATTCGGTTGCATCGACACCGAAACCCCCTCCCGGCGCTCAGATCCAAACCGCACGAACGAACGCGACCCGGGCACGGAAAACCAATCGATTCCGAAAGGGAAACGGGAGAAATCAAACACCATTAGAGAGTCGAGATTGGCTCCTAGCGCCTATTCATCTAATTCTGAGGGCTCACGATCGCTAGGGTCCAGAACACGCGAGAAAACGGAAACCATTAAAAACATGTTCATTTATTTATTGAGGTTAGAACCAAAGGGTCCCTCGGTTACAGTCGGACCACCGGACCGGACTAAGGGTATGTGACGTGAGTCTATTTTTTTTTCAATTGATTATTCTTGAAAGCATATTGATATTAATAAAAGTGATTAAATATATTCCATAAGGTTTAAGTTTTGTTTCATTCATTTACTTTCATTACTATAAAGCTTCATTATTTCTCCTTTCAATATATTATTAAAACTAAAATTGTGGGTTTCAGTTGTGATTGCTGATATTCCAGATCACCAGTTAGACTTGAAAGCAAAGACATTGGATTACTAATATGGAGA